>NW_028079197.1:0-215197 GCF_014824575.4 Sturnira hondurensis
GAAACATATCATTTTACTAACCAATGTCACCCAATAAATTGAATTGAAAAATGAAATAAAATAAAGCATCACTATCTGTTTTCTTATTTTGTGTGTTTTTTAAAAAATTTTTCCAGCCTGAAATATAGTGTTTGATATAAATCTCATGTCCCATATTTAGGTCAAATTATTTTGTATATAATATTGGTCAATTAAAAATGTCTACTCAAGGGGAAAACATTTTTACAATGGTGTAGGTTCGGCTTCTGAAAATTCTTCCTCAATAAATACAATGAGAACACTGGAAACAATAGATGAGAGTCAACAGCTTTTCAAGCTTTGGAAATTATTATTCTGTTATTCAAAATATCTAGTTTTCAACAAAATGATGAGACATAAAGAACAGGAAAGTATATCTCATACACAAGCCACAAAACAAACAATAAAGAAACAAACAAACAAAACCCCTAAGCAAACTGTTTCTATAGAAGTCCAGATACAACTTATTAAAATATTTTTAAAGAAATATTTTACCTATGTTTAATAACTGAAGGAAACATATTTTGAAAATTAGAGGAGCATGGGAACATTATCTCTCTAATATAGTATTTCTAGAGTTGAAATTATAATTGAAATAAAACACTCACTAGAGGAACTCAACAGTAGGTTCTACAGTTTAACTGCCTAGATATTTGAAAAATAGAAAGAAAAGAAAAAGATATTTAATCCAGTGATGTGTAGCCCAAAGCAGATCTTGTGCAAGTGCCTGAGAGCACCAGCATGAAGGAGTGTAGAAGACTGTGGGCATACAAAGACTCCATCCTTACCTGGAAAGGTTTACCTTACAAAGGGAAGCAGAGGAAGTAAATACTGAACCAAAAATTATAATAGAACTTAACGGCCCTATGATAAAGGTAAGCAGTGTACTCCTCTCAAGAAGTGACTCTCTGAAGACGTGCTATAGTTGTATTTGCATAAGGTCATGGAGATTAGTAAAATGATGTCTTCCATTTTTGCAATAGCAAGGACAGACCTGGAGATTAGTGCAATAAGGGAAATAGGCCAAACAGAGAAAGACAAATGTCATATGATTTAACTTACATGTGAAACCTAATGAACAAAATAAACTGATGAACAAAATAGAAACCAAGGCATGGAATCATGGAACAGACCGAAGCTATCTGTCAGAGGGGTGATGGGGAGGAGGGATGGGGTAACAGAAGGTGAAGGGAATAACCAAAGAACATATGCTCATAGCCCATAGATACAAACAGCAATGTGGTGACCTCTCAGAGTGAAGGGAATTGGGGGATGAGTGGAGGTGAGCAAAGAAGCAGGGGGAAATGGGGACATCTGAATTAAGTTTAACAACAAAAATAAAGAAAACAAGAAAAAAATAAAATGGTGTCTTAATTAAAGAAATAAATCAAATGGTTGAATATAAGCTAAATATGGGGTATGTGAAAGACTGGTACAAATGAATGCCACAAACGTTCTTAGATCCCAAGTCAGAGAGCTTCATATTTAGGGCCATGAAGGCAATGATTTGTAAGCTTTTGAGTGACATAGCCAGACATACCTTTAGAAAAATCACTATGGCAGCAGATAACAGCAAGCCTGGATATATCCTCANCTCAGAGTGAAGGGAATTGGGGGATGAGTGGAGGTGAGCAAAGAAGCAGGGGGAAATGGGGACATCTGAATTAAGTTTAACAACAAAAATAAAGAAAACAAGAAAAAAATAAAATGGTGTCTTAATTAAAGAAATAAATCAAATGGTTGAATATAAGCTAAATATGGGGTATGTGAAAGACTGGCACAAATGAATGCCACAAATGTTCTTAGATCCCAAGTCAGAGAGCTTCATATTTAGGGCCATGAAGGCAATGATTTGTAAGCTTTTGAGTGACATAGCCAGACATAACTTTAGAAAAATCACTATGGCAGCAGGTAACAGCAAGCCTGGATATATCCTCGACTCACACTTGCAACCATTTATTCACTTAGGCATCCATTCATTCACTTACATATATTCACTTATATGAATATATATATGTTCATACCAAGTTTTCTTTCCATCTCTTACATGGAGGTCAATGTAAAGCATGATGAAGTTACACAAAAAATAAGACAAACATTCACTCTTTCCACTTTCATTCTTCTCTTTCTCTCCTTCTCCCCCTAAAACAGATAATAAACTGAATAATCTAGTAGATGAATGCACCAAATTGTATAAGAAATTACGATGCTTTGAAACAATCTCTAGTAGTAGTATTGGAGAGACATGAAAAAACTAAAGGTATGCTTTGGAAGTAGAAATTCTGTGACGTACACAGATTGGAAGTAATTCAGATGCAATGGATCACATCATTGTGTGATTTCATTTCCATGAAATATTGAGAACAGGGAAATCATACAGGAGAGAAAATAGGTGGGTCATTGACAGTGGCTGTGTGGGAGGGGAAATGAGTGTGACTGCTAATGGGCAGGGGAATTCTTTTGGGATGATTAAATATTCTAAATTTAGATGATAGTGGTAATTGCACAAGTTTGTGATTATACTAAAAAGCACTAGCCCTGGCTGGTGTAGCTCAGTGGATTGAGCACCGGCCTGCGAACCAGAGGATCGCGGTTCAATTCCCAGTCAGGACACATGCCTGGGTTGCAGGCCAGTTCCTGGCAGGGGATGCAGTTCTTGGCAGGGGGTGCACGAGAGGCAACCGTACATCTCCCTTTCTCCTTCCCTTCCCCTCTAAAGATAAATAAATAAAAATCTTTAAAAAAATAAAATAAATAAAAAGCACTAAAATAAAAAGCACTAGGTTGAGCCCTGGCTGATGTAGCTCAGTGGATTGAGCACGGGCCTGCGAACCACACAATCGCGGTTCGATTCCCAGTCAGGACACATGCCTGGGTTGCAGGCCAGTTCCCAGCAGGGGACTCACAAGAGACAACCATACATTGATATTTCTCTCCTTCTCTCCTTCCCTTCCCCTCTATAAATAAATAAAGTCTTTAAAAAAAAAGCACTAGGTTGTATACTTTAGAAGGGTGAACTTTGTGATACGTGAATTATATCTCAGTAAAACTTTTACAAGAAGTAGAATGCCTAGATGTTTCTATTGTTTTAACATAACATTTTAGGCATATCATGTAACATTTATGTGTGCTGATTTTCCAGTAGTATTACCAATAGTGCTTAAGAGAAAAATCTCTGGAGCTTGAATATAACTCTATTGTAGGCTGCCCGTTTTCAGAAGAGCGTCTTCAAGAGGACCTGTGGCCTTTTATGATTTGTCCTTTTAGACAATATTTTATTTATTTTGAGAATAATATAAATACATAAATCCCTAAAGCAGGATTTGAAATTGGATAGTGCTTAACTCTACACATTTTTTTTTATTGCTGAGAAAATATCTTAAGCCATTCTATTGTGTTCTATGCAGTAATATTTTATCTTCAATGTGAGATAATACTTATTCAGAGCTTAGTTTTCCAAAGTTCTGGGTAGTTCTCCAACCACAATATATCTTATAAACAAGTCTTTTACTAGAAGATTTATTTGAATAATATTGAGCTAGTTTGAGTTTTCTTCCAGAAAATGAGTGAGAGATTTGGAATTTTTACTAGCTTCAAAAAGCAATTTTCAAAGAAAGTGTTATTTTTGGTTATAAGTTTCAAGAACTTTTAATAAAGACAGTGGGGAATTTAAAGTGCTGATAAAAAAGCTCAGCAATTAGCAACAATAAAAGACCAGCCATATGAAAGCATTGTATAAGAAGCCAGTGGGATATAATTATTACTAGCATTATGATGGTAGGTGGGTTATGTTGGAGAGTAGTAACATCAGATGGTAGGAAATCAATGAAGCCACAGGATCACAAATCATTAGGAAAAATATTATTTGTAGCAGTTCTTCTTTATGTGGGTTTTCACTTGAAAGGCTTAAATGAAATTTCAATCAGCCTATTTCACAGGTGCCAATTTTGTCTTTATATAATATTTGTACCCTTAATTTTCCATAAGAAAGTTAAAAATTCAACTTAAATTGTATATAAAATCCTTTTTTCTGTGAATGTTGTGTTATGTATTTATCTTAAATGCAGAAGTTATTTTTCCTTATTTCTAGAAACAGCTGGAGCCTAATATAATGTATATTTATTCATAGCAAAATAATACAGCTACTTGTTTTGGAATGGAGGAACAGGGATATAAATATAGGATATTTACAATAAAACATGGGCCCTAGTATCAGTAATTGCTATGAAAATTATGTTATCACCATTCACACATAGAATATAGTATAATATAAGCGAAATGATGAAATGATAGTTTTAGTTTTCTGTCATTGGACAACAGGTAGAAAATTCTGAAGGACACAAACCAAGAAGTGAGTCTAACTTTTGCCCCAGCTTACTGCCTGGGCCAGTTGCCAAGGTTTAGAGGAAAAAGAACCTAGAACGATGCACAAAGACACAGAGACCCGTCGAATACCTCAAGTGCACCGACAAAAGCAAGGAGAGGAGAAAAAGAGGTGAGAATATACATATTCTCACTTAAATATATGTATATATGTATATATATATGTGTTTATTTGGCAATCATGCTTCTATAAAGCTGGAAAAAATAGAATCTTTGCTAAGGGTAAGCAAGGGTAGGTATAATACTGGAAATTATTCAAGAATTTTTCATCATTTCCTTTTGTTATGGAAATCAGATGTGTTATGAAAATGCAAATATGTATTGAAGAAGTCTTTCTGGTAGCTTGGGTTTAAACCTGTCTGTGGTCCCTGGGTCTTTGGGTCATTTTTAAATGTTAGTTTGCTGTGAAGAATTCATCAAAACTGACAATTCTTATTTTCTATTCCCTTAGCATCAGAAAGCTCAACACAGGACTCAAAAGCTACTCTTGAGTGTTAAATTAGGTGATTAACAACCACTCAGAACATGTGTGTCTGCACATCTTTCCTTTATTGAAAGATGAAGGTTTTGCACTAGAATGGAGACAAAAGTTCAAGTCCTGCTGTGTTCCCAGAAGGGTGGCTTTGCACTTGAACTTGATAATATTAACCTATACATTTTAAAAAAGTTAACTACATGTGCTTTATCATAATTGTAATTAATTTAATATTAATCTGAAGTAGATTTACTTCTTGATGTTTGATTACAGAACAATTTTAAACCCAATCCTTCTTCTTTCCTTTCTGCTTCATACCTGGGCAAGCAGATAAGAGTCTTGTGCTGCCTCCTTTGATGGCAGCAGGAGAGTCAAGCCACAAAAATTTCAATGCATCCTGTTCCTGGCAACCTTACCCTGATGCTACCCCTAACCACAATAAGAACTCCAAGTAAGTATAATTTCTTTGCTCTCTCAAGCCATTTTTGGATCATCTGGGAAGGCTGGCACTATTCTCCCCAGAAAGCCTCAATTTTATAAGCAACCCAACTTCGCACAACCTCTTGCTGTTTATGTGGTATCATCAGCTTCAACACCCAAAGAACATTGTGGACAGTGGTCCAGCCTCCCTTTGCAGAATAGATACAACAACTGAGATATTTTAAGTTATATATTGAAAAACTGCCACTTTCACATGGAGTAAGAGAACTGAATCCAGGATAAATAAAAACAGAAAAATATATTTTTAAAAATGTCATCAATATGAACAACTACAGTTTCAAGACTGTGAAAAGAATATTTATTATGGTAACATGCAGTGTTGAATGATAATTTTTAGAGTATATGTTAAAGTAGTTGTAACCATAATACTTAACAAACTCTCAACATTCAATAAGAAAACAAAGGTTCTAATTAAAAACGGGTAAAATATTTGAACAGATACTTTACCATAAAAACATACATTGTTGGCAAATAAGGACATAAAAGAATGCTCAGTTGAAATGCAAGTTAAACCACAATGGTATTCCACTACATATCTATTTAAATAGCTAATATTTGAAAGACTGATTATATCAATTGTTGGAGTGAAGTTAAAACAACTGGAATGCTCACAAGCCAGTTATGGGAAGGTAAACTAGTAAAACCTATTTGGATAACATGTACACTACACATGTATCTACCAAACATGCCAAAGATTCTATCTTACAATGAAATTAGTCAGAGAAAGGAAAGAACATATGCCATTATCACACTTGCACACAATGTTCATATCACTTTTATTTGTATTAGACATTGAAACAATTAAAATACCCATCAATGGGTGATTAGATAAAGAAATTATGTTATAGCCACATTATGAATTAGAATGTTACTGAGCCCCCAAATGGCATAAACTGCTGGTACAAACAACAACATGGATAATTCTCTAGATAATTTGGCTGAGTGGAAGATGTCTGACCAACAATTAAAATGAATGAAGTATGTACAGTGTGAGCCAATTTATGTAAAAGTTTAAAACAGGCAAACAAATATTTTGTAACAGAAAGTACATTGGTGTTTGGGGAAGTGGGTTAGAGGGGCACTGCGAAGAGACATTAAGAAGTATTTAAGGTGATGAATATTATCTTTACTGTGATCGTGCTTTCACGGTTACAAACGTGTCCAATCTTACCAATCTGTATACTTCTGAGAGAGCTGTGGGAACTTTATTATTTTTTTATGATGAGACTTTAAACAAGAAGTAATACTAGAGGCCAAGAGAGATACTAATAATGACAAAGGAATCAGAAAAGCATAAATATTTAACTATTTTTAATATATACTTACCTAAGAAGAGATCCTTGACATAGGTAAGCAAAACCTGACAGAATTGAAAGACAGATAATTCAACAATAATAATTATATGTTTAAATATCACATTCTCACTAATTGATACAATGACTATAGAAGAAATCATCAAGGTTATAAAGGACTTGTAACGCTATCAAGTTGGACTAACTGTCATTCATAGAACAATCCACCCAGCTACAGAATACACATTATTTTTAAGCCCCAAGGAGGCAGTAATTTTTTTGGATTAATTTACCATGCAGATAAGTCTAGAGTATTTAATTTCCTAATACCTTTTACTTCAGTGATCAAGGATTCAATGTGGTGGTTCTCCCAGATGCCAAGACTGACTACACCAAATATAGAATATAAACTTATGAATCATGGGATAATTTCAGGGAATTAATGTAATATCTTTCATTAACTTCTTGGGGAATTGAGTTGAATATTTTAAACCCATTAGAATTTCTTTTCATAAAGAGTTCACATTTCTNGCTGGCAATTTCTCGGTCGCTTAGAGTTATTGGCTCTGGGACTTTGAGTTCTTCTTGCACCATCTTTCCGGTTATTCGTGCCTGTTCCATAGCAGGATCAGAGCCCTAAAGTATTCACTAGAACAGGGCAACTAAGTCGCTGGGTTGTGACGCTGTATGTGGGGGCGGGGTCAAAGAGGGACTATGGCGTCCTGTCCACCACCTGCCGCCACGGCCCTCACCGGTGCCGCAGTTGCTGCAGTCACCGGGCCCACGCGTTTCGTCCCACTGCACACGAGTGTGCCACCGCCGTCAGCCATCGCCAAACCCTGGGGCCTGCGTGGTCTGTCTCTCTGTGCGAGAATGTGTGCCCGCGGTCAGTCTGCCCCGCACCCCAACTGGTTCCCGTCTGCCTGCGCGCCTGGGTCGGGGGTCCTGTCCTGACAGACCCTGCTCGCTGCTGGCTCCGCCCCTCTTACCGTCCAGTTGAACGATTAGATGTAGTCGGACTTCCGTATAATTCAATTTTCCGTCCTTTGGTTGTGTCTTTGTTTCTCCAAACCTTTGTTGTATTCAAACTTGGTTGTGGGAGAAGGCACAGTGTTTCCACCTATGCCTCCATCTTGGCGGAAGTCCTGTAAAAGTTTAAAACAGGCAAACAAATATCTTGTAACAGAAAGCACATTGGTGTTTGGGGAAGTGGGTTAGAAGGGCACTGCGAAGAGACATTAATAAGTATTTAAGGTGATGAATATTATCTTTACTGTGATCGTGCTTTCACAGTTACAAACGTGTCCAGTCTTACCAATCTGTATACTTCTGAGAGAGCTGTGGGAACTTTATTATTTTTTATGATGAGACTTTAAACAAGAAGTAATACTAGAGGCCAAGAGAGATACTAATAATGACAAAGCAATCAGCAAAGTATAAATATTTAACTATTTTTAATATATACTCACCTAAGAAGAGATCCTTGACATAGGTAAGCAAAACCTGACAGAATTGAAAGACAGATAATTCAACAATAATAATTATATGTTTAAATATCATATTCTCACTAATTGATGTAATGACTATAGAAGAAATCATCAAGGTTATAAAGGACTTGTAACGCTATCAAGTTGGACTAACTGTCATTCATAGAACAATCCACCCAGCTAGAGAATACACATTATTTTTAAGCCCCAAGGAGGCAGTAATTTTTTTGGATTAATTTACCATGCAGATAAGTCTAGGGTATTTAATTTCCTAATACCTTTTACTTCAGTGATCGAGGATTCAATGTGGTGGTTCTCCCAGATGCCAAGACTGACTACACCAAATATAGATTATAAACTTATGAATCATGGGATAATTTCAGGGAATTAATGTAATATCTTTCATTAACTTCTTGGGGAATTGAGTTGAATATTTTAAACCCATCAGAATTTCTTTTCAAAAAGAGTTCACATTTCTTCCTTTATGGGGTTTTTGGTAGTCATTTAGCTAAGATTACTGTTATAGCTGCTTTCTATAAATCAACTTAGAAAGTATCTGTAACCACGTCCAGATTTTAGACTCACTGGTAAATTCACCAATACCAATGCTTCACTTTATCTAAAGTTACTTCTTTAACCTCCAGTCTGATGCCCTTAGTCTATTACCACAAATATTCATAAAATGTATAGAAACATCAATTAACAAAATCTAATAACTGTTTTGACACAAAAGCATTCTCATCTTGAACAAGGTTGTATATGTTCCACTGAATCACATTAGAACCTGACTTCTTATAATTTTAGTAGAGTACTGTAAAAAATGGACCTACACAGAAACTCAAAGAGGCTTCTTCAAATTTTAGCTGAGTACTGATATGGGCATATATCTTCACAAAATCTTTTCTTCGATAGATGTAAACAAATGATGGTTGCTTTCAATTTGTAGTTTTGGCAACACAACATCAACATCTCTTTTTGTTGCTAAATATAACATTACTTCTTATTTCAGTAAATAAGTACCTAAGAACTAAAGAAGCTAATTATTTGCTCATGTCACAAGTTTTATAAAAGAAATAGATTCAAACTAAAGTCTGTATAACACTGAATTCTGTGTTTTTTCCATGAAACTATTTGCATTACTACTGTTCCTACAAAAGCATAACAATGTAAAGTCATGCTCTGTCCAAAACAGTTGCATGCTATACCAGTCCAAATACTTCAAATTTACAACTAATATCCATCCAGCAAACATGTACTGAGTGTGCAAAATGTTCATACATTATACTAATTATTCTAGTTCTGCTTTATCCTTTGACTACCTTAGAATTTGATAATAACCAGTTTACTTTAATTATAAGCATTTCAAAATTATAAGACATCTTGAAAAATTAACTTACCACCATTTGAAATAATTCATAACATTACTTAATAGATACCTTGCTCAACAAGAAAAAAGTCATAAAGTAAGACATCAAATGAACCATATTTTCTTTAATGATAATTTCTAATATTTTAATTATTCAAATACTTTTTGATTATTTACCTTTCTTGGGGAATAAGACAACAGAAAGGGAAATTGAGGCTCAGGGCTGTATGTGATTTGCTCTCAATCACAATATACTTAAATGATTGACTGAGTAGAAATAAAAACCCAGACTCCAGGGATCTCAATCCAATGTAATTTTTACTACATTTGTTCCACAGAAAGTTGATTTCTTAGAGGAATGTGTCATCATTCTACTAAAATCATCACAATGTCTGTTTTTTCTGTTGTATTGATAATGCATTGATAATTGAACTTAATTTTCATGTATAGAAACAACCATATTATGGTGTCAAGAATAAATCTTCAATAAAAACGTTTACAAAAAGAATGGGGAAAAAGGTACAGGGAATAGGAAGCATAAATGGTAGATACAAAATAGACAAGGGAGGTTAAGAATAGTATAGGAAATAGAGAAGCCAAAGAACTTATATGTATGACCTATGGACATGAACTAAAGGGGGGTGGTATCCTGGTCGGCGGGGGTATGCAGGGTGGAGGGAAATAAAAGGAAGACAAAAATGGGACAACTGTAATAGCATAATCAATAAAATATACTTAAAAAAAGAAGCAACTAAAGTCCAGCTGTAGACATTTCACTTTACATTCATAACACTTTGAATAACAGAATGTGTTTAATGTTAGGTATTCCAACATCCAAAAGTGGTGTTCCTATAAAATATCTAGACAAAGTAAAAATGTAGCAATGTTTCTCTTGAGTTCTTTTCTTAAAAAAAAAAAAGATTTTATTTATTTATTTTAGACAGAGGAGAAGGGAGGGAGAAAGAGGAGTGGAACAGCAGTGTGTGGTTGCCTACTGTGTGCTCCCTACTGGGGACCTGACCTGGCCTGCAACCCAGATATGCGCCCTGACTAGAAATCATACCAGTGATCCTTTGGTTCACAGGCTGGTGCTCAGTCCACTGAGACACACCAGGCAGGGCTCAAGTTCTTTTCTTAGCCACGTCATAGTGCCAATCAGAAGATAGCTACAACATTGCATTACATTGCATGTATTTTTTTTTAAATATATATTTTTTAAGATTTTATTTATTTATTTATCTTTAGAGGGGAAGGAGAGGGAGAGAAACATCAATGTATGGTTGCCTTTCATGCGTCCCCTGCTGGGAGTTGGCCTGCAGGAAACTGGCTTGCAACCCAGGCATGTGCCCTGACTGGGAATCGAACCATGATCCTCTGGTTCGCAGTCCCGCGCTCAATCCACTGAGCTACACCAGCTAGGGCTACATTGCATGTATTAATCTACTCTTTCCACAGAATTTAATTGATATTTGAAATATTATGAATAGTTCTAGAATGTCAAGTTCCTAGAATTAAATCCTGAGAACACATATACAATAATCATATTTCTCAGATTATAATTTTAAATATTTTGAGTATAAAAAATCTATTAGTCATTTGACTTTTTTTTACACTTACAAATTTCCAATGTCACTGATTCCTTCTTTGATGAACAGATTTTGATATTTTGTATAAAACTATATAGAAAGAGAATAAATTTGATGTAGACTATATACCTTTTTATTTTAAAACATGTAACATAAAATTTACCATCTTAACCATTTTAACTGTGACAAAATGTCCTAGAGAAATACCCATGATTATAGCAGGTGGCAGCATTTTTCACAATAGCCAAGAGGTAGAAGCAATCCAAGTGTCCACTGATGGAGGAATGAATAAATGAAATGTGTTATATACCTACCATGGAACACTCTTCAGTGAAGAAGGAATGAAATTCTGTACCTATTACAATATGGATAAACCTTGAGGACATTATGCTAATTGAATGTCAGTTATCAGAAAAACAAATTCTATATCTTTTTGTAAAACTTAGAATTTCTTTTTTTATTGTTGTTCAAGTACAGTTGTCTCCATTTTCACCCCACTATGATGCTCCCCGCCCCACCCATCCCTGCCTCCCACCCTTGAACCTACCCTATTTGGCTTTGTCCATGTGTCCTTTGTACATGTTCCTTGATGGCCCTTCCCTTATTTCTTAATATTACTTGAATGAGAAATATATTTTTCACTGAGTCCTATGTACCTGAGATTTTTATAAATTTAAAAATTATAAAATTTTAGTGTAATAAAGACCTGAGATGTCAGGTGTCAGTATTACCCATTAAGGATTTCATAGAAAAAATTTACTATTTTGTTCAAGATTATACATGTAGTGACAATCTATTGAAAATTTACAATGGGAAAGAATACAGGGCAGAACAAAAGTAGGTTTATAGTGGTGAGTATGTTAAACACAAAGTTTACTCTTACATTATTTTTCATACAAGCAATTATAAACCTACTTTTGTCTGCCCCTTCATTTGCTAAATTCCTTTTATTTTATTTAATGCTCACCAACACTTTTAGTTAGTTTTATTCACTTCACTTTATACCTGAGAAAACAGACTTCAAAATCCTGCAGGAGAAGGATGGAAAGAACATTTTTCTTACTCAAAGCCCATGCTCTGAAATGAGTAATATATACTGCCTTATTGAGCTTATATCTACATCAATGTTTTCTTTTTTTACACACTTTACCAGAAGTTGGAAATATGTTAGTTTTATTTAACTAATACACTGTTTAAATGATTGAATTTGAATGTCTTATTGTGCTGAGTAGTTACCTTCAGCAACACACCCTACTTTATTTTATTAGGTCATTTACAGTGAAAAAACTTAGAAGCACAAATTGATAGTTGCAGAATAGTTACAGAAATGTAAAATTCAGCATAGGGAATATAGTTTACAATGTTGTAATAACTATGTATGGTGTCAGATGGGTGCTAGATTTATCAGGATGATCACTTAGTAAGTTATATAATGTCTAATCACTGGTTTTACACCTGAAACTAATTTAGTACTGTATGTCAACTATAATTGAAAAATAGAAAGTTATAAAATAAATTAAATATTTGACTATTAAAAATAAAAAGGAATTGTACACCTTGCAATAATAGTATGTATGGTATGATGGCACTATTTCTTTTATACCCATTGCAGTTCTTCAATGTTAGTATGTTGCTTCAAGATCAAGACTTTGGTGGAGACATGTGGAGGTAATAGAACTATGGTAGGAGAAGGTTCTGCAGTATCATCAGATACCTTAATGGAGTGTTTGCATAGAATGAGTCGCATATTTTATTATGAGTTTTCGGCTCTGGAATACTTACATAACAGTCTTTTATATATGGGAAGAATTAGTATTATTAAGACTGCCACTGAAAAGCTGACTATAAAATGTAATTATTGGACAGGCCATGCCTGATTTTTTAAAAAAGATTCTCTACATTGATCACTGCACATTCTACTTGCTTAAACCAAATCAGAAGTAAGACTTTAAGAATCATATTAAATGAAATTTAGTATAAATCATAACAGAAAGGAGTGGAATGACAACCAAACATGGACTTCAATATTGCTACCTTATTTACATACTTTTTCTAAGACATATAACCTATGCTCCAGAATATAAATGCTAACATTGTAAGTTATATTAAAGTCACTGTGGTTTAATTAGTAGTCTTGCAACTTCAAAAAGATTGGCATGCAATGAAAACCAAATTTTTCACTTTCTTTATGACAGACTGAAAATACAAAAAATAAAATTATATAATTTATAATAATTGTAGATAATATGAAATATAAAAATGTTTCTTAGGAGTTAAATAATTTATGCATAAATTTAAAACATAAGAATGTATTTTAATTGACTAAAGTGGGTCTAAAAATTGGAGATGAGCTGAGAGTCTTACATATAGACACAATTGAGAGAAATTAAAAAAAACAAAAATGACCTCTTTTTTTTCTTGTTCTAAAGCCAAAAAGACTAATTATACATTACCCTTAGGATTGCTAAATTCAATGCTGGTTTATGTTATCATACTAGTAACAGAAGCATTACTGTAAATCCACTATTGTGAAGTTCTTAGTTTAAACCTATTTAGGAATGGCTTTTGTATACAAGAATAATTTGCTTTTCTAAGAAGATCTGATTACGAACCTGTTTGTGATGGATTCAAATATTTGTTTATAGGGCATCTAGCATTTGGTGATGAGGCTGTATGCAGCAAATTCCTGGGGTTGAGTGCTCTGAAGATTCCCTCAGAAGGAAGAGAAGGTTCTCTAATAGGTGATACTTACTTGTCCACATGTTTCTTAGTTATAGTCCAATAATGAGTGCTATTCCATTACTTCTGCACTTTGCTCTGTGTTAAACATTTCATTGATATTAATGCAGGTTTCATATTTTATTTTTGAAAACTGGCTAAAACAGGGAACATGAAGGAAAAACTCTTTCTTAAGTATATGTTATAGATTATGTTATTACAGTGGTCCTGATTTTCCCCTTTTGTCCACCTCTGCCTGGTAGCCCTCTTCCCTCCAGCAGTTCCTCTCTTAGTTCATGTCCACGAGTTACACCTATAAGTTCTTTGGCTTCTTCATTTCCAATACTATCCTTAACACCCCCCTGTCTACTTCATACCTCCAAATTATGCTTTTTGATTCTTACACCTTTTCCCCCATTCTCCTTCTTTCCCCTCTGAACTGATGATGCTCCAAATGATCTCCAGTCTCCATACCTAGGATTCTGTTTCTGTTCTGGTTGTTTGCTTAGGGGGTTTTTATTTTTAGTTTTTTGTTTTTTAGATTCAGTTATTGATTGTTGTGAATTTGTTGCCCTTTTAATGTTTATAGTTTTGATCTTCTACTTTTTCTTAAATAAGTCCCCTTAACATTTCATGTATTAATAGGTTGGTGATGGCGAATGAACTCCTGTAGCTTTACCTTGTCTGGGAAGCACTTTATTTGTCCTTCCATGTTAACTGATAGCTTTGCTGGATAGAGTAATCTAGGCAGTAGGATCTTGCTTTTCATCACTTTGAGTATTACATACTAGTCCTTTTTTGCTTAAAAAGTTTCTTTTGTGAAATCAACTGATAGTCTTATGGGAACTCCTTTGTAGGTAACTCTCTGCTATTCTTTTTTTTTTCAGATACTGTCTTTATCTTTAATCTTTGGCATTTTTAAAAAATTTTTATTTAACTCTTGTTCAAGTACAGTTTTCTTTCTTGTATTCCCAGCCCTTCCCCCCCGAGTGCTCCCCACCTCCCTCCCATCTCCACCCCCCACCTTAGTTATTGTCCATGTGTCCTTTATACTTGTTCATGTGAATCCTTCCCCTTTTCCCCTGTGATTCTCTCCCCTCTCCCCTCTGGACCCTGTCAGCACCTTCTGTATTACAGTGTCTTTGGTTACATTTTGCTTGCTTGTTTGTTTTGTTGTTTAGATTCCTGTTAAAGGTGAGATCATATGGTATTTGTCTTTCACCGCCTGGCTTATTTCGCTCAGCATAATGCTTTCCAGTTCCATCCATGATGTTGCAAAGGGTAGGAGCTCCTTCTTCCTTTCTGCAGCATAGAATTCCATTGTGTAAATGTACCATAGTTTTTTTTGATCCAGTCATTGACTGATGGGCATTTTAATTATGATGTGTCTTGGTGTGGACCTCTTTGGGTCCAACTTATTTGGGACTCTTTGTGCTTCCTGAACTTGTATGTCTATTTCCTTTGCTAAATTAGGAAAGTTTTATTTCATTATTATTTCAAGTAAGTTTTCAATTTCTTGCTCTTCCTCTTCTCCTCCTGGCATCCTTATGATTCGCATGTTGGCACATCTGGAGATGTCTCAGAGTCATATACTATCCTCATTTTTATTTGTTTGTTTTTTTGAATTCTTGTTTGTTCTTTCTGTTCTGGTTGAATGTTTATTTTTTTCCTTATGTCCCAAATCATTTATTTGAATCCTGGCTTCCTTCCTTTCACTGTTGGTTCCTTGTAGATTTTTCTTTTTTGTTTCACTTAGTGTAGCCTTCATTTCTTTCTTTATGTTGTTGCCATACTCAATGAGTTCCTTGAGCCTCTTGATCACCAGTGTTTTGAACTCTGCACCTGAGAGGTTGTCTATCTCCATTTCATTTAGTTCTTTTTCTGGAGTTTTGTTCTGTTCCTTCATTTGGGGCATATTTCTTTGTCTCCTCAATTTGGCAGCTTCCCTGTATTTGTTTCTGTGTTTTAGGTAGAGCTGCTTTGACTCCCTAAAAAGGGCACTTGTGAATTGTGTGGGGTGGAGACTTAGGGAATCACAAGGGTGAGGGAAACCTGCTTCATGGCTTTGTGGTTCTGGGTGGGTGAAGGGCTCAGAGAGGGGACTGTGTTGCTGCCTGGTTTCTGGGGGTTTGCCCAGCACTTACTTCATTTGCAATCACTTTACCCACTTCCCATATGTGACTGGTGCCATTCTAGCTGTTGCCTGGTGTTTAATCCCAGAGTCGGTAGGCTTGCATATGTTTTAAGACAATGTGGGATCTTTAAGCAGAGCCCCCTGAAAATCCAGCAGTATTTTGCACCATCCCAACTCTCACTGGTTTCTACAGCCAGAAGTTATGGGAATTTATATGCCCAGCACTGGAATCCTGAGCTGTGTGGTCTGGCCTGGGGCTGGGATTGCTTGCTCCCAAGGTATCCCTCCCAATCTTCTTCAACCACACATGAATTTGGGACTGCCTTTGCCCATACCCCCTACTCTGCTGCTGTCATTGCCTCTCTGCTCCAAATCCACATCTCAGCCCCTCCTACCCATCTAGGGTCTTTAAATGACTTCCATTCAGTTTGATTTTCTGAAAGTTCTGGGTGTTATTTGTTTTGAGATTTAGTTGTAATTCCTTTTTGTGGTTGCATGAGGAAGTGAAGTGGGTCTACCTATGCCTCCACCTTGACCAGAAGTCCTGAGGAATAAAGTCTTTGAATAACTTACAAGGTAGACAGTGATAATTTTGAAAATGTATTGATTTTTAAAAGGAGATAAATATATAGAACTTAAAACTAAAGTGTCTGTTGAAATATGAACTGAACAAAATTTTCAATAAACTTGTCAAAGGGTAGATTTAATAGTTTGCTTTTTTTGTAACATCCACATCATTGTGTGAACAATATATACTCTCAAATTCATCATTCTTTCTTTGTTTTTACATTTATTGTATTCGTTCATTCTCACAGTCATCAAATATGTATTGAAAAGTGGCTTCGTGCTAAACATTTTGATGGGAACTAGGGAGACAAGGCTGCAAACTCCACGGATTTTATAGTTTAGTAATCTAGCATTGGTATTTCAAGTATTAAAAGTGGAATGAACATGGCCCAACTCTCTGCATGTAATGTGCTTCATATTCTTCTTGACGTCACCCAGAGTCCTAGTTGTAACCATGAAGGCTACTTCATTTTTACATTCATTGATGGCTATTTACAGTTTTACATTAATTTAAACTCTATTAACTTTTATCATTTTTCTTTCTACTGGGGACTGCTTATTTTTCTGATGATTTTAGGTTGCCTAATTCTTTTACCATAACCTTCTGGTTTCTTTTGTTCAGATTTTTAGTTCTCTCACCTTGAATGTTTGGCAATGGAATAAATTGAGTTTTAATTCACTCATTAATTACACTGCAATTCCCAATGCAGTGTTTCTCTAGTTCATGTTGTTTTATTGTCTTTTTATTATTGAACTTTGGACTTGAAAGGCCTTTTATCCTAGGAGTTCTAAACAGATAAGACTTTCCAATGTACATGATAGAACTAAAAACAGTGGGGTCACTACACAGAAAATGTCTTATTGGTCAGTGAGAGTAAAAAGAGTTCAATTCCTCATAGCTCTTCTGACTTAGCTACTTAATTATGCAGTGAAATTAAATTAGAATTGAGCCTAAAATCATTGCATGCATGCTATGTAAAAAGAATTCTTTGCTGAGAATAAAACTAAACCTTAAACTTTCTTTATTGTATTTCTGAAGTCAACCCTGGCTGTTATTTTTATTATTATTGTCATTTGGAGTTTTATTGTATATTTGTTTTCTTAACATAATTTCTTCTTGCATTAAGACATCTTTCCTTGCAAAATTTGAAAGTAGTAAAACCAAATATAATTAATATTCACATACTAAAATTAACTTCTTCCTCAATAAAACATTCCACTAGAAAGTTCTTCTCAGGCTCACCAATGTTTTTCTTTAACCTTTATTTATACTTTGTAAAAAATGGCTAGAATGAAGGAAAATGTATTATTATCATGACACATAAAAGGTTAGAGACACAACTATCAGGAAAACACAGTATGAGTAGACTTTACCTACCTATTCCAATCAAAGGGCTTATCAACTTGCCTAATAATAGATTTTCAAATAATGTATAAAATTTTGCCACAAAAGTGAAGCCCATGCACATTTTCATTCATATTATGAATGTAGAAGTTTATTTGTATTTGAATATACCCTGTGAGACCACTCCTTTAACTTATTTTTAAGGCATTTCTGCATTATTTTTTATTCATTTTCCTTCTTTCTTACAGCTTAATCTGAATACATAGGAGAAAAAAGATAATAAAAAGCAAAGCTTCTTGTGAGGTTTTTCAGGCTTCATTCTTTTCACTAAGGAACTGGAATCCACCATGAGAAGCCTCTGTAATGGTCTACATTAATTATATAGCCTGTACCCTACAAATTATGGATTGAAACAGCTATTTTATTTTTTTTTAATTTGTTTTATCAGCTTGTTTGAAACTGATTGTAGTTGGTATTTCTGAACTAGCATCACCATTTGATTTTGAATATTCCTTTCCCAGAGTAAAAGATGCAACTGTTTTTGATTATTATGAAATTATTATTCCTAACAAAATTGGACATCTAATTTGAATATAGCTATGGACTCTGTATTACCTTTATAAATGCTCAAGAGAAAAATTTCTCTGTTCCTTCCCTGTGTTTCAAAACTATAATACTTTACTTCTGAGGATTTACTAGATCTGTCCAGTCAACTTAATTCACAGAACAGGTAATGAAGTCAATGCATAAAACGTGTGTCTAATTCATCAGCATTGCTTCAGTCAATGCAGTAGAAAATAATAAGGGCTAATAAATTAAAGTGCAAAGGTCACAGTTTCTCCTGGCAGTCACTCTCCAGAGCAGTGGTTCATTTCTTATGGGGCTTATGTCAATACCCAATATTACTAAAATGAAGGAGTACAGGTCCTATTGTAGGAAGGGATTTTGGCACTTTTTTAAAAGGGGAATGTGCATGTTGTTCTTATAACCCATGAATCTATAAGTTTCTTTGACCCAGAGCTGTGTGATGGGATACCTTGCTATCTTAATATTGACTTAATTTTAACATATTGGAGATTAAAGATGGTTTAGAAATGGTCTAAACCAATTTTATTATTTACATGTGGATAATGCAATCCCCAGAGACTTATCTGAGATCATTGTTGCAGTTTATATATGCAGTGCTGGAGCATACAGACTCTGGAACCAAGCTGTTTAAGTCAGATATTTGCTCCACAGCTTGATCAATTTCCTTAATCATCTTGTGTTTAAGTTCTCTTAGTTGTTAAATTTAGATACTACTATGGCTTACAGGGCTGTTCAAAGAATTAAGTGAACTTCCCATTTAAAGAATTTAGAACAGGGCCTAGCATATGCTATTTTATATATAAGTGGTTATTGCCATTATATATATTATATTATTTGAGTTATAATAGACATGTTATTCCAGCTGACCCACCTTATTCAGTATCCGCCAATGTTTACAATGCAGAACTCATTCCAGATTTTTGATTGGTCAAATTGGGAAAAATAACATTTATTTTCTGTTATTACAATTTTTCAGCTGAAGCCAATGCAGAAAGTTTTCTAGGCTCCTACACTTACAGTTTTTGGTTAAGTCAATTAGTTATCTCTTTATAACTTAAACCTTTCACCATGATAGCAAGTTCTCTATAAGCAGCCTTACAAACTGAAAAACAATCCCCAAAATCCTTGGTCCTTAATCTGGAGGACAGACATTTAGATCAGTTCTAACTTCTTGGTGAATTTTTGCCACAGAAAACTTGTTGACAATTGCCATTTTCTGTTCCACGCTTGCGTTAACCCGCTAACCAAATGGAGTTGGGAGTTTCAGTTTCTTCACTCTGGAGATCTCTGAGATCTTACCTAAATCTGCGGTTGTAGACCAAGATTTAGTCAGAATGTTGCCTAAGATTCCTGAGCAATTGATAACATGGAAATATGAAGTCTGTCCAGAAGGTATCCAGCCATGTAATATGAACAATAGAGACATTTATTGAAGAAGATATGAGAACATTGTTCATAGGACAATGACCATCTCCTTTAAAGTAGGTACCTTGGGGTCTCCCACATTTCTCCCAATCACCATCAGCATCCCCATCATATTTTTCTGAATCTCATAAACTGCCTGAAATGTCTTCCTTTCCAAAGGTGATTTCAGTTTTGGGAAAAGCCAGAATTCACAGAGTGCCAAATCTGGGCTGTAGGGGGTTTAAGTCACCTGGGTAGTTTGATGTTTCACCAAAAACTCTGCCCAAGACATGATGCATGAGCTGGTGAACTGTGATGAAGCTGCCAGTCACCAGTTGCCCATAGCTGCAGCTTTCTGAATCATCAGAATAGTGTCTATGGAGGAATGTTCAGGCTTAAAGCCAAATTTGATGCGGACTCATTGCTCTGCTTGCTCAGTCATTTTGAATGTGATGGCCACGGAGTATACACGCTCACTAATGGCATGTACTGCACCCATTGACCAGTACAGTGAAGTTGTCATTGTTCACACATGCACATTTCAGTCCACTCTCCTTGGCTGCCAGTTTACATCAATGTTGCACAAATGGTTCTAATTGTTAACAATGGCTGGACCTTTTGCAGCAGACCTTATATTCAGGGAAAGAGTAATAGGATTATATATTCATCTACAAGACCTAGCTTTAGACCCCAATACTGTTACAATATTTTCTTTAAATATAAAAGCAAAAAATCATCTTGCAAAATACAAAAAATGAAATTCATAGTGAAAACATTTAAATTGCCTCAAATTAGATCACTTCCAACCCCACCACTCAAAAAAATAACTACTAAACATGTCACTTATTTCCTTCATAGATGAATGTATATATTGTTATAGTTTTTTAATTTATATATTTCCATCAGTTATTTGGTGGTTTACATGTTAGTTTTGTGCCAGTGATTTTAATATAAAAATATATTTCTATTTTCCTAGCATTTTACTCATGCTAAGTGAAAATAGTATCTATTGGTAACCTTCCTGTATGACATATGATAAGAAAACTCACAGATTAATACTTTCTTCTCTTGCTTTTCTCACAAATTCACAATTTTTTATTAGGTTTTTTGTTGTTCAATTACAGTTGTCTGTATTTTCTCCCCACCCCTCCCCTTCACTCCCTTGCTTCCACCCTCCCCCTTGGTTTTTGCCCATGTGTCCTTTATAGTAGTTCCTGAAAACCCTTCTCCCCTCTGTCCCCTCCCCCCTCCCCTCTGGCTATTGTTAGATTGTTCTTATTTTCAATGACTCTGGCTATATTTTGTTACTTTTTTTCCTTTGTTGATTCCGAAGGTGAGATCATATGGTATTTATCCCTCACCACCTGGCTTATTTCACTTAGCATAATGTTCTCCAGTTCCATCCATGCTGTTGCAAAGGGCATATGCTCCTTCTTTCTCTCTGCTTCATAGAATTCCAGTGTGTAAATGTACCATAGTTTTTTTATCCATTCATTTGCTGCTGGGCACTTAGGTTGCTTCCAGACCTTGGATATTGTAAATTGTGCTGCTATAAACATTGGGGTACATAGTTTCTTTCAGATTGGTGTTTCAGGGCTCTTAGGGTATAATCCCAGCAGTGGAATTGCTGGGTCTAAAGTCAGTTCCATTTTTAGTTTTCTGAGGAAATTCCATACTGTTTTTTACAGTGGCTGCACCAGTCTGCATTCTCACCAACAGTGCATTAGGGTTCCCTTTTCTCAGCATCCTTGCCATCCCTTGTTTGTTGATTTGTTTATGTTGGCCATCCTGATGGGTGTGAGGTGGTATCTCATTATGGTTTTAATTTGCATCTTTCTGATGGCTAGTGATGCTGAGCACCTTTTCATGTGTCTCTGGGCCCTCTGTATGTCCTCATTGGAGAAGTGTCTATTCTAGTTTTTTGTCTTCCTGGAGTGGAGTTATGAGAGTTCTTTATATATTTTGGAGATCAAGCCCTAGTCCAAGATGTCATTGGCAAATATGTTTTCCCATATGGTTGGCTCTCTTTCATTTTTATGCTGTTTTCTTTAGCCATGCAGATGCTTTTTAATTTGATGAGGTTCCATTTGTTTATTTTTTCCTTTATGTCCTTTGCTTCAGGGGATATATCTGTGAAGGTGTTTCTGTGTGGAATGTCTGAGATTTTTCCTACCAATGTTTTCCTCTAGGACTTTTATGGTGTTATGAGTTTTATTTAAGTCTTTTATCCACCTTGAATTTATTTTTGTGTATGGTGTAACTACTAGACCTCATAGGTCTAGTTTGGCAGAACAGCCAGATTCAAAGTCAATACACAGAAATCAAAGGCATTTTTGTACACCAACAATGAAATAGCAGAAAGAGAAATCAGGAAAAAATCCCATTTGACATAGCAACAAGAAAAATAAAGTACCTAGGAGTAAACCTAACCAAGGAGGTAAAAAAATACTTATACTCAGAAAACTATACAATACTGAAGACAGAAATTAAGTAAAACACAAAGAAATGGAAGCATGCACCACACTCCTGGATTGGATAAATTAACATAATCAAAATGTCCATACTACCCAAAGCAATTTATAGATTCAATGCAATCCCTATTAAGGTACCCATAACATATTTCACAGATATAGAACAAACATTTCAGAAATTTATATGGAACCATAAAAGACTCCAAATAGACTCAGCAATTTTGAGAAAGAAGAACAAAGTAGGAGGATCACAGTACCTGATACCAAACTTTATTACAAGGCCACTGTAATTAAAACAGCCTGGTACTGGCATAAAAACAGGCACATAGATCAAGGGAACAGAACAGAGAGCCCAGAAATAGACCCAAGTCTGTATGGTCAATTAATAGTTGACAAAGCAGGAAGTAGCATAAAATGAATCAACAATAGCCTCTTCAACAAATGGTGTTGGGAGAACTGGACAGCATGTGCAAAAAAATGAAACTCTATCACCAACTTACACCAACACATTTCTTTTCAATAAAATCTATAATATTAAATTCCTTCAGGATAAGCACCAGTTTCTTTCTACATTGAAAACTCTTTTTATTTATTAATTTATATTTTTAGTTATTTATTTTGGTTTATATTCATTGTGCCAGAACAAATATTGGAAAAACACATTTTAGGAAAATGTATTATTGCAACCTCTGAAACCTCTGAAATATGACGAAAAAACCTCAGCAAGAGTGATGGCTATGTGGCTGGGTAGAAAAATTGGGGGTCATATATTTTCCTTAAGTTGTGTAAACACGAATCTATCATCATAAATTTACAGATGTATAAAGGTCTCAGCTATTTTTATTTAGTTTTTAGTAATAACTTATTTTTCCAAGATGGAATATCCTAAAATAGCTTATATATTTATAAAGTTTAAAGTGTTCTAGATTGGATCTGGCCATGTGCATTTTAAAAACATTAATTTTCCCTAATATAATGTAAGTCCTGTTCTTATCCACTGTACCTGTGTATAATTAATAGATAATCTGTTAAGCATAAAATGAATGATACTAATATCTTAATCTTACTGATCATTTTCTTATATCAAACCTTAACTGTGAATTCTAGAATAAGTTCTTATATTAGTCATTGAATTCACCATTTGATTTTCTGGGTTATCTGTGATTGTGTGTATTGTGTCCATCTTGGTTTCAAATTCAGAAATCACACATTCCTTTAGCTGTAACTATCTTGATTGATGTTAGTTCCTTTAAGATGTACTCTTGATTTAGTTACACAAAGAAATGTCTTCCTTAAGTTTGAACAAGCACATTTCTAAAAATATTATTATTCAGTAAAAGTGCATTTCAGCTGAAGATATTATTATTATTTATTATGGTGTCTACTTCATTTTTTAAGGAGAGAAATGCCAGTTTTATATATTCCAAGCACTTGCTTATCTGATAATATTTCCCATTATATTTGCATGTGAATAATATCTGATCACAGGAAAATATTTTGGAAGCATGTTATCCTCCCCACTTCCATACCTATCATAGATTTACCTAGAAATGTCTATATGGTTAACAGTTTTATAAATTTTAAATAGAAAAAGGACATTGCTAGCTCTTAGTGGAAAAGTTAAGAATATCTATTATATTCACCAGAATAATCACTAAAAGTATAAAAGCAAAAAGCAATAGTTATAAATTTTCTATGTAGTTTACAATGGAATTATAAACAATATTCAATACTTTTAGACAAGGAAGGATAGAAAGAATAGAGGAAAATTCTGGAGACTAACAGGAAACAAACAATAAGAGTAGATCCATTTGATATATCTATAAATACCTTAAATGTTAATGGAATAAGGACTATGGTTAAAAGTCCACAATTACCAATATAGTTTAAAAAATACCTTGTGTTGTCGGCAAGGATCTATATTATATATAAATATATGGGTTGGTTGAAAATAAGTGATTGGAAAAAGGTAAACCATGCAAACAGTAACTATAAGAAGGCTGGGATTACTACATTTATATCAGACAAAATAGACTTCAAAATCAAGAGTACTATTAGTGAGTACAAGAAATACTTTCAAGAAATTATAATTGACAAACCATTTTACAATAATCATAAGCATCTCAGAATTCATATTTTTATGCTTTGGTAACAATAATTGTACTGATTAATTAGTTCACTAAAATAGATAAATGTTTTCTTTTAAAAAATTTCTGCACTGTATTTATAATACTTAAGTCTATGTATAGATAAAGATTCATATACATCTGATTTTGTATCCTTAGTTTTTTTGATGTAATGTTTGTTATTTCCTGCAATTAGATAGTAAGCTATTCAAAGACAGGTATTATGTCTTCTGTCTCCTGATGGCATCAAAATGTAGGACCTAATACTTGTAATAAACACCAGCATGTTGACTTTCCCTTTCAAAATTCTAGTAGCAGTATTCTCAAAATGAAATTTTGATGGCTCTTCTCAACAAATTTTCATATAATTAAAATGTTTCTTCATTCCATTTGTTAATTGACTGAATGACTAATTACTCACACTCTATTCTCAATATTTTGGTGAAAGGAAGTTGATAAGAAAAGGAATATAATTTCTGTAGTAGATTACTTTGTTAGGTGTTTTTAAATTCTCACTACAGTTGCACTCTTTACCATTCCTCAGAAATCAATGTGCTTCAAGAACGTGAGTTCTTTGGCCTGCATCCATCAGGGTTCTTGTCCTCCAGTTTCTGTGTAGTTTTAGCTAATTGAGAGCACCAGTGAGACAAGAGAGGGGTAATAGAGGTCAGAGGATATTTTCTTCCACTTCCTTCCTGATAGCCTGAAACTGAAAGTGGCTTTTCTCTCCCTAAGGTCACAGTTCCTTTCTGGGTCAAGTGGCCCTTTTAATTCAGTTCTAGCTCTATTTCATTCTGGCAGCCTATTTCTCCCTTAGTTTCTTCAGGACTAGAAGTGGTGAACCCTCTCAGCTTTTGCTGTCCTGGGATGTTTCCTTGGATGGTTTCTCATAACCCTGTTCTCATCTTGGTAAATAAAATCGTCCCTTCATTAAAGTCTCCTCAAGTAGAACTACCACACTAGTTCTACCTTTTTTCTTTGGGCACTTTAGGTTATATAACGTTTCAAGTGAAAGATGAAAAGACAGGTACAGTCTGCTGTTTTTATATTTAGTGGTCACTAAGTTTCTTCTAGAGAAAAATTTGTATTTGATATTAAGAAAATATTGTTTATGGAACCCTTCTAAAACAGGCACTACATTCTCTTCTTTGCTAAGCCCAGAAGACAGCCAGCTGAAGAGATTTAAAAATGACTTGACAAAAGGTCAAGCTCCATTTTAAGAAGTCTGATTGATACCTTGTCATGTTAACTTTATCTCTGAAAAGTCAGATGTTTGTAGTCTTCTCTGTTTGCAAGAAGATTACGGTGCTGCATGGCATATGGTTTTAAAAAGTTCATACCATCCCATCTGGTCCCAAATGGAAAACTGAAAGTCACCCACAACTTTGTGTAAAAGTTGTAGTGAGAGGACTCTCAAAAGTGAACTTGAACACTTTACAAAGGGAGTTCATAAGATTCTAGTGATGCTGGATTCCAGTATTCACCCATTATAAACATTTGTATCACTTGCTAACCTGGATGAGATCAAACTTTGACATAAAATAAATTAAACTTAGGAAGTTCCAGAACCATTTTATGGCAGGACACTTGGCTCAGCTTTCAATAACTTCTTGATTTCCTTCCAATTTTGATAATTTTCATTTTGTGTGAGGGTTTTATCCATTAACCTATTCTGTTGTATGAATGAAGAAAATATTTAATGCATTCTTCTGAGTATTCTCATTATACGATATAGGTAGAACCTATAATCAAAGAAACAAAATTTGAATTGTGGCATTTTGGTCCTCAAAAGCTGATCAGCATCCAACTCTTGGCTATTGTAAATTGTGCTGCTATGAACATTGGGGTGCATATGTTCTTTGGGATTGGTGTTTTAGGGTTCTTAGGATACAATCCTAGCAGTTTACAATAGCCAAGAGTTGGAAGCAACCTAGGTGCCCATCAGTAAACGAATGGATCAAAAAACTATGGTACATATACACAATGGAATTTTATGCTGCAGAAAGAAAGAAGGAGCTCCTACCTTTTGCAACAGCATGGATGGAACTGGAAAGCATTATGCTGAGTGAACTAAGCCAGGTGTTGAAGGACAAATACCATATGATCTCACCTTTAACAGGAAGCTAAACAACAAAACAAACAAGCAAGCAAAATATAACCAAAGACACTGAAATAGAGAACAGGCTAACAGTGACCAGAAGGGAGAGGGTAGGGAATTTCAGGGGAAATAGCAGAGGGATTTAAAGGAACATATATAAAGGATACATGGACAACAACTGAGAAGGGTGGAAATGGGAGGGAGAGGGGGAGCACAGGGAGTAGGATGGGATGGGAGTAATAGACAGAAAACTGTACTTGAAAAATAATTAAATAAAAAAATCGGGAAAGAAAGAAAGAAGAAAAAAAAGCTGATCAGCAAATCAGGTTGAGGGTGGCATTATGGCTCTAGAGAAAATTTTCAGTGTATTAAACTTCCTCAAACACTCAAAATTTTCTACTTATATACATCCCATGTTCAAAGTTTTAAAAACATTAGGTTGATTAAATCTTGTAGTAGAAAGTTAATTACATGTTATTGATGTTATCTAATTTTGCATTAAGGAGAGACTGCTCTTTAATAATAGCAGGAGTTTGTTTTATTTTGTGATAAAAGATAATCAGTTGGGATTGGAGAGCATAGGAAAATCTGGGTGCAATGTAGGTACAATTATTATATAAGATGCAAAGTTTTTTTCAGCATTAAAATATTGTCATACTTTAATTTGAAGTTTCATATAATTATTTTAGAATAATCATAATAAGCTAGATTTATAGTAATGTAATATGTTTACAATAATTAACAGCTGGTGATCAATAACTGATGTTTATAGTTTTAAGTTCATAGTGACATTCATATACATTGTATGTGTAATATATGTGTATAATTTGTGTGAATTATCTATGTGACATAGATTCTTTTACTAATGTTAAATGACACTTCACTGAGGAATTAATAATGCATTATATTTTATTAACTATTTGCATTATTCCTCTGTATCTTTTTTTTAAACTAAAGGTAATGATTCTCTTATTATTTACCTATTTCACACTATTACATTGAGTACAAGGCATTCTTCTGGAAATGTACATGAGAATTTTTCTTAAGATAATTTTTGCATGTCTTAAAATATGATTAATGATAATGAGCTATTTTTATTATAAGATATCACAAATTAAACTGATTATTTAAATTGACTGAACTTTAAATTCACTTCTGGCAGGTGACATTTACAATTTAGGGCACAGAATGTTAGTAACATAGCTACTTAGAGATATACTGTCATAGAAATACAAATTCTCGTGTTATCTCTTTCTTCCTTTACTCTGTCTTCTCTTCTTTCAGCAATATGTAAATTTCCAGGAACTGGCCTAAATATGATATGTAAAATTATTTTTAAAAGTCATATAGGATTCATGCATTTAAATTCTCCCACAGAGATTGGCAGAACAGAAAAGAAATACATATAAGTGAATAAATTTAAATGTGTGATGTATACTAGTTAAAACAAACAACCAAACAAAAGGTAGAAAATTAATTTCAACCAGTTGAAGTTATTTGTGGAATAAAGAGTTCATTATTCAAAGAGAAATCAATGTAATTCACCATTTTAAGAAAGTAAATCAGAAAAGACACAATCATACAATATGTATCCTTGAGCAAGGACAACAAAAAAATAAACTAACAGGAGTACATCAAACTAAAAATTTTTGCACAGTGAAGAAAACCAACAACAGAATGAAAACATAACCTACTAAACAGGAAAACATATTTGCAAATGGTACATCCAATAAGGGAATAATATTCAAAATATATAGGGAATTTATACAACTTAATACCAGAAATCCAATTAAAATTGGTGAGAGAACCTGAATATATATTTTAAAAAAAAGACACTCAGGTGGACCATGGACATATGAAAAGATGTTCAATGTCACTAAGCATCAGGGAAATGGAAATCAAAACCATAGTGAGATACTCCCTCACACTTGCCAGCTATCAGCAAATCAACAGATAACAAGTGCATCTGAGGATATGAAAAAAGGAAACCACTGTTCACTGTTGATGGGATTGTGAACTGGCATAGTCACCATAGAAAACAGTTACTGAGATTCCTCAAAAAATTAAAAATAGATTTACCTTATGACCCAGCAATTCTACTTCTAAGTGTACGAAGGGGAAAAATGCTAACAAAAAAAGATATATGTACCCTTATGTTCACTGCCACATTATTTAAAATAGTGAAGATATAGAAACAATGTTGGTGTTTTCATTGATAGCTGACTGGATAAAGATGTGGTGTACATACATAATGGAATATTATTATGTGTATTATGCTAAGTGAAATAAATCAGAAAAAGACAAATACCATATGATTTCACTTATATGTGGCATCCTAAAAACAAAATAAATAAATGTGAAGAACAGAAACAAACTCATAGATATAAGAATAAACCAATGGTTGCCAGATGAAAGGGGGTTGGTAGGATTGGGTGAAACTAAACAAACAAACAAACAAACATATAGACTGATTTAAAAAAATAAAAAGAGAAATGGTGACACTGTTATCCTAAGGTATTCCATTTCTTTAAAGTGTCATTCCCTCCAGTTAAGACAAATTTAAATCTTTTAAAAAAATATAAGCTCTGTCTGGAAAAAGTCCAACTGCTGTTAATATAACAAAAACTATGCGACAACGATGTAAACTGTTAGCCAATGAGAGTGGAGTGGAATGCACATGTATGAACAATGCTGACTTCACTGTACATACTAGTCTGTGAGGGCAGTAGATGCCATTGAGTGACCATGTGTACTGTGTGGCTGTCACATTCAAAATGACTGAGCAAATAATTTGCATCAAATTTGCATTATTAAGCTTGGACATTCCTCCAGGGAAACTACCCATATGATTCAGAAGGCCACCGTTATCGGCAAGTGGTGATTGGCAGCTTCACCATGATGACAGGCCCTCTCACCCATCATGTCTTGTGCAGAGATTTTGGTGAAACATCAAATCACTCAGATGACTTGGCCCCATTTATAGACTACATTTTGCACCCTGAAACTTCTGGATTTTCCCAAAACTAAAATCATCTTTGAAAAGGAAGAGATTTCAGACCATCAATGAGATTAAGGAAAATATGATGAGGCAGCTGATGGCGATTGGAACTGTGGGAGGTCCAAAGGTGCCTACTTTGAAGTGAACTGAGACATCCTTGTCCTTTGTACAATGTTTATTGTATCCTGTTCAATAAGTGTCTCTATTTTTCCTATCATGACTAGATGTGTTCTGGACAGACCTCGTAACATAAAATTGGTATTAATGTGTGTAATAATTAACTAAAGGCATTGTAGTATCTTCATTTATCAACAACAACAAAAAACAATCATATCAACTGTGCAAAATGGAGTTAAGAAATCAACACAATTTATATTAAAAACTCTGCTACCACCCTGGCTGGTGTAGCTCAGTGGATTGAGCACGAGCCTGTGAAGCAAAGGGTTACTGGTTACTGGTTCGATTCCCAGTCAGGGCACATGCCTGGGTTACAGGCCAGGTTCCCAGAAGGGGACACATGAGAGGCAACCACACACTGATGTTTCTCTTCCACTTTTTCTCCTTCCCTTCCCCTTTCTCTAAAAATAAATAAATAAAATATTTTAAAAAATACCAAACTCTGCTACCTTGAAATGCCCCATAAATGGTATCTGCTGAAACCTAATATTATTCTTCCTATACTTAGAGGAAAACCAAATTGTATAAATTCTGCCAATGAGAATTACAATAATTTGGAATGTATGGATTCTTTTCCCTTAAATTGGAAAGACTGTTCCTATTTAACACTGTACTGGAAGTCCTGGCCAATAAAATAAGGCAGGAAAAATAATGTCAGGAAGATTGGAAATAAAATAATAAAAATGTTCCTACCAGCAAATGACATGATTATTCAACTAAGCATTCTTGAGTCTCTGTAAAAAATTTTCTCAAACTAGCAAAATTTAGAATGTTAGAAAATATAAAGTCATCATACAAAAATAGTTTTATTTCTGTATATTGGAAAATCAATGATTGGAAGCCAATTTATTCATCATACCATTTACTATATGTCCAAAATATTGAAATACTAAGATATAAATCTAATAAAATATATGCAATATCTGCAGGCTATATTATAAAATGCATATAAAATAATTTAAAAAAATATCAAGCAAGATATACAAAGCTCCTAAACTGGAAGCTCCAGCATAGTTCTGATAGCAATCTTCCAAATTTATGAAAAGATTTAATACAATTAAAAGAATGTGGAAATACAACCAAAATATTACCACCAGGGAATGATTTCAAATAAGTGGTTCCCTAAAAAATTTAAGAACAGAGAGGAGGGAGGAGGATAATACAGAAAGAAGGGGCAGTGGCAAACAAAGGAACACCAATAGAGGACTCATGGACACGGACTATGGGGGGGACTAACTGTGGGAATGGCAGCAGGATGGGATAGAGGTGAGCAATGGAGAAAATGTGGGACAACTGTGACTGAACAACAGTAAATACAAAATAATAAAATAAATTAAAATAAGAACAGATTACACATAATTTAAGAAAAAATAATACCTAATATTTTCTGAAAATAGAAATATATTGAAAGCAACTCTTTTATTAAAATATATTACCATACTACCAAATAAATAAACAGAAATCCCCAACATAATCCCAGCAGTATTTTTGGTAATAATATAGAGGAGCTGATTTAAAATTTATAAGAAAATGTTAATAATGGTCAGAGATATTTTGATAACTAAAAACAAAGTTAGGAGGGCTTATACCATATCATTTTTAAGGATTACTATATAGATAAAATAGTGAAGACCTCACAGCATTAGAATCAAAATAGATCTACACATTAGTGAGAAAGAATTAAGGGTCTAGGAATAGACCAACACAAATGTTGACAATTGATTTTTGACAAAATTGCAAAGAAAAGTCAATGGACAAATAGTAGTGCCTTAAGCAAAATATGTTTGAACAATTGGAAAGACACATGAAAATATAGCTTGACCTGTTCTTCATACCTTTATGAAAATTAACTGAAAGTGAAATATAAAATTATTAATGATTTAAAAGAAACATGGGAGCAAATCTCAATAACATTGACTTTTGAAAAAAGTTCTTATATATGAGGCAATAGCAATATCCACAAAAGTTTGACTTTGAGAAAACAATAAGAAAAACAACCCAATTTTTAAAATGGAAGAATATTTATATAGTCACTTTACCAAGAAAGATACACAGAATTCAAATATGTTCAGAAAAGATGTTCAGTATAACTATCCAATATGAAAATGGAAATGGAAATCAAAATGTGATAACAGTACTACTGCACCCCTATTAGATGGTTATAATGAACAAAATTGAAAATACCAAGTACTAACAACACTGTAAGGTAACTGGCACTCTCATGGCCTGGTGGTAGAAATGCAAAAATGCTAAGGTTCTTTGGAAAAGAGTTTGATGATTTCTTGGTAAGCTAAATACAATATATTACTCAGCAAACAGATTCACAGTTATTTTTCTTAGAGAAAAAACAACAACTTGTACTCATGCAAATGCCTTTATATGATTTTTATAGTAGTTTTATTAATAACTGCCCCAAACTCAAGCAACATATATGCCCTTTAATGGGTAGACAGATATAGCACATTCATTTAAAAAAATAAACTATTATAACCAAACAACTTGTATAGATCCATTCACATGTTGAGTGAATAAAGGCAGTCTAACATATACATACTAATATTTTCATTTATATACAATGTTGTAAAGGAAAAACTTGAGGGACAGAAAAAATATCTGCCAGGTGTTGAGGTGAAAGAAGAGTTTGGCAGCATTAGAGAATTTTGGGGTTTTTAGAGAATTTTGGGGTGATATTGGGATTTTTTGTATCCTTTGAGACTCTGGTCACATGAATCTATAAATCTGTTAAAACTCATGTACCGTATACAAAAACTGTTATCTTACTGTATGTAGCAAAAACATAAAAAATAAAAAAGGTGGGGAGCACTGGGGGGTGGGCTGGGCTGGGAGTAAAAGACAGAAAACTGTACTTGAACAATAGTTAAATAAAAAAATATTAAAAAGTTACTCTATTATACTATCAAAACAAAAATAATTAGATGTATATTTTTTGTTGTTCAAATACAGTTGTCTCCATTACCTCTTCTCACTCACCCCATGCCTCACCCATCCCCCTCCCACTCTCAATCCTACCCACTTTGTTTGTGTCCATGTATCCTTTTTTTTAAAATATATTTTATTGATTATACCATTACAGTTGTTCTATTCCCCCCTTCAATCCCTTCCACCCGCACCCTCCCTCCCCCACCATTCTCCCCCCTTAGTTTATAACCACGTGTCTCAAGTTCTTTGGATTCTATATTTCCCCCACTATTCTCGCCCTCCCCCCTATCTATTTTCTACCTACCATCTATGCTATTTTCTGTACCTTCTCCCCCCTTCTCCTCCTCCCACCCCCCTGTTGCTAACCCTCCATGCGTTCTTCATTTCTATGGTTCCACTCCGGATCTAGCTGTCCTCTTGGTTTGCTTTTGTTTTAGGTGTGGTTGTTAATAGCTGTGTGTTTGCTGTCCTTTCACTGTTCATATTTTTCATCTTCTTTTTCTTATATAAGTCCCTTTAGCATTTCATATAATAAGGGCTTGGTAATGATGAACTCCTTGAACTTGACCTTATCTGAGAAGCACTTTATCTGTCCTTCCATTCTAAATGAAAGCTTTGCTGGATAAAGCAATCTTGGCTGTAGGTCTTTGGATTTCATGACTTGGAATACTTCTTTCCAGCCCCTTCTTGCCTGTAAGGTCTCTTTTGAGAAATCAGCTGACAGTCTGATGGGTACTCCACCATGTATCCTTTATATATGTTCCTTGATGGCCCTTTCCCTATTTTCTCTATTATCCTTCTGCCTCCTCCCCTCCCCTCTAGTTACTGGTCAATTTGTTCTTTATTTCAATGTCTCTGGTTATATTTTGCTTGCTTGTTTGTTTTGTTGATTATGTTCCACTTAGAGGTGAGATCATATGATATTTATCCTTTACTGCCTGGCTTATTTCACTCTGAATAATGCTCTCCAGATCCATGTTGTCACTGAGGATAGATGCTCCTTCTTTCTTTCTGCTGCATAGAATTCCATTGTGTCAATGTACCACAGTTTTTTGATCCACTCATTTACTGATGGGCACTTAGGTTGCTTCCAACACTTGGTTATTGTAAATTGTACTGCTATGAACACTGGGGTACATAAGTTCTTTTGAATTGGTGATTCAGAATTCTTAGGGTATAATCCCAACAGTGGAATTGCCTGTACAAAAAGCAGTTCCATTTTCAGTTTTCTGAGAAAATTCAACATTGTTTTTCACAGTGGCTGCACCAGTCTGCATTCCCACCAACAGTTCACTAGGGTCCTCTTTTCTTCATATCCTCTCCAACACTTGTTGTTTGTTGTTTTGTTTATGATGGCCATTCTGACTGGTGTGAAGCGGTATCTCACTGTGATTTAATTTGCATCTCCCTGATGGCTAGTGATGCTGAGCATCCTTTCATATATCTCTGGGCCTTCTGTATATCCTCCTTGAAAAAGTGTCTGTTCAGGTCCTTTGCCCATTTTTTAATTGGGTTGTTTGTCTTCCTGGAGTGAAGATCAGTATTTATTTTAATGTGGAATGAAATGAATGTATATACACTGATAATAAGAGTGTCATTTGGTATAAATATTTTTGAGAGCGATTTGGCAGTATCTAAGACTGAACAATTCTATGTCATTAACTCAACTAAGTGTTCATGGTAACATGTACAAGAGTGTTCATACTAGTATAATGTGCAATAACAGCAATTGGACATTCACCTATATATAAATCAGAAGTAAATGTACTTAATAGTTTTGTATATTCACATAATAAAATGTTAAAGAGAATTGATAACAAATATGCTCACATTGCCCTGGCTGGTGTAGCTCAGTGGATTGAACTTGGGCTTTCAAACCAAAGCATAGTGGTTTGATTCCCAGTCAGGGCACATGCCTGGATTACAGGCCAGTTCCCAGCAGGGAATGCACGAGAGGCAACCATATATTGATATTTCTCTCCTTCTCTCCTTCTCTTTCCCTCTAAAGATAAATAAATAAAATCTTTAAAAATATGCTCGTACCAATTTATTATTGAGTAAGGTGTCCACAAATATATTAAAAATATATTGACAGTGACCAGAGGGGAGAGGGGAGGGAATTTCAGGGGAAATAAGGGAGGGATTTAGAGGAACCTATATAAAGGATACATGGACAACAACTGAGAAGGGTGGATATGGGAGGGAGGGGGGAGCATGGGGGGTGGGATGGGATGGGAGTAATGGACAGAAAACTGTACTTGAAAAATAATTAAATAAAAAATTGGAGAAAAAACCCTAAAAAAATATATATATGTTTATAAAAATAAAAGAAGTATAACAGTATCATTTATTGCATAGAAAAAGTATAAATAGCAAAAATCTTATGTATGTTATGTAAGAATGCATACCTGTTTCATAAAAGTGTGAAGAAATTCATAGTAATGGCAACTACAAAACTGAGCAAAGGTGTTACCTGAGTGATGTGTGTGTGTTGGGAATGAAGGTGTGTGATTCGGCAGGGATTCACAGAAAGATCTGGTTGCATTTATGTAATTACTTTTTTTAAAAAAGATTTTATTTATTCATCTTTGGAGAGGAAGGGAAGGAGAAAAGGAGAGAAATATCAATGTGTGGTTGCCTCTTGTGGGTCTCCTGCTGGAAACTGGCCTGCAACCCAGGCATATGCCCTGACTGGGAATCGAACCGCAACTGTGTGGTTCACAGGCCCATGCTCAATCCACTGAGCTACATCAGCCAGAGCTAATTACTTATTTTTTAATGCATATGGTGGATACCTTTTTTGTCCTATAATTATACATTTAAAATATCCTATAGAACACTTTTAACAGAAAAATAAGGAAAAGAATGCGTTAAGAGAATGTGTTAAGGTGCTAATAACTCAAATGTTTTATCTTTACAAAGATTGCTTAACTTTTTTTTCCAATTTTTTTATTTAATTATTTTTCAAGTACAGTTTTCTGTCTATTACTCCCATCCCATTTCACCCCCATCCTCCCCCCTCCCTCCCATTTCCACCCTTCTCAGTTGTCCATGTATCCTTTATATAGGTTCCTCTAAATCCCTCCCTTATTTCCCCTGAAATTCCCTCCCCTCTCCCCTCTGGTCACTGTCAGCCTGTTCTCTATTTCAGTGTCTTTGGTTATATTTTGCTTGCTTGTTTGCTTTGTTGTTTAGCTTCCTGTTAGAGGTGAGATCATATGGTATTTGTCCTTCAACACCTGGCTTATTTCACTCAGCATAATGCTTTCCAGTTCCATCCATGTTGTTGCAAAAGGTAGGAGCTCCTTCTTTCTTTCTGCAGCATAAAATTCCATTGTGTATATGTACCATAGTTTTTTGATCCATTCATTTACTGACGGACACCTAGGTTGCTTCCAACTCTTGGCTATTGTAAATTGTGCTGCTATGAACATTGGGGTGCATAGGTTCTTTGGGATTGGTGTTTTAGGGTTCTTAGGATACAATCCTAGCAGTGGAATTGCTGGGTCAAAAGGCAAGTCCAATTTTAGTTTTCTGAGAAAATTCCATACTGTTTTCCATAATGGTTGTACCAGTCTGCAATCCCACCAACAGTGGACCAGAGTCCCCTTTTCCCCACACCCTCTCCAACATTTGTTGTTTATGGCTTGTTTATGATAAGATTGCTTAACTTTTAAATAGACAAGTAGTTTACTGTTTATCTTAATGAAGAATTTCAGAATGCAATTAGTTCAAATGAAGGAGCGGAGAGTTGAAGGTGAGATGTCTTCTCATGGACCCATGATATCCTATAGATGGATTTATAAACTGCCTCTGAAGACTATCGGGCTTGAGCAGTAGAATTTATAGGCTATCCTGCTGCAGCATGTTATTCTGTTATTTAGGCAGAACCTTAGGAAGAATCAGATTTAGAATTTAAAATTTTAATCTTTCCATTCTATATTATACTTTTATGAGAGGAATTAAAAGAGAAGTAGTTATTAATTCTATTTACTGTAGCTGGAAATAAGTATCTCTAGATATTTCTCCAAAAAAATTTCTCCTGAAATTTAAAGACCCTTCTCCTGAGGAACTTCAAACATAAAAAAAATAAAGTTAAACTTATTCTCTTCACATGCTTACCCACCAACCACACATAGTCAGCCCTTCCAAATTATAGCTCGTGACTTGTTTCGAACCTTACAAACAATTCATGTGTAATTTTTTCCCTCGCTTCTATTATCCAATCACAGATATCATTCTGGTGATTCTATTCCTATTTCTTCCACCACTGCATCAAATAGGACAATTTCACTTTCTTTGGTTGTATATTGCAACATTTGCATATTTTCCTTAAAAAATCTATTCCAATGCTTTTATAAAATTAAAATTAGCTTGGAAATTATACTAGAATTTAACATCCAAATATGTGGAAGGCACTGCATAATCTGGTTTCTAAAACATCTGGGAATACTCTATTCTGCTTTCAAACTATAATAGCAGTAAATTCTATGGATTTTTTCCCAGCCCCACTGATCTGCTTTCAATATTCTCACCATTCATAGCACTTCGTTTTGTTTGCCTTTGTTTTTATTTCTTATTGTCCTCTCTGTTTAGACAGTTCGTTTTCATGATGTAGTAAAAAAATTTTGCTTTCCTAAATTAATGTGATTTCAAGGTAAAATGGAAATGTCCTCTATTCCAGGAAGTTTGATCATGTGCCCCACAACAAATATCATGCTGTCTTCTGTATGCGACCTCGGAGCACTTTGTATTGCCAGTCTGGCTCTGTCACAGTTTGACCCAGTAGTTACACACTGGCACCTTGCTGGTATGTGATGCATAATTAAGATTATATAAAGTTAATCTTTCACATAAAAATCTGGCTTTCTAATTTATCATCTCCCCTTGCTCATGAAATCAGTTACATAACAGTCATTGAATTGAATGTAAAAATTAGTCTCTTGCCCTAGCTGGTGTAGCTCAGTGGATTGAGCACGGGCCTGCGAACCACAGGATTGTGGTTCAATTCCCAGTCAGGGCACATGCCTGGGTTGCAGGCCAATTCCTGGTTCCCAGTTCCCGGCAGTGGACGCATGAGAGGCAACCATACATTGATATTTCTCTCCCTCTCTCCTTCCCTTCCCCTCTAAAGATAAATAAATAAAATCTTTTAAAAAATTAGTCTCTCTTGTTCTGTTTTCCACGCACATAAGGAAAAGAGAAGCATTTAAAAAGGCAGGGAGCAACACTATACCAAATTTGTAGAAAAGTGTATAAAACCAATAAATAATATAATATTTTTGCCTTGTGGAAGCTTATAAGGTGCTATCATAAAATATGTATCATATTTACATATGTTTTATGTATCATAAAACAATGAATAGGACTTTTGGCAAAGGTGGAAATGGAGGTAGACACACTATGCCTACTCATACAACCAAAAGAAGAACAACAAATTTAAAAACAAAAAAACTACCAGAACTGATAGAAAACAGTTTGGACTTCCATACAGTTTGACAGAAAATCAAACTGTATGGAAGTCCAATAACCAAGGAGTTAAAGAAAACACTTCATCCAGACTAGTAGGAGAGGCAGATACTGGCAACTTGGGGTAGTGAGAGTATGTGGCAAGGCAGCAGCTGGCAGACCAGATGAGGTGGCGGCTGGGCAGTCCCACATTTGAATGGGGATAAACCAAGAGGAACAAAAGGGGAGTGAGACAGAGTTCACAACCCAGGGTTCCAGTGCTGGGAAAGAAAGCCTCAAAACCTCTGACTGAATAAAAACCTGTGGCAGTCGAGGCAATGGGAGAAATTCCTAGCCTCACAGAAGAGTTCGTTGGAGAGACCAACAGGGTCCTAGAATATACACAAAATCACCCACCCAGTAATAAGCATCAGAAGGGCCTAATTTTGGGGGGAAGCAGAGGAAGTTACTGAAAGCCAATTGGAGGTGAGCAAGCAGCATTGTTCCTTCCCAGATCCATTCCCCGTATACAACAGCAGAACATGAGTGCTGTGGGTTGCCCCACCCTGGTGAAATTCTAAGGCTGTCCCGTACTATGTAATGAGTGTGCTGAGACAAAAAAACATGGCCCAAATGAAAGAACAGGTCAAAGCTCCAGAAAAAATACAACTAACCAATGAAGAGATAGCTAACCTATCAGATGCACAGTTCAAAACACTGGTTATCAGGATGCTGCTCCAGGCACTTGCTGGGTACTTCAACAGCATAAGAAAAACCCAGACAGCAATGATGTTCAGCAATTATGTGAAATAAAGAAAAATCTACAGGTAACCAACAGTGACGGGAAGAAAACCAGGACTCAAATCAATGGCTTGGAGCAGAAGGAAGAAAGAAATATCCAACCAGAACAGAATAAAGAAACAAGAATTCAAAAAAATGAGGAGCAGCTTAGGAACCTCCAGGACATCTTTAAATGTTCCAACATCCTAATTATAGGGGTACCAGAAGGAGAAGAGGGAGAGCAACAAATTGAAAACTTATTTGAAAAAATTGTGATGGAGAATTTCTCTAATCTGGCAAAGGAAATAGACTTCCAGGAAGTCCAGGAAGTTCAGAGAGTCCCAAAGAAGTTTGATACAAGGAAGTCCACAGCAAGGTACATCATAGTTACATTAAAGATAAGATAAGGAGAGAATCTTAAAAGAAGCAAAGAAAAAGAGACAGTTACCTACAAAGGAGTGCCCATAAGATTGTCAGCTGATTTCTCAAAAGAAACCTTGCAGGCAAAAGGGGGCTAGAAAGAAGTATTCAATGTCATGAAAAGCAAGGACTTTCATCCAAGATTACTCTATCTGACAAAGCTATCATTTAGAATGGAAGGGCAGATAAAGCACTTCCCAGATAAAGTCAAATTAAAGGCATTCGTCACCACCTAGCCCTCATTATATGAAATGTTAAAGGTACTTATCTAAGAATAAGAAGTTGATCAAAAACTATAAACAATAAGATGACAACAAACACATAACTATTAAAAACTGAACCTAAAACAACAAAAACAAAGGAAACAACCAGAACAGGAACAGCATCACAGAAATGAAGATCACATGGATGATTTTCAATGAGGAGAGGGTATGGAGAAAAAGTACAGGGAATAAGAAGCATAAATGATAGGTACAAAATAGAGAGGGGGAGGTTAAGAATAGTATGGGAAATGTAGAAGCCAAAGAACTTATATGCGTTAACCATGGACATGAACTAAGGGGGTGCAAATGTGGGTGGGAGGGAGTGTGTAGGGAAGAGGGGAGTGAAAGGGGGAAATTGGGTGACTGTAATAGCATAACCAATAAGATATAATGTAAAAAGAAAGAAAACAGTGAGTAATAATTCCAGGGGTATTCAAATTGATATTCTTTACTGTCATCATGCAAAAATAAAGGCAGACAATTTAATTTCTGACAAAGGGATTAAGCTTTAACTCTGCCACAGAGATTTGTTTAGAAATTAGAAATTAACATTTGTAGCAGAAATCTGGTAACCAAGTCAAATTTAAAAATATAAAAGTTTACAGTATCATAATTAGGAATAACTTATTCTTGAGTTTAACCTGTAGAAGATACAACACAACAATGACAATCTCAATCACAGTGTCATAACAGGTTGATTTTAAAAATTATCTCATTATCTAATATTGTTTACATATTTGAATTCCCCCTAAGCCTAACATCGTTCCAGTCCCAGTCACACATGCCTTCAGGAACTCCAGCTAGTGTCAGGGTATTTGTTTCCACTTTCTGCTATCCATTACTCCTGTGCCGTTAGGTTATCTTCATGAAACTCACATCAGCTTCACATGTTTCATCAAGCCATTTAGTAATGTTTCCAAAGTCCTTGCAGTGATTTATGTGGTCCTCTACATATGCTTCACCTAGTCAGCTTTCCAGTCTGCATTTCTGTCCCTCTCTATCTATTCTTCATTTCCAGCTAAAGCAGCTTAGAAGTACCTACTCTTTCATCTTGGTCTCTACCAACTCCAGGCTTTCTTTTGTTTTTCTAATGAGCACACTTTATTTATTTCAGTAAAAGTTGCTGACTCTCTTTTATTGTGACTTATGCTTTAATGTTTACTAATATTACCTTTCAAATATCCAGTGTCTTTTCCTATAATCTGGTTTCCATCACCCATAGTCTCATACTTTTTTGTTGTTTAGTTACAGTTATCCTGCATTTTTCCCCATTGCTCTCCCTTACCCCGCCAGTCAATACCCCTCCCATTGTCTGTGCCCATGAGTCCTCTGTTCATGTTCCTTTACTTGCCCCTTCCCCTTCTTGCCCCCATTCTGCTCCTACCCTCTAGTCACTGTCAGTTTGTTCTTTATTTTCAAATCCCTGGTTCTATTTTACTCATTTGTTTATTTTGTTGATTAGGCTCCACTTACAGGTGTGATCACATGGCATTTGTATTCTACTGCCTTGTTTGTTTCACTTAGCATAATGTTCTTCAGTCCCATCCATGCTGTTGTGAAGGGTAGGGGTTCCTTCTTCCTTTCTGCTATGTAGTACTCCATTGTGTAAATGTACCAGTTTTTCTATCCACTCATTAACTGATGGGCACTTAGACTAATTGCAGCACTTGGCTATTGTAAATAATACTGCTTATGAACATTGGGGTGCACCAGTTCTGTTGAATTGGTGATTCAGGATTCTTGGGATATAATCCCATCAGTGAAATTAATTACTGGGTTAAAAAACAGCTCCATTTTTAGTTTTTTGAGGAAACTCCATACTGTTTTCCACAGTGGCTGCACCAGTCTGCATTCCCACCAACAGTGTATTAGGGTTCCCATTCTTCCACAACCTCCCCAGCATTTGTTGTTTGTTGATTTATTAATGATAGCCATTTTGACACATGTAAGATGGTATCTATCTCATTGTTGTTTTAATTTGTATCACTCCAGTAGGTAGTGATGTTGAGCATTTTTCATGTGTCTATGTGCCCTCTGTATGTCCTCCTTGGAGAAGTGTTCAGGTCCTTTGTCCATTTTTTTTATTTTTTAAAGACATTTTTTAAAAGATTTTATTTATTTATTTATCTTTAGAGGGGAAGGAGAGAGGGAACCATCAATGTATGGTTGCCTTTTGTGCATCCCCTGCTGGGAGTTGGCCTGCAGGGAACTGGCCTGCAACCCAGGCATATACCCTGACTGGGAATAGAACCATGATCCTCTGGTTCACAGGCCTGTGCTCAATCTACTGAGCTACCCCAGCCAGCACCCTTTGTCCATTTTTTAATGAGATTGTTTGTCTCCCTCATGTGGAATCATGTGAGTTCTTTATATATTTTGGAGCCCAAACCTCTGTCTGAGGCATCAATGAAAAATACATTTTCACATACAGTTGGTTCCCTTTCCATTTTGTTGATGTTTTCTTTATCTGTGCAGAGGCTTTTTTATTTTCATGAAGTTCCATTTGTTTGTTCTTTCCCATATATCCTTGACTTAGAGATGTATCAGTGAAAATATTGCTGTGTGATATCTGAAATTGTCCTGCCTATGTTCTCCTCTGGAACTTTTATGGTGTCATGACTTATATTTTAAGTCTTTTATCCATCTTGAGTTTATTTTTGTGAATGGTATAAGTAGCTGGTTGAGTTTATTATTTTTTTTTTACATGTAGCTGTCCAAATCTCCCAACACTAGTTGTTGAAGAGGCTATTTTTACTACATTTTAGGTTCTTCCCCCCTTTGTCAAATATTAACTGACTATTGATATGGGTTTATTTCTGGGCTCTCTATTCTGTTCTACTCATCTATGTGTCTGTTCTTATGCCAGTACCAGACTGTTTTGGTTACAGTGGCCTTGTAATATTGTTTGATATCAGGTATTGTGATCCCTCCTACTTTGTTCTTCTTTCTCAAAATTGCTGAGGCTATTAGGGGTTATTTATGGTTCCATATAAATTTCTGAAATGGTTCTTGTATATCTGTGAAATATGTCATTGGTGTTTTAATAGGGATTGCATTGAATCTATAAATTGCTTTGGGTACTATGGACATTTTGATGATGTTAACTCTTCTAGTCCATGAACACAGTGTATGTTTCAATTTCTTTGTGTCTTCCTTAATTTCTTTCTTCTGTGTTTTGTAGTTTTTTCAGATAGGTCTTTTAACTCTTTGGTTAAGTTTATTCCCAAGTATTTTATTGTTCTTGTTGCTATAGTAAATGCGCATAATCCCATACTTAATCTATCAGTTTTACTTCTTTAAGATTGAACTGCAATTGTAATTCAATTGAGAGTATTTATGTCCTTTATAGGGAATTCCCAAACTCTGTCAAAATCAATATATATGGCTAGTTTCTTTGTGCATTAGAAATATCAGCATAGCTCTCCTTCAGATCTGACTCCAATTAGGCATGCTGTTAATAATTTTTTCTGTTATAAATTTTTCTTCTTACAAAGAAAAATGTATTTATAGAAAAATAAGATTAGAAACCAACAAAATACATAGAATAACTAAGTAAAATTATTAATCTTTTAGTTCCATTCAATGCAACAATTCATAACACATTACTTTTCCTCCTCATCTCTTTCTACTTCCTCTTCTCTCTCTTCTTAATTTCCTCCTTACTTCCTTCTCTCTCCCCTAACCCTTTCCTTTTCTATTTTAACATGAGGTTGGAAGAAAAAGATTCTGGGTGCTATAATCTGGGCTGGTACCATCATCTTTTTACTTTTAATATATTTATACATATTTAAATGCTTATTTAAAATATATTTATATGTTAAATATATGTGTATAGAATTTAACATATATTTACCTAAAAATAGTCATGCAATGTACTAGTTGTTTGGGTTACATCAGTGAATAAAACAAACAAGAATTTCTTCCCCCCAAAAGCTTATGTTCAAGTAAAGGGAGAAAAGCACATATTAAAACAAACATATAACATGTCAAGATGCCAAGTGCTTTTTACAGAAAGTAGGGAATTATGATGGGTTATGGTACGAAAGTTGCTTACTACCAACACAGACTTACACAGATTAAAATCAGAGAATGAAGGAAGAACGGGTAGTAATTCTTGCCTTCTTGAAGTGTACAGAGATAAACAGAGATAAATGTCTTAAAACAAGAGTCTTTAGCATCATGGGCATTTCTGGTTGTTGTGGAGTAGAGCTTATCGGCAGAAGTTTAGGGTTTTTACTAGGAACTAGGGACATAGAAATCCTTGAGGAGATCTATTCCTGCAGTTTGCTGAGCAGAGAATGACAACTTTCTGACTTTACATCATTTAGTCATTCAGCCACCTCAAGAGAAATGTTAGAATTTGATGAGGTTTCTTGAAAGTCTTACGGAGATATTATTTACATATAAAGTTCTATATATGTATGATGTACAACTTGAGGTTTTGATATACATATACACTGGAACGGTCAACATGATCAAGCTAATTAACATATTCTAATATCTGTCATGACAAGGACAGAACAGAGACTTACACATACTTTGCATATTAGATGAAAGCCAGAGTTCTTCAATGGGGATTGGTCTTGGATTGATTATTTAAAGTATAAATATAAAGGTATCATGTTTATGGAATAAGAAAATTGGAAATAATATCCTGTCACATAATAGTTAATATTTGTGCAGCATGTTCATAAGGTGGTGCACATCATCAGGAAGTACGTTTAAATTCAAGAACAATACAGTCAGTCAAATTTAACTCGCAAATAGCATTTACTGTAGCAGCTGTGGATCATGCACATATTTCTTTTCATCAAGCAGATGGCTGAATACATGTTTTATGATAATGTGACTGCATCATTATAAGAAAAATTATCACAATTGTACAAACATTATTTTCCCTGTTCATTTGTATCAAGAATCAAGAGAACCAGTTTTAATTTTTTTTCCTTTTTTGGGGGTATTACCATCATATATAAATGAAAGACTAAATGCTGTTGAGTTAACTTATTATTCTTAAAATCCCATTGTTGCTATGTCAATGTTTAGGTAAGCACTACTAAACCAATTTAAAAATAAAGAATAGCTATAATTGGAAATTGTAGAGTTTTGACATGTTTTATCAATAGTAAGAAAGTTGTATTAAAGAGAAATATCTCTCATAAATAGCAAGTATATTTTTATGTGTATATGCATTTATATATGCATATATACATACACACAATATAAAAGCATATAAAATGTAGAATATGCAGATATGTACATGGTAAAATATAGTTTGTGTCCATGGTGTGCTCTTTCTCCTAGAGAAAACAACAGTTAATGGTGTTTTTCAGGGAGCATTTACATTATCAAACAAAAATATGTTCACCTAGCTCCTTGTTTGGTCATACGGTGACAAAATATTTTCTCTTGATCACAGTTACTTGTTTCATCTTTATAAGGGGCCACTCTCTAAATAGAATTAATTCACTAATATGTTATGCATAGAAGACAACATATCCTTTACTCAAAACATAATGTTTATTTGAAGGCCACAAAAATCAGAGAAACATAACTACACTGTATTAAAATTAAGAACATTTGTTCACCCAAAATATTTCTATGAGAAAGAAAACGTAAGTCTCCAAGCGGGAAAAGATATTTGCTGCTGCTTGTCTGACAAAGTCTTGATTTAGAATACACTTGAGGGTTCCTTCAAGTCAAACAGAAAACAGACAATCTGATAGGAAAATGAACTAATGACAGACACGTGAAAAAAGAGAGTAGGCATATGAGACTGGGCACATTTAGGATGGCAGTTAGAATAGCTATTAACAATAAGACAAGTAATAGCAAGTGTTGAGAAGTTGTGGAAAAAAAGGAACCCTCATTTACAGCTGGTGGGAACATAAACTGGTATAGTCACTATGAAAATGGTATGGAAAATCCTAGAAAATTAAAAATAGAGCTACCATATGACCCAGCAACCTCTCTCCTGTGCGTCTACCTAAAAATTTGAAAAAAAAAATATGATCATTGTAGTAGTATTCATGATGGCCAAGACATGAAAACAACCAAAATGTCTTTTGATAGATGATTAAACATAGAAGTAAGTTATGGTCCATACGTACAATGGAATACTAGTCAGCCATCAGAACTATGTGGATGGATCTTGAGAATATCATGTTAAGCAAAATAAGTCAGATAGAAGAAAGTTAAAAACCATGCCATTTTACTAATATGTGGGAAAAAATTAAAAGCAACAAATGAACAAAAAAGAAAAGCAAGCAGACAAAAACTATAGGCACAGACAGCAGTATGGTGGTTACCAGAGGAAAGGGGTGGAGGGCAGTAAAGGACAAATGGGGTCAAATATCATGGTGACAAAAGATTTGATTTTGGTGGTAAGCACATACTGCTCTACACAGAGGACATATCATAGAATTTTACACTTGAAGCCTATATAATCTTATTAACCATTGTCATCTCTATAAATTTCACAAACCAAAGACGATAGGCCAATATTGAACAATCATTTAATTATGAGCTCAACTTCAATAATCTCAGGGGAATAAAAATTATAACAATGAGGTACTACTAAACAACCAGAATGGCAATAATTAAAGATATGTAGAGCAACTAAAATCTTCATGCAGTTCATACAGTGCTACTGGGAATATAAATTTATCAAGTATTCTGTTTGGACTTCCAGTTAAGATGGCAGCATAGTCAGACATAGTCAGAGCATAGGCTCACCTCTTTGCACAGACACATAAAAATTACAACTAAAATATAAAACAGTTATCAGTCAGAACTATCAGAAATTAAGTTTAATGGGAGTCTTACAACTATGGAATTCAAGAAACAACATTCATTCAGACTGGTAGGAGGGGTGCAGACACAGAATGGACTGGCCCCTCACCCATGTGTGGTGGATAAAAATTTGAGAGGGATATCTCGGGAGCAAGAAGTCCTACCCCCACACCAGGTCCCCCAGCCCAGGGTTGCAGAGGCAGGTATCGAGTCAGGGGAAGAAACTGCTGGAACCCCATGCAATTCTTCTTCAATAACTCACATACAGACTCACCTACTCAGACTTAATTCTTCTGAGCTCCAGCACCAGGGTAGCAGCTTGAAAGTCACCAGTGGCATACAGGGAGAAACTGGAATATCTGGCATCAGGTGATCAGAGGCTATTGTCCCTTTTCTAAATCCTATTGCAACAGAGCCAGCAAGCTGGTGCAATATTCTCAGATATCTGGGATTCCATCAACCTGGCTAACACTGTGTGACGCACCTTGGAGATCCACAGAGGCCCCATCCCATCCAATTTATGGGCCTACTCAAACTGCTTTGTCCTAAGAATGGCTGGTCTTGGCTCCTAAATCCTATCTAACAAGCAACAGCTGGCTTTAGTGAGCCAGATTAGATTCACATTTTGGCTTCACCTGGGAATCTCCAAGCCTAGCATAAGTAGCAACCATCTCAGATTGATATACAATTCAAATAGGGTAGCCCTGGGCCAAACACAAGTGAGGACTGACCTCGGCTTGCACCGCCTGGGACACCTCAGGAGCAGAACACCCAATGGATAGCTACAGACCATGCCAGAGTACCATCACCCTGTTCCTGTACAGCTGATCCTCCACAGAGGGCAGAGGTTGCTGATAAGCAGTCACAGGCAGTCCTTGCAGTTGAATGGCCTGGGTAAGTCCCTCCCACTGATCTGCCAACAGTAACCAAGGCTCAGCTGCAAGAGAAGGGTGTCCTCAGCCCACACAAAGGGTGCACCTTAAGTACTCAGCTGGGTGATAGGGAAGGCTGTGCCACTGGACCCTACAGGACACCTAGTACATTTTAGGCCACACTACCAAGACACAGAGTTAATGCAGCTCTACCTAATACATAAAAACAAACACAGGGAGGCTGTCAAAACAAGGAGACAAGGAAACATAGCCCAAATGACAGAAACTATCAAAACTCCAGAAAAAAAAATGAATGGAAATGAGCAATCTGTCAGATGCAGAGTTCAAAACACTGGTTATAACAATGTTCAAGGAACTTAGTGAGGACCTCAGCAATATAAAAAAGGTCCAATCAGAGATGAAGGATACACTAATTGAAATAAAGAACAATTTACAGGGAAACAACAGTAGAATGGATGAAGTGGAGAATCAAATCAATGATTTGGAACACAGGAACCTAAAAACAATCAATAAGAACAATAAGAAAAAGAAAGCAAAAAATTAGTATAGTATAAGCAGTCTTTGGGACAACTTCAAGAGATCCAACATTCACAACGTAGGGAGGAGAAGGAGAAGTAGAAGAGAAAGAGCAAGAAATTGGAAATCTATTGGAAAAAAATAGTGGAAGAAAACTTCCCTAATTTGGTGAAGGAAATCAACATTCAAGTTCAGGAAGTACGGAGAGTTCCCAACAAGCTGAATGCCAAAGGCCTTCTCCAAGACATCATAATTAAAACCGCAAAGGTTAAAGATAAAGAGAGAATCTTTAAAAGCAGCAAGAGAAAATAAGTTAGTTGCCTGCAGTAGAGTTCCCATAAGCCTGTCAGATGATTTCTCAAAAGACCCTTTGCAGGCTGGAAAGGATTGGCAAGAGATATTCAAAGTCATGAAAGGCAGGAACCTACATCCCAGATTGCTCTACCCAGCAAAACTATCATTTAGAATTGAAGGGCAGATAAAGAGCTTCCCAGACAAGAAAAAAGTAGAGAATTTCACCATCACCAAATCTTTATTACATGAAATGTTGGAAGGACTTATTTAAGAAAACAATGAAGATTAAAACTGTGAACAATAAAATGGCAAAAAAGTAGAAATCTATCGACAAATGAATCTAAAAAAAAATACTAAGCAAACAAGAAGAACCAAGACAGAATCATGGATACAGAGAGCATTTTGATGGTTGCCAGATGGGAGCATGGGTGTGGGGGGATTGCTGAAGGGCAGGGATTAAGAAATACAAATAGGTAGATACAAAATATTCGTGAGGATATAAAGTATAATTTAGGAAATGAAGTAGCCAAAGAACTTATAAACATGACCAGTGGACATGAACAATGTTGGGGGGATTGCCTGAGTGAGTGGGGGATGCTGGGTGGAGGTGGGGCAAAGGGGGAAAAACAAGACCACTGTAATATCATAATCAATAAAATATAATAAAATAAATTTATCAAGCATTCTGTTTGGCGTTATTTAATAAAATTGACTTGGTGGTCCGTTATGACCCAGCAATTCTAATGCTAGGTATACCCAATGGAAATGTTAGATACATTCAATATTCATGAACCTTCATAACCAAGGATACTCATAGCAGAGCTTTCATGTTGCCCCAAACTAAAAACAAACTAATGTCAGTCAACAGTGGAAAAGATCACCTCAAATTGTCCTAACTAGTTATCATAGTGATTATTTTGGGTAGGCATGGGAACACAAGGAAATTTTCTGAGGTATAGTTATATTCTATTTTTTAAATGGATGTTGATTATAAACGGGCATCTGCTTTATGAACAGTAACTGAGTTTACATATATTAAGTCACATGTGTGTATGATAGCCAGCTGGCAACAGCTGTGTGTATGCTGTACTTACGATCTGGTAGATGATAGGTGCCCCCATCTGTTTTACAAGCATTATTTAAAAGGTAGATTATCTAATGTTTGTATAAATTGATTTTTACAATTAAATCTAATAAACAACTCTTACAAATATAGAAAATTCGGGACACAGAATAGAATAGTTTTAAAAATCTGCTTAACAACATCCTTGGTACAATTTTCTGGTATTTGGATCCTGAAAGTCTGGGGGGTCGTTGGATCTTGTTCTCCTTCTTGTGGGTCTCATTGTTATTGTCCTCCATCCAAGTACTAAGCAGGCCTGACCCTGCTTAGCTTCAGACATCACACAAGATCCGGTGCTGCGTCCAGGGTGGTGTGGCTATAGACTCGTTGTTATTGTCATCTCAGTGGTTGAGTCTACATTAGTGTCTTCATTACTCAGAACCTTTCTTACTAAAATTAATCCCTGTTTGTGCAGTTTTTCAATAGCAGGGTGGATACTTTATTAATTGATTTTACTTCCTTCCTATACATTCTGCATAATTTTGTCATGGACCACGCTTCAGAATTCCTGTGCTTTAAGTTTTTAACCTGTACACTCCACATCTCTGAAGAATCAGGGAAAAGGAATCTTTGCAACCAGTGGCAGATTTCTACCCAGTTGGGGCTGGGGGCAGCATGTAAATTGGTGGAAAAAAACCACTTCTTGTTTGAAGGTGAAGGTGAACAATATATCTCTATTTTGTCCATCATGCAGGGCTAAGAGCAATGATGCTTCTTTACAATTTAATTACTTAATTTCCCAAATTAAGCCAACTACTTTGGCACCCTGACTTCTAGTTACTACTTTTTAGCACTGCCATGGACTTATTCTCCTAGGCAAGGGTGAATCCAGGACTGTGGGGTCCAAAGCTTAGTAAGATTCGGAAGCACTCTCTGAAAAGTATTATGCAATTAAAAATGCAAAATTAGGTATGCAGGTGGGTATTTTTTTCAGAATAACATTTTGCTTGGTTTGATTCCTGGCAAGGGCCCAGCAAATGAAGACTACTTGACCTTATGCCTTAATAGCCTCTTATTAAAGCTACCTCTTCCACAGGTTTTCATTCTGGGTTTAGTGTTTAAAAGTTCCTACTAGAATGTTCTGATATTCATCTTTGTGATCTGGACCTAAATCTTATTTTCCTCATCATAAAATTCTGATTGCAGATTTTATTATTTTGAAAACAGCCAGATTCATTTTTGTATCTTTAATTAATACCTAATATCCCTATTTTCATTCTCTGAAATCTACTAGTTTGGTGCTTCTTTCAAAGAAACATCCCTCTGGTCCTGCATTCTCATGTCATACAATTTTTCAGTGCTGGTAGCTTTATCCATAATAATTGTCCTTGACAAATAAAGAAATTCTTACCCATTCTTCATGGGTTAGTTTGAACACAATCTGTTTTCCTCTGCAGTGCCATTTCCACTCTCCTGTATGCCCCACTAGAGCATTCACCTCACTGGGTTATCAATGCCCATCTACTCCTTCATTCTCAGACCAAATGAAATAGCTGTCCATGAGCAATAAAACAAGCATCCCATGTGGGTATGCAGGGCATGCTCTTGGTATAGATGGAGAGAGAAATTATAGGGTATAAACTTAATACTGGAATTGACACAAATTTATGCTTCAAGATAAGAGGAAACTTATAAAATTGTTTTATAAGGTGGTTCTGATTTAATTATTTTCCATTTTCCCTTTGTTTTATGCTCGAAATGGAGATAATTGTATACAAGCACATGAAACATTGCTATGGTATGTTAGAACATTATTTTCACCACTGGGTTAAAGGTACATAGCTTTAAGTTAATTGATTAATTAATTTAAATGCAGCTATGTCAGTGTTGCTGGTGTGTCACTAAGGGAATGAATAACATCTGAAATCACAGGCCAATTTCAAATAAAAGTGAAATATTCAGGACTGCCTCTGGCTATTTATACAAGGAGGCACGGAATAGACCTGACACTGCAAAAACGTGCTTGCCTTTTCCAATCTATAATGCCTGTGCGATTCAATTATTAGAGCTCGAGTTCCACCACTGAATAAAGAACGATCTATTTTTAAGTTGCTAAGGTTAAAAACTGCAGAAAGCAATTGTGTTCCAGAGTTGTAAATAGAAGGCAAGCACAACTATAGATGTCTCAAAGCTTAGTTTTTAGGACATCTACATAAGTTACCTTCAAAGTGCAATGTACTATATAATGTCATGCGTGTGTATACACATCTTACATTTATATATAGTACTATAGCATACTTTGCTCTTTTCTTTGCAAGTACTATATACATTCTGACTGCAGAGTATTCAACTGAGCAAAAATTGACTAAGGATTCTCTTGAATGTTGGATTATTGTGGATACTGAAGGCATATTTTTCTATCTGAATAAAGAAGGATGTATTTTTCAATGTGCTTAAAAGTACTAGCAACTATTTTGAACATTCACCTAAGTTTTGTGCAAAGTGGATCCCTTCATAGTCACTATTTGTCATACATCAGGCCAATTCCATGATACATGATATGAACTAAGGAATGAATTTATTCAGGGAAATGTACAAGGAAGGTGTTCAATAAGAAAAGAAGGTACAGCCCTGGCTGGTGTGGCTCAGTGGACTGAGTGGCAGCCTGTGAATCAAAAGGTTGCTGGTTCATTTCCCAGTCATGGTGTATGCCTGGGCTGTGGGCCAAGTCCCCAGTTGGTGAAATGTGAGAGGCAATTGATCCATGTACCCCTCACACATTGATGTTTCTCTCCCTGTCTTTCCTCTTCCTCTCTCCCTTTCTCTCTGCCTAAAAATGAAAGAATAATATCTTTGAAAAAAAAGAAGGTACATTTTCCCCTAATCCTCTCATTAGTCCTATGGAGAAGAGCACGACAGATTGAGGAACTTCCTGAATATGCTGTGACATACTTTATTCTAACAGAAGGGATATTCTACATTCTTTATTATTATTTTAATTGTTTTTCAAGTACAGTTGACTCCATTCTAAACCCACCGCAGCCCCCTGCCCCACCCATCCCCACCTCCCACACTCAAACCTACCCTCTTTGGCTTTGTCCATGTGTCCTTTATGGACATGTGTCCTTTGTGTCCATGTTCCTTGATGGTCCTTCCCCTATTTCCCCCATTATCTCTCTCCCCCATCCCTCTGTGTACTGCCAATTTGTTCTTTATTCCAATGTTTCTGGTTATATTTTGCTTGGTTGCTTATTTTGTTGATTAGGTTCCACTTGTAGGTGAGATCATATGTTATTTGTCTTTCACAAATAAAGTACCTAGGAATAAACCTAACCAAGGAGGTGAAAGACCAATACTCAGAAAACTACACAACACTGAAGAAAGAAATTAAGGAAGGCACAAACAAATGGAAGTATATACCATGTTCATGGATTGGAAGAATTAATATCACCAAAATGTCCATAGTACCAAAAGCAATTTATAGATTCAATGCAATCCCTAATAAAACACCAATGATATGTTTCTCAGATATACAACAACCATTTCAAAAATTTATATGGAACCATAAATGACCCCAAATAGACTCAGCAATTCTGAGATAGAAGAATAAACTAGGAGGGATTACAATACCTGACATCAAACTATATGATAGTTTTAACAAATAACATTTTTAGCAGGGGGATAATCAGATACTGAAGTACCACACAGTCTGAATTGTAGTTCCAGCTGTTCAGAGTTGTTGCCTGGGGAAGACATCTCTGCGCATTATGTGGAGTACTTTGGGACTTATAGGAAATTAGATTCAGGAACAGCACCTCCTGCCAAGAGAAGGAAAGCAGTAAATCCTAGAAAAACAGAGTTCAGGTGCAATTGCTTTCATGAAGAAATGGATCCCAGGCCACAGGTGACTCATGTTCAGGAAACAATGGAGTATGGTCCTCGGGTCATTTCCACACAGTCCTGCTTGTCAGACTACACTTACAAATGAACAGAGTTTGCTGTATTTTGTTTAGAAGCAAAAACTCACCCATTTGCTTCTGATTAATTGGCGCTATCTTCTCAAAATCAGTGAAATTTGATATAAAGCTTGTATTAGAAAGATTTGAGAAAGATGGTAGCTGTGTTAGCATTGTTTTTAATTTTCCTAAATGTTCCATAACACCTGGTAGGTTAGGAAGACCAAAAGTCTTCCAAGCCCAAAGTCAGGGCATTGTTGGAGAAAAAGTAGATTCCCAAGGCAGATACTTGTGGAAAGATATGAATAAGGTGGAAAACTTTGAAACTTTAAATTTCCCTGATGCTTATTTGTTGAAGGAAACAATTCCCTTTTTATCTACCAAAAATCCTATTACTAATTGCACTTTTGGTGATTGTTGAACAATCTTACAAAAGCATGTTGACTCTGTTAGAACCAATCATTATCACTTTGTGTTGCCTTTACACCAGTAGCTCTGAATCTGAGTTATTTTTGCACCTGGAGGTTATTTGACAATGTCTAGAGTCATTTTTGGTTTTCAGAACTGGGAAGATGGGTGCTACTGGCCTCTAATGAGTAAAAGCCAGAGATGCTTCTAAACACCCTATAATGTATAGCTCAATCCTAGTCAAGAAAGAATAATTTGGCCAAAAATCTCAGAGTGCTGTACTTGAGAAATCCTGCACTACATCCATGATACAAGTTCCTGTATTAGTTTTCTATGCTGTGAAACAAATGACAGATCCACTCGATCATATCACAGTTTCTATGCATCAGAAGTCTGGGCCTGGACTGGGGGGCTCTGTGTCTCTGATCAGAGTTTTATGAAGCTTGGATCAAGTTGCTGGCTTGGTTGCATTCTCAAATGGATGCACAACTAGGGATGGGTATGCCTCAAGATTTACTTAGGTGGTTGGCAAAATTCATTTCATGGTGGTTATAGAATCCATGGAAAAATGGAGAGGGAGGGGGAGAGAGAGAAAGAGAGAGAGAGAAAGAGAGAGAGAGAGAGAGAACTTATTCAAGTCTCTAGCTGTAAGAAAGCCCCATGTCCTCTTGTAAAGGGCTCACCAAATTAAGACAAACTTATCTAGAATAATACCTCTTTTGAGTAACTTTAAATCAATAAATTATTAGGGACATTAATTACACCTGTAATATTTCTTCTTTGCCATAAAGCATGAGATAAACTTGAGAGTGGTATCCTATCACCTGTGTCATGTACAATTGGTTAGAAGCACTTTACAGATTCCACCATCGTTCAAGGAGAAGGACTTGTATAAGAGCACAGTTCATTGGGGATCATCCTTAGCGATGTTCGCCACAGTTCATACTATAACCTGGAATAAAAAAAGAGTCTAGCTTCAGCAGGACATAGTGTTTTTATGCCAAACTGATGGTTATTTCAGATTGAACAGGGGAAAGATAGTAGCTGATAGATACCGTGTATTGTTTTCCTGGCTTCCGAAGTGAGAGTTATTATAGTAGGAAGGGGCAAGTAAAAGTCATGAAAGTGCCACCAACCACCATAAAATTATGATTGAGACCTGGAGCCATAACTCAAAAACAAGATAGCTGCACAGGGCAAATGGAGAGCACAGAACTGCCATCGAATATCTGAAAGATGCAGGGATGGTGAATTCTGTCACATCCTCATTTACATCTTATATCACTTGCTTGGCCTGTGAAAAGTTCACTGTGCTTGGGAATTTGATAGTAAGATTTCATAAACTTAATGAGACAGTAATGCCAATTGAAGCTGCTGTACTGAGTACAATATTTTACTGGGAAAAGCACTCACGACCCAGACACCTGGAATGAAGCTGCAGGCCTGTCAATGCTACTGGTTACATCCCCAGAAATCAGGAAAATCAAAACAGTTTGCATTTGTATAGCCTGAAAAGTAGTGTACACTTATTTCCTTGTTCTTCCCATTGTAATATTTACAGACCTTTTAGTCATCTTGAAAGGTCCTAGCATCTTTCCAATCTATTACATTGATAATATTTTGCTAGTGAGATCTATCAGGCAGTAAATAGCAAGAATCCTAGATGCCTTGCTGTTAGAAATGCTTCCAAGAGTGCGGCAAATAAACCCCAAAAATTTAAAACCTAGCTTACTGGTGAGGTTTTCAGGAATCCAGTGGTATGGAGCATTTAGGGATATTCCTACTAAAATAAGGCAAACCTTCTTTGTCTTATTGAATCATTATTGTATCGTTACCTTGACACAATCCATCAAAAGAAGGAGGCACAGTGTTCCGTGAGACTTGTCGAATTTCAGAAGCAAATCATTCTACATTTGATCACTTTGCTCTGTTGATTTTTTAGATGACCCCTTTGGAGAACAATTATGATTGAGACCTAGACCTTAATTTTTTTCAGCAGGTCCAGAATGCAGTAGAAGACACCCTGCCACTGGATAATATGACCCCACATATCCAATCACATTGGAAGGTCTAAGGCAGAATTATATTGTAGCAAAATCTGGAAGCCCCCAAAGAAGAATCAGAACACAGGCTTTTAGAGTTACTGCTACTTCACTGCTTCTATCTCTTACCACACCTTTGGTCTCATAGCCCATTAGCATAGGAGAAAAAGGCAGTGGCATGTCTGGGTTATGGGTTCCTATCGCGGTGTTCTGGCCCAGGCTGGGTCAAAGACTTTGTTTTTACACTATCACCTCCAATATCAGTGATCTTGTACTTACACACTGAAGGGAAAATTCCCCAGTTGGTATAATTTTGGTGGTAAATCTATTAGCCATCTATTGTGAGAGAAGACATTGAGTACTCAACCTACTAACAGGGGAGGTAAATGCTGATCCATGATACACCACCATTCTCTGGGGAAACCGACTGGCTTTCTGGTGGTAGGTTAATCATGTCGATCCCTCTGCTCACATGGCACTGTATTGTATATATTCCAGATACGGATTCCCCTTTTTGTTCTGTAGTGGTTCTCTCAGTAGTATTGTTTTTTGTTTGTTTTTTTAACGTGGAACACCTTATACACAGTCATGACACCTCATAATATTGCCTTCAAACAAAGAACATGCTTTATTTTTAATAAAAGAGAGAATATGTGTTGTGACTAATGCTGTACATTTAAGGTTTTTAGTATAATACACTCCCCTGAGATGATGTCATATTTTGATAGTAATTTGTGGGTCTTCTCTGAGAAAAAATGTTTCACTACACAAAGGACAGAGGGACCGATGAAGGGCAAAATACACAGGTTGTTTGTAATTATCTTTTATTTGTCCCTCAGAACGACCCTCCACTTTCCCCTATCCTACTCTCTGTCTTGGGAAAAGTTTCATGGCTCCATGAAAGGGCTCCCATGTGGTTTAGTTTCAGTTTTGATAAAGTTAATAGTGAGTCCTTCCATAGGGTCACAGGGTAGGAGAATGATATTTGAGGGATACTGGGAGGTGCAATACCTTGAGTTTTTCTCTGTTGCTCTGCTTAGGTTGCTTGTATTCTTTCACCGGCCATCACCGTTCCTCTCTAGTTTGCCCTGTCTGTATGATTATGCTGGGTTTAGGTAACTGTTTCCCGATTTCATCCCTTTGGGCTTAGAGTTATTAACACCATTCTGTCTTTCTAACTTCTATGAAGCACTCTGTCTCCTCTTCCATTTGGGTTTAAGGGTGTAACTATTTATTATTATTAGTTGTGGGGTACTGTACTATTCTTTGTGGTACAGTTTGTGCCCAAACTACTGTAGATAGTTTCTTATTATCAATACAAATAATTATGGAGTTATCCTAATTTGAGTCTGATACCTATTTACTATGGCGGTTCTGACCTATACAATGACAGAAGTCAATACACATTTGAAAGAGGAAATCCTGATATTACTCTTCAAGAAGAAGCTGAAATGCAGAAAACTGCTGAACAATAAATACACCTTAATTTTGAAGATGAAGATTTAACAGCAAGAAGACTCAATTTATATTATGTTTCTTATAGATTTAAATATACAACCATATAGAAAAATTAGTCAGTTTCAAGAAGAAGAATACAGAAAAAATTAACATGAAATACTCTTAAGAACTACCAAGTGAACTTTAAAGTGATATATCTATTAGGTAGGAAGGAAAAAAAGATATTACCAGACCAGAAAAGATAGATATCACTATAAAAGAGTATGAGAAAGCTGAGGAAAGAACAGGGAGAGAAGAACAAAAAGAAAATAAAGCAAATAATCTATCAGAAATATATGCTGCTACTTATATTTTGTCATATTCAAGTCTCCAGATAAAATTTTTCCTTGAAAAGTTTATGTCATAATAAACTTATCATTTATGTCATAATGATAAGTCCTTTCGTGGACCCTAGGGGCTTAGGCTTAAGGTACATTTGAAGAAGCTTCATTTCACTAACCTTCAATACTAATGGAGATTCATCCTTTGGAATTAATTTAGGGACAAAAGGAATCCTCCCCATGGACAAAGGCTTTAATGGTCTAATCAATTCTTCTTCTGAAAGAGGAAGGGTTATGGGCAGGATGGGTCGGGATTAAAAATGTTTGCTTGCAAAATTCTGGAGAGTTAAAAATAAGTGGAAATTAGAAGATTTTGATAATTCTTGTCTTCAAATACTATGTCATAACTTAAACTGCCACAACTATAAAAATAAGCTCTGCCAAAGACATAAAAATTTTTAAATGACACACTTTAAAATGTGGACTGTTAGGCATAGATTTCTACTGAATTCCCAAACCCCTCTCTTTTTAAGATTTTTATTTATTTATTTTTAGAGAGAGGGGAAAGGAGGGAGAAAGAGAGGGAACGAAATATGACCACGTGAGAGGACCATTAACTGGTTGCCTTGCACACCCCTATAGTTGACCAGGTCACATTCCAGGCATGTGCCCTGACCAGGAATTGAACCAGCCACCATTCAGTTTTCAGGAAGATGCTCGACCCATTGAGCCACACCAATCAGGTCCCCAAACCCATTCTAGATACTAAAATTAAACTTCTTTAGACTTTTCCTAACTGAGTAGGTGCACTGACCAGAGACTATACATTGAGTAACTATATTTCTGGTTTACCTAGGACAGTACTGGTTTATCATTATCTTCCAGATTCCTGCCTGTATTAACATTTGATCCCTGCAGTTCATTCTTTCTCAGAGGGGCTCAATTTTTCATAGAAGTTGTATGGGCATTCTAAGTAGGAGAGAATAAATGTCATTCAGGCAAGATTGAACCAAGGTTTTCTTTTTTGTATTTACACTTCTTTCTGTGGACATAACTGAGGCTCTGGTAGAATCTTCTTTTTTAATCACTTTATTTTTAATTTTTATTTATGTATTACAAAAATTTAAGAATATAAAGTTATAAGACCATGCAAAAATATTTGAAAACCAAAACACTGGCAGCAGTTAATTTATCCTTGTGATTCCTCACCCTGAGCTCTCCATCTTCCTTTCTCCCCAGTTGAAACCTTTATACTGTGTCTTAAGTTTATATTTTTTATAAATTTTTTATACTTCTGTTAGCTATAGATTATATGTATATATATATATACACATTTGTATATACTGTTATACTATTACTATTATAGTATTATATGCAATAGAATTTATGTAGCAATGAAAACAAATGACCTTGAGTAAGACCTTTCAGGTTACATGAATATCAAAAAATTTTTGAATAAAAAGTAAATACAGAAAAATATATGCAATGATATGTAAAACCATTTATAACATGTTTTGAAATAAAAATTATACTTTATTCATATAAAATAATTTTTACCCCACGTCTTTTTTCTCTCAAATTCCTTATCTTTTAATATTTAATATTTTGATGTCTGATTTATTTTGTTTTAGTTTTCATGATTTACTAGTGCTCATACTTGTGCTTTCATTCTTTTTTAAGTTTAAATTTTATATTTTATTTATTTCAATATACCCAAAATATTATACTTTCAACATGTAATGTATGTTAATGTATATTAATGAGATATTTTACATCGCTTTTTGTTCTTTGGCAATGCTAAGGACTAGATCTGGAATTATAAATTTGTTTGGGACAAATAAATGGCATTACTAGTTACTAGAGATTTCTTTATTTTTCAAGTGTTATGAGCTCATGCTTAAGCTCCAACAGGAATATGAATTTTTGTTCTAAGTTATATTTTGCCTCTTCTACTGGGAGATACTTGTGATATCATGAAAAAAAAATAGAGTCTGATCCTAGGAAGATTTCAAACACCATTAATTCCCTCTTCTCTCTGTCCATCAATGTAAGTACATATGTATGCATGTGTCTAATTATCTTTTCATCTATCATTTATTTTTTTATACCCTCATCAGCAGCCTTTATTTAAGTGTTAATGCATGAAGAGCTTTTTCTTTGTACAGATCAGGGTCTGTTACAGAAAGCCCATGTGATGTCACTCTGTTTGTTCTGGTCATAGCAGAGTAGAGCAATGCAATTGGTAGCACTCGCTTAGTCCCTAGGAGAATGGCAGGATAGCAATCACTGAAAATTTAAAACAGAAAATGTCATTTTTGAGATGTGGATACATTCTAGTTGAACATAACTGTGATTTTAGGAAGACATTTTTTTCTGTTTAAATTCATAGTAATTGAACCTGTATGTTGACTTTTTTTCTCCAGGGGCTAAGCCAGCAAGTCCATTTTAAAAAATTTGCTTCTCTGTGACCTAGAGAACAATAGACATTTCAAACAATGCACTCAGAGGCAAAGTACACTGTGCCTGGGAAAATGACTAACACATCCTGAAAGGATTTCTGGTGCTGGGCCTTGGGAGAATGGTTCTAGTCCTCTAGCCCTGTATATGCTTTTCTGCAAAAGACTCAGATTTAATACAAAAAAAAAAACAGGAAGAAAAATTAAAACATACTATTGTTAAGAGATTATTTTAAACAAACATCTGGGGGTTTTCTTTTCTTTCTTTCTTTCTTTCCTTCTTTCTTTCCTTCTTTCTTTCTTTCTTTCTTTCTTTCTTTCTTTCTTTCTTTCTTTCTTTCTTTCTTTCTTTCTTTCTTTCTTTCTACTTTTGCCTCCTTTACTCGTATTAACATTCAATAACTAATAAAATAGTTCATGAAATCTAACTTATTACCTTCATCCAAGGGCATTTTTTCATTGCTTTTAGAGCAAGAGGAAGGGAGAGAGAGGAAAATTAATGCAAGAGAAAAGCATCAACTGGTTGAATCTTGTTATGTTCTAGGATCATGGATGGAACCCCCAAACCAGGCCATATTCCTTGACAGGGAATTGAACCTGCAACCTTTTGGCTATGGGACAATGTTCCAACCAACTCAACTCCACTGGCCAGAGCCAGTTCATGAAATTTAATAATTCTGAAGGAGCTTTGGGAAAATTGGTGAAGAAATACTGATCTTTGAAGGTCATCTTGAACAACTTTCACTTATACTTTTCTCTTTCTTGTCACTCATTTTCCAGTTCCTTTCTAGCTTTTAGAGAATTATTTCCTAATTTCCAAACCCAATGGGTCATACTGGTGTTTCATATTTTTCTTCATGTAGCATTGAATGGAAGATGAAGTTAATTCCTTGATTTCTGTCTCAGAACTCTGTCAATGTCTTACTTCTTTTCTCACTTTTTCAAGTTGCTCTCCTTATCGCTTTGATGAGACTGTCCTCTGCTCTCTGTCCATTAAACAATTTTCCCCATGCTGCCATTCTTCTTTCTCTTGTCGGCTCTAATGCACTGTGAAAATCTTCTAAAAACTTGAATTTTTATTGAATTATGCTTATTTTTTGAACATGTAAAATAAAATGTATAACTAGAGAAACCTCATTACCTGTCCTATCAGTTTCCTATCAATTCTATTCACCATAGATAATAAATCTATTTTTAGGTCTATATTTTATGTACTTATTTTTACAAAAATAAGAAAATACATATATTATTTATTTTTATTTAAGCAAATGACAGTATGCAATATATATTTCTTTGCATCATGCATGGTTTTTTATTTTATTAAAATATATTCTGTGAATCACTCCATAGAAGTCACATAATATTTTTTATTTATTTTGATAGCTCCATAGAATTATATGTTGTTGCCTCAATTCTCAGCTTTATCTGGCCTGAAACTAAAGGAGAAAAAAACTTCCAATATGAAGTTAAGACTATATTTTTCCATATAAGATATTACTTGCAAATTCAAGATTTTGACTTTTCTTTCATGTAAATTTTTCAGAATTGCAATGAATTACCAATACATGCCACCATCTTTTTATTTTTATTTATATTTTATTGTTGTTCAAGTACAGTTGTCTCCATTTTCACCCCACCATGTCCCTTCACCTCACCCATCCCAGCCTCTCACCCTCAAACCTATCCCCTTTGGCTTTGTCCATGTGCCCTTTATACATGTTCCTTGATGACACTTACCTTATTATCCCCTATTATTCCTTTCCCCACTCCACCCTGGTTATTGTCAGTTTGTTCCTTATTTCCATGTCTCTGGTTCTATTTTGCTTGTTTGTTTGTTTTGTTGATTAGGTTCCACTTATAGGTGAGTTAATATGGTATTTTTCTTTCACTGCCTGGCTTATTTCACTTAGCATAATGCTTTCCAGTTCCATCCAGGCTGTTGTGAAGGGTAGGAGATCCTTCTTTTTTCTGTTGCGTAGTATTCCATTGTGTAAATGTACCACAGTTTTTTGATGCACTCATTAACTGATGGGCACCTAGGTTGCTGCCAGCACTTGGCCATTGTGCTGCTTTGAAAAATGGAATCCATAGGTTCTTTAGGATTGGTGTTTCAGGATCCTTAGGTATAATCCCAGCTTTTTAATTAATCAGTTTTCACCAAAATGACTATGAAACTCCGAGATCACACAATATCTTGTTTTCATTTATACTTCATCTTATATCACCACAGATGATAATATAAGTAATTATGATGTCCCATATGCCATGACTTGTAATATACTATTCTTTGATGAGAAGGATGCTTTACATACATGTTTTATTTTGCTAGACACACTACTAATTCAGGAACAATTTTTGTTACTTCACAGACTAGGCCAAAAGTTTTGTCACCCTTAAATTGTACTAAGAGAGGAGAAAATGACATTTCTTCTTTATGTCTACATTTTTTGCAGCTTCACACTGAGAATATATATGTTGTGTGTGTGTGTGTGTGTGTGTGTGTGTGTGTGTGTGTGTATGTTCAGGCTTGTAATTTCTCAAGTTCCTGTTTCTATTTCATATTTAGTCATAAAACACAGGACTTGGGTATTTTACTTTGAGGTAGGATATAGTTAATGGTTGCTACAGGTTGATGACCCAGCTAAAACAACTTAAAAAAAGACAACTAATTTTTTAATCCCACCTTTTAAAAATCATTAGAGGGCTATGGAAGCAATGAAGTATAGAATAAATAACACTTCAAAAAGAGAAAAACTTCCAGAGGTGAAAATATAATGCTGACAATTGTTGTACAACCTTTTCCTTCCTGGGGATGTGTGTTAATCCTTGATGTAGATTGACAATTTGGCTTGATCTAAATAGAGAAACTCCAGTAGGGTAAAGAGAAAACCCCAAAGCTTTTTTAAAAAGAGTAATGGAAGTGAAAGGCGTTGGAGATTGAGACTTCTCAAATATATGGCTGGTTTGCCCAAAGAACATTTATCTACTGGGTTCTGAGATTAGACAGAAGGCCCCTAAGTTTTACCAAAACCTTGGAAAGGCAAAGTGAAATCCTCCAGAGTTGCATGGTGCTTAAAAGACAAGAAAGACTTGTCAAGATGGTGGTGCAGGGAAACATGGTATTTAGAACCTCCCACAACCTCATCAAAATTACAACTAAACTATAGAACAAGCATCATTGAGAAAAGCCTGAGATGCAGCAGGATGGAGGTCCTGTAACTAATTATATACCAAAAAGCCAAGTTGAGATGGTTAGAAAGGAACAGAAACACAGAATAGGATGGTCCCACACCTCCATGTGGTGGTTAAAAATCAGGAGGGATATCTAGGCTGTGAAGGCCCCACCTGACAAGCCAGTGGTGCCAACCCTAAACCAGAACACCCAGCCCAGGGTTCTGGTGTCAGCAAGAGAAGTCCCCATAACTTCTGGATATAGAAATCTATGGGGACTCTGTTTGAATGAGATGGAGGGTACCGGAATTCCTCTTACAGTGTGCACACCCACTTACTGGAATTCACTTGTTCTAAGCTCTGGCACTGGGGCAGCAGCTCAAGAGGCATCAGGGATATAAAGGGAGGGAGTCAGTTGTCTGGCTTCAGAATGAGGGCTGGAGGGGTGGCCAAAGGTGCTGGGAGAGGTCACTTTCTTTTCTGAGCCCTTTCCCTACAGAACTAACAAACAGGCACCAAAGCTGAGTCTCCATTAACCTGGCTGACACTGTTAGCCCCAACTTGATGATTCCCTGAGACTCTCCCCATCCAACTTGCAAGCCCACCCAAGCCATTTGAGTGGCTTTTCCATACAAATGTCCACTCTTAGTTTATGCTTTGAACTTTTCTAAAATTTCTCAAATAAGCAGCCACTGGTCCCTGCATACTCTGCATATCTCGTTAAGTGTCCCCAGCCCTGGCAGCAGCAGCAACCAGCCTCAGTTTGCAACTTGGCCTCTTTTGGGCACCTTCAAACCAAGAATAAGTAGCAACCATCTGAGGATTATTCTGTAGTTCATGCAGGGTGGCCCCAGAACAGGTAGCAGCTGACATAGGTCTGTACTTTCTGGGAGGCCCCAGGGCCAGTACACCCAGTCCACAGCTTCAGATCAAAACAGATTGCAATCCAACCACTTCCACGAGCAACACACTCAAGGGTGGACTCATCGGACTCACTCATGAAGTGAGTCATATGCAACAAGATGGGGCGAACCCAGAGGGTATTATGCTAAGTAAAGTAGGTCAGACAAAGAAATATGAATGCTAAATGATTTCATTTGTATGTGGAATGTAAACAAAAAAAGAAAAACAAACAAACAAATGAACAAGCAAAACAGCAACAGACTCATAAATACAGAGAACATTTTGGCGGTTGCCAGATGGGAGAGGGGTTGAGGGATAAGTGAAAAAGGGGAAGGGATTAAGAATACATGTTGGTAGTTACAAAATTGTCACATGGACGTAAAGTAAAGCATGGACAATATAGTCAATAAAATTGTAATAACTATACATGATGTCATATAGGTACTAGATTATTTGGGGTGATCACTTAGTAAATTACATAAATGTCTATTCACTAAGTTGTATACCTGAAACTAATGAAATATTGTACACCATCTGAAATTTTAAAAAAGCCTTTTGGGAAAAGAAGTTGGACTATGAGCACACTGTCAGTTATTCAGTTGGGGCATTAGCTGTGTTTTGAAGCTACATAGGCCAGGAAGCTGGAAATGCAAGAAAAACCTGAATCACTCAATGAACAAATTGACAGTAACCAGAGAGGAGGTGGGAGAGGGATAATGGGGAAGGGCCAAGAAGAAACATGTATAAAGGACACATGGACAAAGCCAAAGGGGGATAGGATCGAGGGCGGGAGGTGAGAGAGGGTGAGGTGGGGAGCGTGGTGGGGTGAAAATAGAGACAACTGTACTTGAACAACAGTAAAAGAGAAGTGCTGGGACATTGGTAACCCAATGCCTTTATTTTTTAAGAATTGATTTATTTATATTTAGAAATGAAGGAAGTAAGAAAGACAGTAAGAGAAAATTGATGTGTGAGAGAAACAGACTGGTTGCCTCCAGCACACTGCCAACTGGGGACCTAGCCTGCAACCCAGGCATTTGCCCTGGCTGGGAATCGAACCAGTGACCCCTTGTTCACAGGCCAACATCCAATCCACTGAGCCACACTAGCCTGGCCTAATCCAATGTCTTTAATGCTACAAAGTCATAAACTGAACCAGACACATACTCAAAATCCTAGTAAGACTATATTTAAAAAATTATGATTTAGGGATGAACTGAATTACTAAACTGTAATCCACACCTGACACAAGTTAATTTGTGTAATGGAAGAAAAAGACCTCCTACTCTGGAATATGACAATATCACACAGAGTCTCATGATTCTTTATTTATACAAATTAGTGTCAAAAACCTCCCAAACTAAAACTGCAAAGAGGCAAGAGAATAGGATTGAAAATCAGAAAAAAAAACAAAACAAAAGGAAGCACTCAAATAATTGAGATATAGGAGTCTGCATACATAGATTTAAAAATAAGTACAATGTTTTAAAATATTATTTTAAAGTAAGATATAATTTTAATTAGAAGTAAAATCAAGATTAAGTATTTTCTCTTATAAAATAAGTTAAAATATAATTTTACTTGTAGGGTAATTGAAATAATAATATGATAAATAAAACATGAACAAATGGTTCAACTAAATGCAAAGATAATATTTAATAAAGGATTGGAGTCTATACAAAAGCATTGAATAGATATTCTAAAGCTATGGTCAGTTGAGAACATAATGAATATTTTTAACAGAAATGTGGACATAATAGATTAGATGTGAAACAATGTGAATAATGGGTGATGCAATAAATAGCAACTTAACTAGACTTGCTCTTCTTGAAATCATTTTTACCTAATAAGAAAGACTATTCTAAAATGCACATTGGATTAGTTACCGAAGTAAAAATAGATTCAGTGCATTCATGATACTGTACATATTTTTAATATGCTTAATATCATCTTCAAGACCTGCCATTTGTTTCTTCCTGGAACACACTATTCACTTAGAATGTATTACTTAAATAAAATGCAAGCTTCTTAGGCTGTGAGGAATCTCATCTAATAAAAATGGAAGGTGTAAATATCAGTTTCAGCTTGTTAAAATGATTAGTTGCTAGACATTACAGGTTCTTGTCCAAGGGTTAGGCCTACTGAAAGTCATAAATTAGAAAATGTAGTCTGGTAGTAGATAAGAGAGTAGATTTTAGTTGAGATCATTTCATTTAATATAAAATAAGCCCTGCTTTCTAAAGGAAAAGATAAAAGTATAGACTTCCAGAGAAATAGTTATTTCCGATTATCTCAAGTTGAGACATATCTTCTTCCCTCCTGGGGTTCTCAGTGGCCAGTGACTTTCTGTAGCATTTTTTTCAGTGCCATATTTGCAAATCTTCTTTGAGCATTCCAGGTAAGACAGCAGAATGTTGATAATCCTCTCTGCTACTTCAGTTGGTATTTATCTTTCTTAGGAACAATAGTTAGTACCAAATGTACAACGAAGTAATTGGAAATTTTTTAAGCTTTAACAAAGATCTATATCAATTTACCTCAATACATTTTGAGTAATTATTTGCTTTTTTCATTCAGTTCTTTACATCTATAAAAGACTTAAACTACATTAAAATATATTAATTATAAAAGAGATTGATATGCAACATAAAATTCAGCTTATTAAGATGTAGAAGAAGCATTTTATTTTATTTTTTATATTTTTTTAATTTAATTCTTGTTCAAGTACAGTTTTCTGTCTTATATTCCCAGCCCTGGCCCCCCAGTGCTTCCCACCTCCCTCCCATTTCCGCCCCCCACCTTAGTTATTGTCCATGTGTCCTTTATACTTGTTCATGTGAATCCTTCCCCTTTTGTCAAAGGGAATATATCATTCTTGTAAATAAAGTTGAGCCCTATTTTTCTTTCATCTTGAAAATGTCGTTTACTGCCATAATAAATTGCACTGCATAATAGTATAAGAATCCTCAAACTGTGTTGAATGATTCGAAAGGATTCCTCCTAATAAAAACCTCGCATTTGAAATAGCACTAGAACTGACAGTAGTGATGGCGTCTAAGCAGAACTACAGTAATGCGTTCCTGTATCAGAACAACGACGTTGAATTTCTTTTGAAATGTTGAAGAAACATATTTTTGTCATTAATTTAATATTGAATAGTCTTGGTATAATGATTACTGATCTTTGGATAATGATAGTTTTAAGAAATACAGATTCTTATGATGCGAATAATGGGAAACTACACAATTCCCATAAATGAAATGCAGAAATCCACTAGTATGTTTCTGGCAGTGATACTTAAATTTTATTTTACCTATTTGCCTGATTACAGGAGATCATAGTGCTAATCAAACTAAAGTAGTAGTACATGCTATCTCAATTGGTGCCATTTTAATTCTTCATTTGTCAATGATTATAAATTCAAATTTAGGGAACTTGTCATTATGTTCCATTAGCTATGAGAAAAATGGTTGGATCAAAACAAAAGAGATTCTACAAAAACAATTTAAAATACATGTATGCTGGGCTATTGGTGTCATCATTCAAATATGTACATGTATTTGAATATAGATTTTAATATTGTTATGTATATATGTTACTCATATATATACATGCATATATATATATATATATATATATATAAACAATATTCTTTCACACTAGTCCATTTCCTATGCTAAGTGAAAAGATGGCTTTAAATTGGTAGAAAATGTTTTAAATACTTGCTGTGGAAAATATACATGTAAGTGAATGCCTACTCTAGCAAGGCAGCAGTAAGGCATATTCACTTCTTAAAATGGTATTATATTGATATGTGATTTTTATGATTGTTGCTGGCTTTGGTAGTTTTATTATATATCTTTAAAAGCCTTGGTTAAAAGGCATTAAAACCTAAGATGCAATTTTAAAAGCTCAATAAATATTTATTGTAATATAGGAAATTGAGTAACTAAACAGAACTCCAGCAGTCTTACAGCATTTTGTCAGTATTACTGCTTTACGTGAAATACATGCACTGCCGAGAATTCTCGCAGAACCTATGCATGCAATGCCTCTCAAGCACTCATTATAGTTATTTTTATAACATCCTTGCAGGTTAAATCCTATCAATTCTATTTTCCACTTAGAGAAATGTAATTGCCTTGTTCAGTTTAGATCACAGTTAAACCTTATTATAAAACATTTTGCTCTACTGTATATGGGGTGACGAAATACTGGATATGCATTGCACATATAATTCACTAGATCATATCCTCTAGAGAAAATGTTGTGTTTTTAGACCTAAAGCTAGAATTAGTTATTATTTATTTGTTTATGTCATCCACTTATAATTATATGTAGCTACAGCAGCTCACCATTTAGGCATGAGTCTTCATTTGGCTCCTCAGCTCTCACACTAAGGAATTAACTCTGTCCACTAATAGCTTATGGTTAAAACATACGGGATACCCTGAATTAGCAGCATAAAATCTCTTCTCTATAGGCATTTTCTAGAAAACAAAGATTGGAGTTATCTATTACAGCAGTATTTGATGATAGTGTTCTATCCATCACAATGTATGGTCTTCATGAGGATTCATGGGACACAAATCACAGTAGTCTTAGAAATAAGACAGACTTTCCTAATTTTGTCCTAACTTTGGGCTCTGTGAATCATGTAACTGAGGATCTTTCTCCTTTGACAGCAATTTCTAGAGAGTTCAGAGCAAATCGGTGACCCCCGAATGACTGCGTGGGACCTAATGGCATAAGCTTCACCCCTGGGTTTGTTTTAGTTCTCTCACCATTAGTACACTTCACTGATGTTCCCACAGGTTTTTATATTCTTGTGCTGCTTGTATTTTAAGTTGTCTAAATAGGTCATAAATATAACTTTACTAAGATTCATGTCACAGAAAATTTGAGGCAGTTTTTTTTTATAAACTTAATACAGTAAAAATAAAGCAAATAGCAAAGAAATACATTATCATGAGAAATATGAGTATGGATTAAGCAAATATGTAAATTTGAGTCAAATATAATTTTTAAAAGTTGGCTATACATCTGGTTCAGTACTTCTTTGTGATCAAGGGAAAAGACATTTGATTAATTACAACATTTATATTGTCAACTAAGGCAGATTTTTTTGAAGAAGCATGTTAGTACCAGCAATGTCATTTTTTTTGCAACTTAAGTTGAAAATACATGCTAATGAACACTATTTTTATATAAAATATGTTTACTGATAAATCAAGCAACCAGAAAGCATTATATATAAGGAAATATCAATTTTTGTTTCTATGAAATGTAGAACTGAGGAGAGTAATTAGCAGCACTGATTTATACTAACTAATCAAAATAACTCCCACATACAAATAAAATGTAATATAAAAAATATTCTAAGAAAAGTAATAGGAATATTTTATTTTATAATTACAGAGTAAATTATGGATAATACTTTCTTCTAATGGTCCAATTGTGTTATATTCAAGAAATATAAAATATTTTTTCAAAATGTTTCTAAGCCTTATGGATACACCTTGAGAAAAACCTCGCTGAGTTTTGATTATACTTTATAGCCTCAAATAATATGTTGTAGGAAGGTTTGGGATACTACTCTGCAACCTCAATGCCTTCCCACTCCTCAGTCCAAGCTTGAAAATAAGTATACAACAGAGGCATGTGCATAGGACAGTTTAATACACTTAAGTGGCATTTAAAATATGTAGGTGTCAATTAATTGGTAAATAATTTGAAAAAATTATCAATAGCAAAATAGTTACATTGCCACTTTTTACAATACATGAAAAAAAGTTTTAAAATGGAGTAGAATTTTATGATGTGGCAGCATATAAATTGCTTTTTAAAAACCTATAAAATAGTTATTGACTTTTGAGAAAATATCAAAATGTTAATACTTACATAAAACTCATCATAAACAAGGTTCAAAGAAAAATAGCAGAATGAGAAAATATTTATAATATATATAAAAAGTCACTTATCTTAGTCCATTTGGGTTGCTACAGCAAAATATCATAGATTGGGTGGCTTATAAACAATAGAAATTAATTTTTCAGAGTTTTAGAAGTCAGACAGCCAAGATCAAGGTACCAGCATACTTGGTGGCTGGTGAACTCACTTCATGTTTGATTGATTAGCAGTCTTTCTGCTGTGTCCTCACATAGCAGAAGTGGGCAAGGGAGCTAGCTCTCTGGGTCTCGTTTATAAAGGCACTGATTCTATTTATGAGGAGTTCACCATAATGACTGAATCATCTTCCATAGGCTCCACCTTTCCATGAACCCTGGGGGGACACAGTCAGTTTTAGCAGTTACCAAATCAAATAAATCTTCCCTGGCGCCTTAACTAGTAACCTTCTGGCAGCCCACCCTTCTCTTATTCTTTGTCTTGCTTTATTATGCTTATAACATTCACCATTTCCTATTAGTTTACTGTCTACAGTATCCCACTAAAACACAAAGTCTGTGGAAGAAGGAGGGCTTTCACCCTTCCAGAACATGATCTTGGTCGTAAGGGTGGATATGCTCCACATTGTATATAATGCTCACCCCAACTCTTTTGTACTTTTCTCTGATCTGTCTTTATCCAAACTCCCTTGCAACTAGAGTCGCAGCTTAGGATTTGCCAAAAGAGACACTCGTTAATACTTGGAAAGAATAGAAGCAGAAGTCAGCCTTGCTTCACCTGGAGAAATGGGAAGGTGTAAGTGGGAAGCAAGAGCTCACAAGCACGCTCAGAGAGTTCCTTCATAAATCACCTCCTTTAGTGCAGCAGGCAGCTAAGATCATTGGTGGGGGTTTCTGTTGACTTCTGCGCTGCCTGTTTTAAGGAGTATTACAGTGACCTCCCTGGCCTGCTGCATATCAATAGTTCCAAATTGTTTTAGCTTCCCATTTCTTGTATTTTTATTTGGTGTAAAGGACCCGGATGTCACACTTTCTGTCTAAATACCCTTTGCAGGCTTTATTTATTCAAATCAGGAGGTGTTTCACTGGCCCCAGTGGTTTTTGATTTTGCTCCTGGAGAGACTGCCCACCAAGCCTCTCAGACACTCTCCCTTTGGCAGCCAGGGAAGAACATGTTTTCATGCAGAGCTCCCATTTGCCAAATGCCCAGAATGTGCCTTTTCCTGCAACAATTGAACACACAGTTGAGCTTCTGAAAACTATATAGAGCTCTGTAACCATTTTAAATGAAGGCTCAGTGAGTCCACAGAGCTCAGAATTGAAAACTGTACTCACAAACCCATATGCTCTTAGATGATGTTTTCTGTCCTCGTGGGAACAGTAGCAGAAAGTCTTCTTGGTTTGGGTCTTAGGGTGCCTCCTTTCAGAACATTTTTGATATTTACTAGAAACATGCACACACAATTTGAAAGTTGCAATTATGGAACAGATAGAGTGTTATATTTAACATGACAAAACAAATGTTGTTTTCCCTGGCTCTAAATCAGCTTCACCTCAGTGTTCCCTATAATGATAAAATGAAGCACCACCTAACTGGATGCTCAAGCCAAAAGCCTCACAGTCATTTAAAAGCCTTCTTTTCCTTTGTTCCTGCATTTAATTAGTCAATTGTATTAGTTCTGCTTATGAGATAGGACATCTCAAATTCATGTGCTTCTTTCCTTCTTTCCTCTTCTCATTTTAGTGCCTGGGTTGTATCATCTCTCTGTGAGTTACTGTTCAGACTTTCACTTCCTGTCACTATTGCTGACTGCCTATTCTTTACAATGATGGTCTTAACTAATAATCACTCACATACACATGCATCACACATATGACTAATTGGTAAACTAATTTTTAGATTTAATTGTAAAAATTCTGGTCAGAGGCTCCCTTTTAAAAACTGGAAAATCTGACTGCAGTGGATCATTCTTGTCACATAACCACAAGGCATGTGGTTTTTAGGTTGTCAATATATCAAACTTTCCCTGTGGTGTCATAACTCTAAGTAGTGTCAGCTGCCAATTTTTATATTTTGTACTTGTGCTGCCATTTTTCTCCTGGTAAAAGCAAGCGGTAGAAAAATGTTGTCTGCAAAAAACACATTTCTATCAAAAATATAAAATTAAAAAACACCTAAAGAATAGCATGATACAAAAAAAAAGTTCAGGGAAACCATATATTTCTTTGTAAGTGAAAAATATTCTTACATATTTAATACTCAAGCTTAAAGCATCAATATTTATGATAAAATTTAAGGTACCATTATACAAGATTGGGTACTAATAACACCCCTTTTTATTACAAAATATTGTATTACAAAATCATATGCATATAATTCTGTAATATGATAATATCACACTTGTGACATTTTAGGTGAAATGTTCAAATTAAAACTATAAATTATTACACCTATTTTATTACCCTACAAACCACACTCAAGCAGGTGGAACCTGCTTCTGCTAGAACCTGTAATACCTGGGTTACAAATATTTAAGTATTGAACTACTGCCCCCCAAATAATTCTTTATTTGTAATAAAAATGCGCACAATGCTTTTTGGTTTCATAAAAGCCCATTAAACACACTATGTCATTTGATCCTCACAACCCTTCCAAGAAGGGAATGTTGAAGCTGAAGAAAAATAGTCAGAGAAGGTGATTTGTGCACGTGAATACAGTTAATGATAAAGCAGGGAATAAATGCTATTCATTAGTATTTAAGACCTGAATGTTCCCTAACCTGGCACATACACAGTCTATCACATCTCGGTTATGAATGGATTCAACCTATTTTATTTGCTTTTCTTAATCACACCACTGAAAACTCAAGTTATTCATCAGAGATATGAGGGCATTCTGTAGATCATGACACTTTATGAAGACAGTAAGGTTTGATGGAGATCATTCAGTTTGGGGGGCTTTATAGTCCAATTCTGATATCAGCCATTTTCAGTGGCAACTAAAACATGGCACAGGTTCATGAATTAAACTAGTTTTGCAAGGTTATATAGAGGAATATATAAGATAATACATTAAAAGTGTCCAGAATAGGGTTTGTCTTGATAAATGTTAGAGTTTATTCCTCTTTCTTTCATATGGCTCCTCATGAAACCGACCCTGGGCCAGCACATCACATAAGCTGGACCATTGTGGGCTCACTTGGACCATCTCTCCAACAATGCCCAGTAATCCTTTAGCTATGTCCTACAGCTTTTATTCTAGAGAAACCAGGTTAAAAAATAATAGGTATGACATATGGGAGATCTTTGCTGCTCATTCTCCTTTACCAGGAAAAACTAGACTTTAACACTAGGTATCCCTCAGTACTGAGGCATAGCAGCTATTTTCCAGGTAACAATACTTCCCTCTATCTTGAACAAATCATAGTAGTGTCTGAAATCTAAAATTTATCTGTGGCATTTCTAATTTCTGTTATCTTATTATCCTACTAACATCAAATTTTAGACACATAATATAATGGAACATTGTTTCCTCATTTGTTGAAAATATAATTTGAATTTTAAATTTTTTTCCTCACTGAATTATGCAGAAGCTAAAAGGATATCTGAAGTTCAGTTTCAGGTCAAGGAATTTTCTGACCATTCTATGGAATTTGTTTTGAAAAATTTGGGTTGCAGATAATTAAACGGTGATATAGTGATTACTTGAGGCAATGGTAGAGTTTTGGAAGTGGTAGACAAAGCTGGAGCATGAAATTATAAACATGGAGATTTGTAACACACTTTTATTTTTTAACAGAAAGTTATACTTTAAAAAATAAGAAAGCAAATTATGGCCTAGGACAAATGTATTTCCTGTCTTTACACACTAGAATTGAATTTAAAAAGAGTATTAAATTCATTCTAGAACTCCTTAAATTAAAATAAAAGTATCTAATTTAGAAAACCATGGTAAACAATTAAAACAGAATTTTCTTTTTGAGAAAGAAACTTGTAACTTGTAACTTGATATAACTTGTAATGTCACCGTGTATTTCCAATTTCTTTCAAACTTGGTGTGTCAATTTACTCCTATTTTTTTAATCTAAAAATGCAAATAAGATAGGTAAAAATTTTTGAGAGGAAAAAATAACATCTCTCAGAGATTTTGATTGAAAATAGCCTCTGCTTTTTTACCAAAGTACGTTCTTAGGAAGATTCCTTTTCCCCTCAAACCCATTTCAAAATGCTACCATAAAGAGTGGTATTTCAGGAAAAGCACTTTCTGAGCTGACGAGCCTTCGCTATCCCTCCTTACCATAAATTCTACTCTTCATTTTTTGCTCTGGCAGTGGTGTTAAAATCTCCAAGGTGGTATTTAGGCTACTCTCAAACTATTCTATCATTTTGGATGCTTTAAGTTCTTTTTTTAGGACACAAAATTGAAAAGTTGAGGAGGATTTTGATCTTGAAAAGAACAGTGTGTTTGAGTTTCCACTGAATCATGCATAGATGTGGATATGTGGATATACAAGACTCATCTAATTTTATTGTTATAATGGGAAATTTAGAAATTTTATATAAAGTAAAACCTAGTACTTAAGTTTCAAGATTCCACTTTATTTAATACAATAATGAAAACAAAGACATTGTCAAGGGTCAAATTATGGCAACCAATGCCTTGAGGGGGAAAAGGGACAACTGCTGTGTTTCTTAAATATAAGATGCCTAAGATGCATGTACATGGTTACGTGATGAGGTCAATATCTTCTCAGCTACTGTGTCAAACATGTACACCTATCCTACAACTGCGCCCAGACCCACCTAACATACGGAGTCCTGCAACCTTCCTAAGTCACTACTCTAGACCTGACCCCCATGCACTCTACTTGTAGGATATACATTTCATGCAGGTTAGTTTCATGCCTTGTAAACCGCAGGAGTCCCAGGAGGACAAGTCTGCCCTGGAATTGGTCTAGAAACTTCAAGCACCATTGCTTGAGACAATGTATACTTTTTTACAAATTGTGCTACTCAACCAATATTTTTATTTGCTTAGTGTTTGCTTAGATTTTGTTTGGCTATTTATTATTTTTCATTTTTAAATTAAGAAATCAGACAAGTGAATTGAAATTTAACAATTAATTGCAAAATTATTGTCAATCATTTCCTTTAAATTTTTTATTTTCTTTATTTTTAAAAAATACATTTTATTGTATTTTTTCCATTACCATTTGGTACCCTCCTGCCCCTCTGCAATCACCACACTGTTGTCCATGTCCATGTGTCCTTTTTCCTTTTTTGCTCAGTGCTTTATGACATAACTATATATGTATTTGTCTATTTAAAAAGCTTTTTCATTTGCATTCTTCAGGTATACTACAGAAATAGTTGTGTTTTTAAGGCATAGTCACCCTTAAAATATTTTCATTGTGATGGCTGAATATTGGAAGGTGAGGTGGGTCCTTTGCAGGAATTCAGTAAGTCACCAGTAGCTTTCCCCACTAATGCAGGGCATTGCCCATGACGTCCACATTTTCCATGCTCTCTATTACCAGGCTGCAGAGAACAGCTGAGATACCTCATTTTTATTTGTTTGTTGTTTTTCTTTTCTTTTCTTCCCTTTCCTTTCCTTTCTTTTTTCCTTTTCTTTTCCTTTCTTTTCTTTTCTTGTGAAAGAAAACTTTAACATGAGATCTACATTCTTAACAAAATTTTAAGTGTATAATACAGTATTAACTATAGGCATAATGTATAGTAGGTCTCCAGAACTTATGTCACATAACCAAATTTTGTAAACTGTAGATTAACAACTCTCCACTCCCCTCTCCTTCCAGCCCTTGACAACTACCATTCTACTCTGCTTGTATGAGTTTTAGTATTTGAGATATCTCATATAAGTGGAATCACTCAGCACCTGTCCTTCACTGGCTTCCTTCCTCTAGTGTAATGTCCTCAGGGTTCATCCATGTTGTTCCACAATGCAGGGTTTCTCTTTTGATTTTATTTTATTTATATTATATTTATATTTTATTTTATTGTTGCTCTATTACAGCTGTCCCATTGTTTTGCCCTACTCTATCCACACCCTCTTCTGGTTACCACAGTCAATCCCCTCCCTCTGGTCCATGTCCATGGATCCTTAATATATGTTCCTTGACTAGAATAGAGACCCTTTCTGTTCTTTCCTCCCTTGCCCCCCCCCCACCCCCCGCCACCTTCCCTCTGGTCACTGTCAGTCTGTTAATTATTTCCATGCCTCTGGTTCTATTGGCTCTTTGTTTTGTTCATTGTGTTCCTCTTGTAAGTGAGATCATATGGTATTTGTCTTTCACAGCCTGGCTTATTTCACTTAGCACAATGCTCTCCAGATCTATCCATGCTGTTGTGAAGGGTAGAAGTCCCTTCTTTCTTTCTGCTGCACAGTATTTCATTGTGTAAATGTACCAATTTTTTGATCTACTCATTTACTGCTGGTCACTTAGACTGTTTCCCACACTTGGCTATTGTAAATACTTCTGCTGTGAACATTGGGGTACATAGGTTCTTTTAAATTGGTGTTTCATGATTCTTGGGGAATAATCCTAAGTGAAATTATCTGGGTTAAAAGCCAGCTCCATTTTTAGTTTTTTTGAGGAAATTCCATACTATTTTCCACAGTGGCTGCACCAGTCTGCATTATCACTGACAGTGTACTGGAGTTTCCTTTTCTCCACATCCTCACCAGCACTTGTTGTTTGTTGATTTGTTAATAATGGTCATTCTGACTGGTGTGAAGTGGTATCTCATAGTGGTTTTAATTTACATTTCTCTAATGGCTAGAGATGCTGAGCATCCTTTCATATGTTTTATGGGACCTCTGTATTTCTTCCTTGGAGTAGTGTCTGTCCAGGTCCTTTGCCTATTTTTCAATTGGATTGTTTTTCTTCCTGGAGTGAAGTAGTGATGTTGTAGACTGCTCTACCTGGTTTTAGGAATTGTAGCTGTACCCCTTGTGGCTAAGGGCGAGGGATGGCCTTTGGAGTGCCAGCCACAAAAGGCAAAGCTTGTCTCTGGTAGCAAATCCTGCCTCAGTTTCCTCTCCCTGCCCCCAAAGCTTGGTCGGAAGTCAATGACAGGTAAGACCCCTCCCAGCGGAGGGCAACCTAAACCAGACTCCATCACTTGGGAGGCCTTCATGGAAGGACTCGGTGGGGGTTGGGGGGTGGGCTGCAACAAAGAGCAATGGACTCTCGCCCCCAGCTTTGACATAGCCCAAGCCCCCATGTTCTCTGGGAGAAGTGCTTCCTGGCTCTAATCCCCTTAAGCCTGAATACCTGACGGGGAGGGTGCAGCTCCTTGCCTTGCTAGAGTGTGTCCTGGGGAAAATCTGGCATCACAAAGACTTCCTGATAAACCTGTGAAATCTGCTCTGCTAAGAGTGCTTTCATTCATATGATAGGGTCCAAGAGGAAATGAGTATGTCTCCCCAAAGTTCTGCAACCCACTTTCCTGACGGACACTGACTCAGACTCTGAAGCCCTCAGATATCTTTGAAATGTTATCTACTGTTGGATCCTTGCTGCCCTGTATTCCTGTGTATTACAACCCAATAAAAGGCTGTGGAGCAGGGGTCTAGGGGTCTTTTTCTCCTCAGAGAGACTGGCTGCTGCTGGCCTTTGTCTCCCCTGAGAAACTGGCCACAGTCCACTCCTCCTCCCCAAACAAATCTCAGCATGTCTCAGTCATTATTCACTTTCATCCGTGGCACTTGGGGGGACTCGAGAGAGAGAAGTGGCCCCCACATGGTATGAGTTTTTTTATGTATTCTAGAGATCAAACCCTTGTCTGAGGTATCATTGGCAAATATGTTTGCCCATACATTTGGTTCCCTTTTCATTTTGATAATGTTTTCTTTAGCTGTGCAGAAGTTTTTTTTAGTTTGATCTAGTCCCATTCATTTATTCTTTCTTTTATTTTCCATGCTCTAGGAGATACACTAGTGAAAATATTGCTGTATGGGATATTTGACATTGTACTGCCTATGTTTTCCTGTAGGACTTTTATGGTGGCATGACTTATGTTTAACTCTTTTATCTATGTTGAGTTTATTCTGGTGTATGGTATAAGTTGTGGTCTAGTTTCATTTTTTTTGCATGTACCTGTCCAGATTTCCCAACACCAATTATTGAAGAGGCTATTTTTACTCCATTTTATGCTCTTGTCTCCCTTGTCAGATATTAATTGACCATAGAGACATTATTTCTGGGCTCTCTGTTCTTTTCCATTGATTTACGTGTCTGTTTTTACGCCAGTACCAGACTGTTTTGATTACAGTGGCCTTGTTTCCTTCTTTTTAAAATGCTGAATAAAAGTCTATCATATGTAATGTATATACCACATTTTTTTCTTTAATCAATTCATCCTTTGATGAATGTTAAGGTTGCTTTCACATCTTGGCTATGAATAGTCCTGTAATAAACATAGAAATTCTAATACTTCTTAAAAATCTAATTTCAGTTATTTTTGAATAAGTACCCAGAAGTGAGATTGCTGGATCAAATGGCAGTGGTAGTTTTAATCTCTGAAATACCTCCTTACTGTTTTTAGTAATGGATGTACCTTTTCATATTCTCAACCAACAGTGTACAATGGTTCCAGTTTACCCATATCCTTGCTGACATTTATCTTTTTAAAAATAATAGCCATCCAAATAAGTGCAAGATGATATTAAATTGTAGTTTTGAACTGTAATTTCCTCGTAATTAGTAACACCGATCATGTTTTCATATAGTTGTTTGCCTTTTGTAAGTGTTCTTTGGAGAAATGTCTATTCAAGACCATAAGCCATCTTTATACCTCCAGAATCTAGTAAAAGAACAAAATAGACATGAAATTATCAGAAGAAAGAAAAAAGAAATAAATTACATTAGAAAAAAATTTAAACAGAAAATATTATGAAAGTGAGAGTTAGTTTTTTGATACACAAAAATGACAAAACTATAGTTAGAATAACAAAGAATAAAAAGTTTTGAATAAATGAATCAGAAATTAAAGAGGAAATATTACACTGATGATACTGGAATGAAAAGAATCATAAGAGACTACCATGAACAATTTTAAAGAAACACACTGGATAACCAAGAAAAAATGAATAAATTCCCAGAAGCACCCAACCAATCAAGACTGAATCATGAAGAAATAGAAAATCTGAACAGGCCAATAATGTGGAAAGAGAATGAATCAGTAACTCAAAAATTCCTAACAGATAAAAGCCCAGACAAAAGGACTTCACTAATGAATTCTACTCAAAATTTAGAGAACAATACCCATTTTCTCAAATTCTTCTAAAAAATCGAAGAGGAGATAACACTTCCAAACTCATTATAAGAGCCCAGCAATACCCTGATACCAAAATCAGACAATGGTACCACAAGAAAAAAAAAACCTACAGGTCAATATCCCTGATGATCATAAATACAAGAATTCTACCACCATTAACCCCTCCATATCTCCCTCCCCCTTCCTATAGCTGCCTCCTCCCAGGAAATCACTACACTGTTGACCCTGTCCATGAGGTTTTCCTCTTTTGTTTCTTTTTTGCTCATTCCCTAGACAACCTCCCCTAATTCAGTCCCTCAACTCCTGACTCCCCAAAACTGTCAGCCTGCTCTCTATCTGTGAGTCTGTCTCTATTCTACTTGTTAGTTCTTTTTGTCCATTAAATTCCATGTGTGAGTAAAATCATATGGTGGTACTTGCATTTCTCTGACTGGCTTATTTCACTTAGCATAATGCTTTCTAGGTCCATCCATTCTGTTGTAAAGGTTAAAATTTTCCCTTTTTTTGGCCAAGAAGTATTCCATTGTGTAGATATACCATAGCTTTTTATCCACTCATCCACTGATGAACACTTGGTACTGCTTCCAAATTTTAGCTATTGTAAATAATGCTGCAATGAACATAAGGGTTCACATATTCAGAAAGAAGTTTCAAAGTCACATGATTATCTACTGAATGCAAAAAACATTTGGTAAAATTCAAGACCCTTTCATGATAAAAATTCTCAAACTGAGATTCGGGAGAGAGTTATATATGTGGTTGGCAAGCTCTGTAGGAACCGGAGATGGAAGAATTTGAACTGAGGCTTTTTTTTTTAAAGATTTTATTTATTTATTTATCTTTAGATGGGAAGGAGAGAGGGAGAGAAACATCAATGTATGGTTGCCTTTCATGCATCCCCTGCTGGGAGTTGGCCTGCAGGGAACCAGTCTGCAACCCAGGCATGTGCCCTGGCTGGAAATCGAACCGCGATCCTCTGGTTCACAGGCCGGCGCTCAATCCACTGAGCTACACCAGCCAGGGCTTGAACTGAGGCTTTTTGATAGAGCAATCAGTTGCACTAGGAAATAAAAACTGGAAAAATATGTATTTTTAGAAGAAGAGATTATTTTGACTAAGCATTTTGAAACAGAGAGATAAATGTAATTAACAAAAATATTAGAAAAATGCTTGCAATGCATACTAAACATAAATAGGACAGACAGTACTGGGTTTATATGATGTGATGTGAGGTGCTGAAGAAGCTGAGCACACATTTCAAGCCCCTTTCTTCCCTTTTCAACTCTGTACTTTTGAACATGGGTGGGAGAACTGTCCCACAGAGCTCTCCCAGCCACAGTGGATGAGAAGTAAGTCATCCCAGGCACAATCTTGTTGTTTCCATGGGAAGGGGGGTGGCAATTCCCTGTACTGGGGAATGCCAAAAGCCCTTCTCCCAAATGGCTTTTATTCGGAATGGTATGTGTAGGTGCATAAATGCATAGCTCATCAATCAATGTAATAAGGCTGTAGTCCTTCAAACACAGGTGTTATCTACAGATAACAATGGAAGGAACACGGAGATTTGTCCTAGGTCAGTGTCTGTTAGTTGTGTTGACACCAGAGGGTCTTCAAGATGAGTTTCATGAGAAACATGCCTTTAAGTTCAACATCCAAGTTTATATCAACAGCCAACAGCACTCTGTTAGGCAGAGCAAGTTTCAAAGGATAAAATGTACATTCCAGGCCTGATTCCCATGGAAATCCTCAGTGTTACGGTTTGGTCACCTCTGCCATCTGCTGTACCTGGTTTTCCAGGGAGACTTACTAGCTCCTTTCACAGACTGCTCTCACAAGGCTGCAGTCTCTGAGACCACACAGAGCGGTCTCCAACAAACATGTTTGAATAAAATGTAATAGTAAAACAAATAAATATTATTACCAGAGAACAAACATCCCTTAAGATCTGCTAGAAACCTTATGGCTAAGGTGAGATGCTCCAGTTCTTCACTCTCTCATGGTAAAAATCCCCCATAAGCTGTGAGGGAGACTCATGGTGTCATTGTCATGCTACACAATGAGTAGTGTTCTCAGAGAATAACTGAGAACATATAATGATTTATACTATTTTTAAAACAGTTTTTAAAAATTTATTATCTTTAGAGGGGAAGGGAAGGAGAGAAATATCAATGCATGATTGTCCCTTGTGTGTCCCCTGCTGGGAACTGGCCTGCAACCCAGGCATGTGCCCTGACTGGGAATTGAACTGCCATCCTCTGGTTCCCAGGCCCGCACTCAATCCACTGAGCTACACCAGCCAGGGCTGATTTATATTCTTTAATAATAATGAAAATAATGTAAATACAGGTCACATGTTGTTTTAAGCCCATATCTGTTTGAATGTGTTATCTGACATTAACCTGTTTTTCATAATAATCAATATCCCCACGATGATGATAAAAGATACCAGGAATTATGTTTTTAAAACTGACTTGTACAACAGTACCTGTCATTTTTCCTGAGATGAAATTATTATCACATTAAAAGTGTTTTTTCACAACACACATGTTTACATCGATAATTAATCAATGAATAATTAAGAATTACCAACAAATTCAAAGCTTGTATTTCTGTGTATGAGGCTTAGAGTAATCGAAAAAGGAGATAGATTTGTGCCATAAATTGCCACATTGCATGGGTTCAAACAAATTCTCAAATGTGACTGCAATAGTTTTCTCAGAACTTCACTGAGAAAAAACACACAGTAGAAAACACAAATTATTGGATATTTTCATCTTTCTGTATTCCTTTTGAGCAAAACAGGATGGTTTAACACATGTTTACCTGTATAGAAAATACATTGATCAGGAAGCAATTGTCAAAAAGATATAATGTCAAACAGAGATTGTGGTAGAACCTTGTACTTTCTGGTTCTTCTAACTGTTAGGGTGACAGGCCCCCATTTCTAGTGCTTATTCGATGTCCTCTTTTCTGTTTCTTCCTGGCTCTTTTATTTCTGTTATACTCTTGCTGCCCAGCAGGCAAAGGGTTCTCAGGTAGAGAAGCTGCAGGAACAGAAAATAGTTGAGTTTAGGAATATTTAGGAATAATAATATCTACATAGATATTTCACATTAATAAAAAAAAATACCCCTGTGCCCATTTGTCACTGTTCTTTTGTTCGTTTAATCTTTTATTTATTTAATTAATTTATTTTTGTCTGACATGCTTTTATTCAAGAGTGGGGTGATCATGCTTTATTTATTTTTTGATGTTCAAGTACAGTTGCCTCAATTTTACCCCCACCACTTTCCCCCACCCCATCCACTCCCACCTCCCACCCTCGATCCTTCCCCCCTTTGACTTTGTCCATGGGTCCTTTATATATGTTTCTCAATGATCCTTTCCTTTCATCGTTATTTTTTAATGACAGTGTACTTATTTTTTAAGTCAGGCATTTTGCGGCATTTCTGTAATTGTAAATTGTTTTTTCTTTTTGTTCACCAGAGCCACAATGCACTTTGAGAAATAGACATAGTATTATCTAGAAGTTACCATTCTTTCTTTCTTTCCATTTTGCAGGTTGATCTCTGGAGGGTTGGAAATGAAGTATAATGGAAATAATGTTTTTGAAGAGTCCTGTTATTGAACTTTAGCTTTTGGCTTGCTATCTATTTCAGTATTGTACGAGAGTTGGACAATAATAAAATAAAATACTGTGTGGTGGACCCTGGCCAGCAGAGTCCGCCTGTTGTGGCTGATGACGGAAATGAATGCACAGGCGGCCACAATCCTGTGGAGAAAAAGGAAATGGCACGACTACTCTCTCAAGGGGAGAGTGCCTATGGATGCTTCCGCCACTCCCTCAAGAGGGGGGTGCCTTGACCCTTGCCTAGACAGGCCTTTATTGTTTTCCTGGGGTCTTACATCAGAGAAAGATTTATTAACTCTTACATAGAATATTATTGTCTATGTTTTAGGTACAATGAAGAAAATGAAAATAACATGCAGAGGGGAATGGCGATGAGCTGATTAGCTCTGTCCTTGGGCAAATTCACACAAGCTTTGGATATTACTTTGAAAATAGACGATACACATTTGTTGTTTTAGACCAGGGTGATGGAGTTTTAGCAAGAGCAAGCCATAACGATCTGTATGGATTTCTAGTCCTGATTCCCACGAGAAAATTCGGTTTGACGGTCTGGCTCCCGTCCACCACTTTGCTTCCGTAGGTTTTCCGTACAGAGCTGAGTCACATTTGTCAGACCAAAACAAACTGGTCCCCTACAATACTGTATCTTTTGGACCATAAGACTCACCCAGGTTTTAGAGGAGGAAAATAGGAACCGGATTTTGAAGCCAAAATGTGATAAAATATTTAATAATATAAATAACATTTCACCAATGTAAATGTAAAGCTACATTCAGACTATAAAATGCACCCCCATTTTCTTCCCAAATTTGTGGGGGGAACATGCATCTTATAGTCCAAAAATATGGTAAATCCTGTAGGGACCATAGATAAAGAATGCCAATTCTGTTCCTTATGTTTCCATGTTTTGTAGATGTGCCTTACACTAATGAAAAGAGGAGTTAGTGAGAGCTTGACTGCATAGTTGAAGTAGAAATGAGTTGCTGGCTAATAGGAAATGATGGCTGAGAATCCTCTAGCACAACAATGAGGAGCGGATAGCTAGTATCTGGGAGGTTTAGGCTTTCCTTATAGTAAAGGGTATGCATTTTTATATCTCCTAAACAGTAAGAAGAGAAAAACCACTCTCCACCATTATGGATGTTTTTCTGCAATACATAACTTTATTATTAACTTTTAAGATAAGATTTATTTACAATAAAATGTACCAATGTTAGTGTGCAATTTGATGTTTTTTCAAATGTATGTCCAGAAAATCAACCCTTCAACCAAATAATGAAACACAACCTTCTTCTCAGAATGTTCTCGTTTCCTTTTCCCATCACTTGTCTCCTTTGCTCCTATTGACAGACTAGTGTTCTGATTTCTGGCACCATAGAATAGTTTTTCATGTTCCTGAACCTATTACAAATAGACTCAGAAATAATTTACTCTTTTGCATCTTGCTCCTTTCACTCGGTATAACATTTCTTGAGCTCCATCCACCTTGATGTGTGTATTAGTAATCTATTCTTTACGCCAAGCATCCTATGTAATTCTAATTGCATTTCTGGTTCCTCACAGTAAAATGATTTCATGCCAAGTGTACAGATCAGGGCCAGATGAAAGACATAAAATATTTTCTTCACCGCAAAAATCTCCTTGTTTTTTTCCCACTCACATTCACCTATTCCACAGGAAATCATTGTTCTAATTTTTATTACAAGAGACACATTTTGTTCATTCTAGACCATATAAATAAAATCATTGTATACATTTTTAGTACTTGGCTTCTTTTGTTCAGCAAGTTTCTTACTGCTGAGTAGTATTACATCCTTTGGGTATACCGATGTTGTTTATTCACACATCTGTTGGTGAACAATCAATCCAGTTTCCTGTTTTTAGCTAATTGCAGTAGACTGCTACAAGCTTTTATGTATTCATTTTGTTTTCGGAGACATGTTTTCATTCTGTTTGTCCATCTCTAATTCATGCGTGAATTTAGTTCATTGAAACTGTGCGAGGCAATGGTATCCTCTTCCCCCTGCATCCATCCAACCCTAGGCCTCTGCTTCTTTGCAGAGTGATGCATGTTAGCTTCTGATACACCTTTTTAAAAGATAGAACGAGGTCATTTCCACAAATTACAAGGCATTTCACTTAAATATATGTACTCACCCAGATAATAATTGTTAGTCTTCCTTCATAGTAAGGTCACATAGACATGGAGAGATAAAACCCAACATAAAGAAAGATCAGTTTATCTCTACACTTTGTTTAGTCCTTCAGTTACTCAAAATAAGTTCATAAACTGCCAGCTTTAAATAAAATACTGTGCTAAAAGATAAATTGGAATTCCCAAAACTTTAGTTTATAATTCATAGAAGCTTATGTTCATATGACAACTAATTTGTTTCTTTTTAATTTTTTTATTGTTGTTTAAGTTACAGTTGTCTCCACCTTCACCCCAAAATTTTTTCTGCTTTGAAAGAACACATGTCATTATTTGAAAATAAAGCTTCTTTAAGCTCTTAAATTTAATCTTTAAATTCATGGCCATATACAATCTCGAGACTTCACATATTCAAGAGCCTGGTGGTATGGTCTTTATTACGTATCTGCTTCTAACTGAGAAGTAACTGTAGACACGAGTAGTTATTTTTCTCCATAATAGTGAAGCAAAACAAAACAATTTCATCATGGACATGCAGCAAAGACAGGCTATAAATAAAATCGCAATGTAGACAAAACATCTCAAGAAATATGAGATTAAATCCCGTTAGGCTAAAAAAGTGACTTTTTGCCAGAAGAGGCAAAAAAGGTTTGACTATTATTTTTCCCAGAAATATTTCTTTTTTCTTCTTTTTAAAAAATTAACTGTGCATGGAAGTTAAATGGACAACTTGATGTATCTGTAGACAGCCATTTTTATATTAAATGTTTGTGCGCTTATGAAAAATGGGATAACCATAATATAGACATCGAAATGTAGTTTGAACTCAAATTAAGAGAAAAAAAGTAACTGAAAGGCAGATCTCTAGAAAATAAGTTGGAGTCGAATACACTTCCCACTCATACATTAGCATTTAACTAAAGTGAGTAAAGAGAAGCAGAATTAAAGATAGTACTATGGATCGGCTTCAATTAGTGTTTAATGGAATGAGTAAAAATAGTGCTAACCAACACAGAGAAAAATATCTGCTCGATAGACTGGAAAAAGTGGTGGAGGGCACTAAGAATTCATGCATTATTATTCCTCCTAAGAGAATATTATAGTATTGAAATACATGAAGAAACTTCTTGCCAACTCAACTGATTACATTAATTTGGATGAGCAATAGTTACACACACATTTTACATATACCACCCCTAAGAAGTTATTTAAAAAAGGCCTTATATCATTCATGAGAATGTATGCAAGGTCTATAGTTCACCAAAATATGAAGCGCAATAGTACATAATAGAAAAATTATGGCACACAGGATTTCTGGTGATCATTAAACCATTTTAAAATAGAAATATTTAATTGTCCCAATAATATGGTTACAAAAATATAATATTTAAATGTAATATGTTAAAAACAGTACATAATAAAAATAATTATAATGCAATTAATGCAATTATATTTTTTCTCCAAGAAAAGGTACAAGCTTTCACTAAAAGAATTTTAGATGTGTTGCCCATTTTCCTGAAGAGGAAATAAAATACAAACCCCAAGGAAAAATATGGACTACTGAGAAAACTTTGACTAGGTGCTGCAATTGGAAGCACACACAAGTAGTATGATAAAGGTAAATAGAATGAAGTTGAATATTCGCAATATAGACTGAATTATAACTTGTATAGACTATACAAAAAACTTTAACTATAAAAAGATAAAATAGGAAACAATTCTAGTCATTCTAATAATTAGACTATGAGTCAACAACTGGGGTTATATATAACAAAACATGTAAAATATATGAAAAATATTAGATAATTAATGAAAACTAGTTAACACTATGCCTGGCATATAGTAAACACTCATTATTTTTGAGCCATAATATTATAATATAACTGTGAATCAGAACTAGTAACCAGAGGGAAGGTGGGAAGGGATAATGAGGGAAAAAGGGGGAAGGGTTGTCAGGAACACACAGAAAGGACACATGGACAGAGACAAAAAAGGGGGGTGGGATTGATGGTGGAAGGTGGGGATGGCTGGGGTCGAGGGAGTCTTGGGGGTTTAGGGGAAGTGTTGAGAGAAGACAACTGTACTTGAACAATAAAAAAAAAACCCTCAAGTTAAAAAAAAGGAACTAGGGAACCTCAGAGAAAACTTCAATATTAGAAAAAAAACACACAAGTCAATATTGTAAAACCTTTATTTACTTTAAAATGAATGTGACTATGTCACAATCAAATCCTTGTGGACATTTCTGCTACTTATTTTTGGAGGTTTTGAGGAATAAAACTACTTCTTCCTGTACTTAAACACAGAAATTAAAAGATGATAAATTTATCACTCAAAATATAAAGGCTAGATTCTAGAGCTTGCTTCTTTTAACCTTGAACCGAGCTCCCTCACCACTTCATTTCAAATTAACAACTTGATAGCAGGGGAAGTAGAAGGTGGTGAGACGAGGTCATCAAGGAAGCTGACAGCCAGTCCAATAGTAACTTGCACTGGGTGGAATGTAATTCTGTTTTGTTTAGTTTTCCAGGCATAATATTATTATTGGAGGACCTTAAACTGGAATAATATGAATAAATTTACACTAAATCCCTCCTGCTTTGTCAATAGTTGTATGTAGAGGGGCAAAAGTAAAGCGGAACGGAAAGACCTGTCAGAAAGGCGTTGCAGTAGAGTAGGCTAGCTATGCTTGTGGCTTTGACTAGGATTACAGCATTAGAGGTGCAATCAGTGATTCATTTAGAGTATATTTCAGAGTTACAGTCATCAAGATTCAGTGACAAACTGGACATGAGAAAGAGAGACATTATGAAAGAGAGAATCAAAGAAAACAATAAAGCTTTCTAGATTTATAAATGAGACAATTTACTGCGATGGTCAAACTTGGATGAAATTGGAGGGAGTGTGTGTGTGTGTGTGTGTGTGTGTGTGTGTGTAAGGAGAGAGAACATGCTTCTGTTCCAGCAGTGGGAACTTTGAGGTGTTAATTACACACACAAGTTGAAATAGTTAGCATCTGTGTGGATATATGCATCTCAGACTCAGTGGGAGAGGTAGTAGTTAGAGATGTTAATTTCAGCCTTGGAACTGGGGGAGATCACCTAAAAAGGGATTCTTATAGACACAGAAAAAGACATTTCTGAATTTATGGTTCTGGAAAGGTATAAAAATTAGGGAGAAACACTGAGAAAAAAGGTGCAATTAGGTAAAAAGAAAACAATATCAGTATAACCATTAAGGTATAGAGAAAAAAATTAAGATTTTATTTATTTATTTTTAGAGAAGGGAAGGGAGGGAGAAAGAGAGGGAGAGAAACATCAATGTGTGGTTGCCTCTCTTACACCCCCTGCAGGGGAACCTGGCCTGCAACTCAGGCAGGTGCCCTGACTGTGAATTAAACCCGTGAACCTTTGGTTCACAGGCCAGCACTCAATCCACTGAGCCACACCAGCCAGGATGAAAAATGTTTTAAGTGGAAAGTGAAGTTTAAATATGCCAACAACATTTTATAGTAATATTCTTTCAATATTAATTAATGTTCTTATTTAAAAAAAATTACACTGGTTTAAGCTCTAAGGAAATATACACTTGAATTATGATGCAGGAATGAAATTTCATGTTTGTAATCTACTCTCAAACAAAAGAGAGTCATAACTTAAATATTAAGAATGGTATATATTATCAACAATATACGAATCTGATATAGATTGAGACACTAAAAATACAGCAATAGACATAACTAAATGCTTTTTAAGGGGAACATGGGAACTAGGAACATGCTAACTAATGCTGATGGAATATTTTATGACATTAAAAAGATTTTTAAATTTGTTAATAAATTTGGTATTTTTGAAAAAATAATTCTTATCTTTTAGAGATACGTGTTGAAGTATTTACAGTTAAACTTATATGTTATAAGGCCTTTGCTTTCAATGTTCCAAGAAATTTATTGGGTAGAGTATTAGTGAATTAAAACTGGCTGTAGCAAAATAATTGTTTAAATTCGTGGTGGCTATGTGGGAGATTATTTTACTTTTCTCACTACTTTTGTATATATTTTATTTTTCCGCACAAAAGTTTTAAACATGTTAGGGCATTTGTTGTTAATTTAGAAGAGAATTTCCTTACCAGGAAAAGGTATTTATAAAATATCAAATGCTATGCCAAACAAAGATTTCATGAATAATCCACTTTAATGTAGCAGCTCATTCATATGTTGAAAATAGTAAGAGCAAAAAGTCTGCTCTAGAAAACTATACCCTACATTCTTCATAAATATTTGTGTTTTTTATCTTAAGCTTTTAAAAATTTACAAGTAAAAGAATATGCTTTCCCCCCACTTTCTGACTGTGTGATAAGTACTGTGTTTAGCTTTGGTGCACTTTGTTGAATGTTCATGGAGGGGCAGAGAGAGAGAGAGAGTGCAAAGACTATGGCATTCCGTGGGTGAAACTTGATTTTAAGCCAACCACTAAATCATTATTGAGTATGTGGTCTATTAACCCTATAAATGAGGTTGGATGGTCTATAGTGATTTACATGGGAAAACTGCATCAAAGCCAGGAGAGAACTGAGGAAAATTTATCATTGCTCAAAAACCACAGGACAGGATGCTCTTAAAATCCATTTCAGCAATTTTGTAAATTGCACATAAGGGTTTTTTTCCCCACATTTTGAACCCCAGACTGAATTTAAAACGACATGATTTCATTAGCACTTAAATCAAGGTATTTATGGTGACAGCTTCCCAGCTTGCCGACTACTCAGTCACTCCCTGCGAAACATTGCATTATCCCTTGAATATATTCATGCTTTAAACTGTTTTCACACTGTCTCTCTCTCTGTCTCCACACATTCAGATCATACATGCTCTCATGTTAAATGTTCTCATTTTGTGTGATTACAATATTATTGTGAATTCAAAATTGAAGTGTTAAAAGGGCAGCAGCCTACTCTCTGTGTATGTTACTCAGTGGCACACTTGTACCTTGACACAACGTTGCTGCTTCACTACTGCCAGGCACAGACAGAATTCCAAGGCCTGTGGAGACCTGATAATGCATTCAGTGGCATACCATTGATATTCAAATAGAGAACAAGTGATAATTTTTCTGTCTGCTGAACTGCATAACTGTATTTGATGTTCTCTTATTGGACACTTAATTTGTGTCATTTTCAACTCAATTGCTTGTTTAGCATTCCTCCCGCCCATCCATCCAACACCCGCACTATGAACTCCACTCTTCATTGAAGCTAGATGACCCTGAGAAACACAAACCTTCTGGATTGTTCCAACCAAATTCTACTTCATCTGAGAACATAGCACTTAAACTTTTTTTTTGTATTTAAGAGCCATTTGTTGAGCATCTATTATGTGGTGACACTGTTTCAAGAGGCAAGAATATCTCATTGTCCTTAAAGATTCAAAGGAAGTGATGGTGTTTGCCAATACTGCTGTTGGGTGTGGGGGCACTGGGAGTGGGGGGTACACAAGCCATCCAGTTGAGAGGGCAGCCATGTGAGGTCATAGTACCTAAAATAGTTTTTTATGAAACAGAAGGAAAATACTATTTTCCCAACTACCCAAAGCAAGGAAATTATTGAGCAATACCCATATGGAGGTCAGTAAAATTTTGAAGTTACTCAAAAGTCCAATATCTGAGAGTTCTCAGGGAAGGGCACAAATAGACAGTAATCCATGTCCTGACAATATAACCACAGCACAGAGCTATGTATAAAACCCACTGCCAGTTAGAGGGTACTTATGAATCATTCATTATGGTTAAAATAATCTACTCTAGAATTAAGAATACAGTGAAGTTCATCACGTATAGTTCATCATGTTTGTTGTAATTAGCACAATGTGGCATGGAGTGAGCACAAATTCTAAAACCAGATAATTACATACTAAATATTACATAATAATATTGATATAAATATAATTGATATAAACATAATGATGTAACATTGTTATCTCTCAATATCAATGTAGGTACTGCCCATCACATTTTTAAGCCTGTCCACTGAGTATATTAAACACCAAATAGAACTTTAATTATTTTACACAATTGATGAGGGCAAATGATGTCAATAAGTTTTATAAAATAAAAGTAAGTGATTCTTATTATATTATCATAAGTAGGAAAATTATATATTAAACAGAAAATTACATGCAAGAAAAAATAAACTAGTTTATATAAAAGTATTTTATTCAAAATGTTAAGAAATTAGTTTTTAGGGGGTATCTGATTATTTTTGCCTCATTAACTGAATTACTATTTTAACCCAGTGTTTCCATTTAAAGGTTTTAGATTAAAGAGGGTATAATAAGTTGAAAATTTATAACCACATATATTGAGACCCGATTTTAGAATTATATAATCATAATGAACCAGGTATTTGATGAAATAGTCTCTAACATTATACTCCCTATCTCAAAGGGCTCTGAAAAAGGAATTTACCAAGACATTTTCTGTAAAAACTAAATGCCAGAAGCTAATAATAACAAGCTAAGTAAAAAGGCTTGTTTTGAAGAAAAAAATAAAACAAAACATTCCAAGTCTCTATCACTGAGGTAAAGAGCTTTTTGAAAGCAATTCTGCCAACAGCTTGCTCTTCTTCACTGACTGTTGTACAGACATGCTGCTGGTGACGACGGCTAGGCTGTCCTTCAGAGCATTTTTCTGAGATTCGCTGTGTGGAAATTCTGCTAGCCCAAAATAAGATTATATAAGCCTCCCCTTGACTTGCGGCTGACTACCCCCAAATGAGACTCTCCCTTGTGGGATTACTTCAGGGGCACCAGAACTGACTTCCACACAAAGGATATAGCAAAACTCCTGAAGCAAGTAAGTCTAGCTATTTACATTAAACAGTTTCTTTCCCCTCAGAATATGGATTTTTATGTTTCTTGCATGAAGGAGAAACATAAATGGCATTCAATTGGAATGATCAAGGATTCTTGATAAAAATACAATGGTTACATCTATACATGTTTCCTTATTTTCTATATGCAAACAATCTTCATTTCCCCCCTATTTTAACACTACACATCTTATTTTTGACTTCAGAAGAATTTCATTTCAGAGACTGAATTATTCTGAAGTAATATTTTTGTAGTCATTGCACTTTTGTAGTAAATGTAGAAGTCCCACTTGTATTTAGCTGCTGGGGCCAAATTTTAAATAAGTATGAGGAATACAATGAATATATTTTATCCCATCTATTATCAAATATAGCATAAAATAAGTAATGCATCATTAAATGTTAGTATAAATAAAAGGTAAAATATATAGCAGCACAAAACATACACATATGTGATACACAAATATATTTCAACTATTATAAATATTTACTTAATCTCGCCTCATTGATTTAAATTCTCATGAAGAATTCATTTCCACCCTGGCTAGTGTAGCTCAGTGGATTTAGTGTGGGCCCGCAAACCAAAGGGTTGCTGGTTCAATTTCCAGTCAAGGCACATGACTGGGTTGCAGGCCAAGTTCCCAGTAGAAGGTGCACAAGAGGCAACCATACATTGATGTTTCCCTCTCTCCTTCCCTTCTCTTATCTCTAAAAATAGACAAATAAAATCTTTTTAAACATTTGTTTCCTTTTGTATTCAATGAATTCTTTTAGTTACTTTCTTTTCCTTTTCCTTTCCTTTTCATCTCTTTCTCTCCCTTTATTTCTACTAATGTTTTTTACACTGGCTTAAGCAGACAAATGAACCAAGAACTAGATCTGAGTTCCATGAAAATTGATACTTCATTTAGTCTTGCTGCATCAAATCCTAAGACAGTTTTGATATCAAAGCATTTTGACTATAAGTTTGTTAACAGACAAGTATTTTTGATGTTTTTCAGACATCTACATAGTGTGTGCATGTGTGTGTTTATTTGTATATGCATGTATGCAGAAGTGATATTAAACATTCAATGAGGAAAGAGACTATTTAACAACAGCATATAAATGTTTTAATAGTGAGGTCCTCTTTTACCCAAATGACAGTCTTCTTTATATCAACCTGAATACATTTATTTTTCTCCAATTAAAAAATGTATATTCGGGATAATATCCTTCTAGTGCATGCAGATCTTTATTTGAAGTTATGTAGTAGATGTCTTACCTGTATTCAAATTTGAAACCCATATTTTTATGTTGTGGTAAATGTCTTAAATTTATTTATATATACATATATATTAACTTACATATGTATTATATACACAGACATATTAATTTATAAATACTTATGTATGCATATATTTGTTTTAAATATTTCTGTCCTTCACTTTGGGGGGTGCCAAAAATATTAAATTCAAATTAGTAAATTATCTACAGTCTTGGTGAACAAAAATATCTGAAATATTTCTACCTGATAATGAAAAATATAAAGACATTTAATTCAAAGCATGTTATTTTCACCATTTTCATATCTATTTTTTGTGAAACCAATACCATTTTTAATGTTTACTTCCTTTTATATAAAAGTCTAAATTACATGGAAACAGAAAATCAGATATCTTATAGAGATCATACAAAAGGCACAGATGTAGTGCATAGATGTTAGTATTATAATTAGATGAAGTAATTTATTAACAGTCCATTACATAAGAAAAATATTCCTTTATAATAAAAGGTTAAAAGCATGAATAAATTATGCATGAAACATTTTAGTCAGTTTCAGTACATAAAGTCAAGAAATATAATAAATATAAATTGAATCAGACACATTTCATAAATTGAAGAATTCAAAATACAGGGTCTGGCACAAATAGTGCCCCTATATATTACAAAATCTTCTACTACAAAAGCATAAGCATATAATTCTGTAACATAACAATATCATATTCAAACATACCATAAGACTTTTAGGTGAAATATTCAAATTAAAACTATAAATTATTTCACCCATATTATTTCCCTACACATAAGCAAATGTTACTTCTGCTGGAACCTGTATATAGCTAAAATAGAGAAAAAATAAAATGGAAAATTTAATTTAATAGATAAAATTTCAAACAGTTGCCTTCAAAAGGTAATAAAATAGATTAGCTTGCCCACTATTAAAAAGAAATAAAAAGATACAATGGCACTTCTGGCCAAGATGGAGGTGTAGGTAGACACACTGTGCCTCCTCGCACAACCAAAAGAAGGACAACAACAAATTTAAAAACAAAAAATAACCAGAACTGACAGAAAAATTGAACTGTATGGAAATCCACCAACCAAGGAGTTAAAGAAGAAACTTTCATCCAGACCAGCAGGAGGGGTGGAGATGGGCAGCCAGGTAGAGAGGACACACAGCAAGGCAGTGACTGGAGGATGGGGAGGTGCCACATTTGTGTGCAGATAAACTGGGGAGCAGGAAAGACGACACAACCCAGAGTTCCAGAATAGGGAAATAAAGCCTCCAAACCTCTGATTGAAAATACCTGTGGGGGTTGAGGCTGCAGGGGGAGAAATTCCCAGCCTCACAGGAGAGTTCATTGGAGAGATCCACAGGGCCCTAGAATGTACACAAACCCACCCACCTGGGAATCAGCACCAGAAGGGCCCAATTTGTTTGTGGGTAGCAGGGGAAGTGACTGAAAGTGAGGTGATATCCGTGCAAGCCTCATTGTTCCCTCTTGGTCCCCTCTACCACAAATAGCTCCACAAAACAGTGATATGGATTGTCCTGCCCTGGTGAACACCTAAGGCTCTGCCACTTGCTACATAAGCGGTTCACATAGACCAAAAAAAAAAAAAAAAAAGGCCCAAATAAAAGAACAGTTCAGAGCTCCAGAAAAATACAACAACTAAGCAATACAGAAATAGCCAACCAATCAGACACACAGTTCAAAACACTGGTTATCAGGATGCTCCAGGAATTCACTGGGTACTTCAACAGCATAAAAAAGACCCAGGCAGCAATGAAGGTCACATTATGTGAAATAAAAAAAAAAATCTACAGGGAAACAACAGTGATGGGAAGGAAACCAGGACTCAAATCAATGGCTTGGAGCAGAAGGAACAAATAAACATTCAACCAGAACAAAATGAAAAAACAAAAATTCAAAAAAATGAGGAAAGGCTTAGGAACCTCATGAACATCTTTAAACATTCCAATGTCTGAATCATAGGGGTGCCAGAAGGAAAAGAGGAAGACCAAGAAATTAAAAACTAACTTGAACAAATAATGAAGGAGAACTTCTCCAATCTGGCAAAGGAAATAGATTTTCAGGAAGTCCAGGAAGCTCAGAGAGTCCCAAAGAAGTTGGACTCAAGGAGGAACATACCAAGGCACATCATAATTACATTAGCCAAGATTAAAGAGAAGGAGAGAATCTTAAAAGTTGCAAGAGAAAAGGAGACAGTTACTTACAAAGGAGTTCCCATTAGACTATTGGCTGATTTCTCAAAAGAAACCTTTCAGGCAAGAATGGGCTAGGGAGACGTATTCAAAGTTATGAAAGGCAAGGACCTACATCCAAGATTACTCTATCAAGCAAAGCTATCATTTATAACAGAAGGGTGGATAAAGTGCTTCTCAGGTAAGGTCAAGTTAAAGGAGTTCATCATTACCAAGCCCTTATTATATAAAGTGTGAAAGAGATTTATCTAAGAAAAATAAGGTAAAATATGAATGCAGAAATGACAACAAACTCGTAGCTATTAACAACAGAGCCCCCCCCCAAAAAAAAAAAAAAAACTAAGGAAACAACTAGAACAGGAACAGAATCACAGAAATGAAGATCCATGGAGGCTTATCAGTGGGGGGAGTGGAAGAGGGAGAGAGGAAGAAAGAGTACAGAGGATAAGTAGTATAAGTGGTAGATAGAAAACAGGGGGAGGTTAAGAATAGTATAGAAAAGGCAGAAGCCAAAGAACGTATACGTATGACCCAAGACATGAATTAAACGGACCCTGGCTGGTGTAGCTCAGTAAATTGAGCTCAGGCCTGTGAATCAAAGGGTCACAGTTTGATTCCTGGGATGGCAGGGGGTATGCAGGGTGGAAGGGAAGAAAAGGGGGGGGAATTGGGACAACTGTAATAGCATAACCAATAAAATATATTTTTAAAAAGATATAATAGCATTGGATATGGTTCATCCCCACCATAAATAACACAATTCCAAAGTAATTCTATTTATCAAGTCTTTGAAACAATTTTTAAAAACAGTATGGAATTTCCTCAGAAAATTAAAACTGAAAATGCCTTCTGACCCAGCAATTCTACTGCTAAAGTTATATCCTAAGAACCCTGAAACACCAATCCAAAATAATTTATGCATCCCATGTTCATAGCAGCATTATTTACAATAACCAAGTGCTGGAAGCCACCCAAGTGCCCATCAGTAAATGAATGGATCAATGGAACATCTACACAATGGAATTCTATGCAGCAGAAAGAAAGAAGGAGCTCCTACCCTTTGTGACAGCATGTGAAACTGGAGAGCATTATGCTAAGTGAAATAAGCCAGGCAGGGAAAGACAAGTACCATATGATCTCACTATTAACAGGAACCTAATCAACAAAACAAGCAAGCAAGCAAAGTATAGCCAAAGACATTAAAATTGAGAACAGGCTGGCAGTGACCAGAGGGGAGAGGGGAGGGAATAAGAGGGGAAAAGGGTGAAGGGTTTACAGGAACAATTATAAAGGACATATGAACAACAACAAGGTGGGGTGGAAATGGGGGAGGGAGGCAGGGAAGGCTGGGGTATTGGGGGAGAAGGCAAAAAACTATACTTGAAAAACAATTTAAAAAGTTAAAAAAACTAATAAATTTTACATTATTTGTTTTTAGGAATAATACAATTTTTATTGTACTTTTCCATTACCATTTATTATCCTTATGCTCCCTCCCTCCCATGATCACCAGGCTGTTGTCCATGTCCATGAGCTCTTTTTCCTTTTTGCTTGATTCCTTACCCACATAACCCCACCCACAACTGTCAAACCTATTCTCTTTCTATGAGAATCTCTCTGTTTTGCTTGCTAGTTCAGTTTGTTCATTAGATTCCACATATGAGTGAAATCATATGGTATTTGTCTTTCTCTGAGTGGCTTATTACACTTGGTGTATTGTTCTCCAAGTCCATCCATGCTGTCTCAAAGGACAAAATATTCTTTTTATGACTGAGTAGTATTCCATTATGTAAATGTCCCACAGTTGCTTCATCCACTCATCTAGCGATAGACACTTGGGCTGTTTACATATCTAGGTAATTGTAAATAATGTGGCAAAAAACATAGAGTTGCTTATGTTCTTTTGAATTAGTGTTTTGCATTACTTTGGATATACTCCTAGAAGTGGGAGAGCTGGGTCAAAGAGCAGCTCCATCCCTGGCTGGTGTAGCTCAGTGGATTGAGCACAGGCCTGTGAACCAAAGGGTTGCTGGCTCAATTTCCAGTCAGGGCACGTGTCTGGGTTGCAGGCTAGGTCCCCAGGTGTGGGCACATGAGGGGCAACCACATATTGATGTTTCTCTCTCTTTCTCCTTCCATTTCCCTTTCTCTAAAAAATAAATAAATAAAATCTTTTAAAAAGCAGCTCCACTGAAGACTACCAAGTTCATTTTACAAGGTTAGCATTATCCTAACTTCAAAATCAGATAAATACACTACAAAAAAAAAAGAGAAAATTGTAGGCCAATTTCCCTGATGATCATAGATGCTAAAATCTTCAACAAAATATTAGCAAATTGAGTCAGCAATGCATCTAAAAGATGGTACACCATCATCAAGTGGGATTTATTCTGGGAATGCAAGGTTGGTGCATTCAAAAATCAATAAATTTGATAACCATCTAAACAAAATGAAAGATGAAAACCAGATGACCATATCAATCTATGCAAAAAATTTATAACATACAGCATCATAGTGCAATGTTGATAAAAGCTCTCAGAAACGTGGGAATGGAAGGAAAAAACCTAAACATAATAAAGTCCATATATGATAAACCTATTGCTAGCATAATACTCAATGGACAAAAACTACAGTATTTTTCTTAAGATAGGAACACAACAGAGTTGTCTGCTTTCACCTATTTTTGTGAAGGTAATACTGCAAGTCCTAGTCACAGCAATCAGACAAGAAGAAGAAACAAAAGGCATGCAAATTGGAAAGTAAAAAGTGAAACTGTCCTATTTTAGATGAAATGATACTATGCATAAAGAATCATAAAGATTCCACCAAGAAACTACTAGAACTGATAAATTAATTCAGTAATATAGAAGGATACACAATTAACATCAGAAATCAGTTGAATTTTTATATGCCAATAATGAACTATCAGAAAGGGAAATTAAGAAAACAATCTCATTCATGATTGCTTCAAAAGAATAAAATATCTAGGAATAAACCTAACCAAGAATATAAAAGGCCAATACTCAGAAAATTGTAAGACACTGAAAAAAGAAATTGATGAAGATACAAATAAGTGGAAGCACATACCATGTTCATGGATAGGAAGAATTAACATCATTAAAATGTGTATGCTACCTGAAGCAATATTTAGATTCAAAGCAATATCTATCAAGATTCCAATGACATATTTCACAGAAATAGAGCAAATATTTCAAAAATGTATATGAAACCACAAAAGGTCCTGCATAGCAACAGTGATCCTGAGAAAGAACAAAGTTGAAGGAACCATACTACCTAATATGAGACTATACTATAAGGCCATAGTATTCAAAACAGCCTGATACATAGATCAAGGGAACAGAATACGGAACCCAGAAATAAACCCACACCTCTATATTCAATTAATATTCAATAGAGGAAGCAAGTGCATACAATGGGCTAAAGATAGTTTGTTCAATAAATGGTGTTTTAAAAATTGAACATAGAAAAATTAAACTAGATCATTTCTTTGTGCCACACACAAGAATAAATTCAAAATGGATTAAAGATTTAAATGCTGGACAGAAATCATAAAATTTCTGGAAGAAAACATAGCTAGTAAAATCTCAGATATTCCTCATAGCAATATTTTTTCTCTGATATATCTCTTCAGGCAAGGAAAACAAAAGAAAAGCTAAACAAATGGGACTACATCATACTAAAAAGTTTTTGTATGACATAATTTTGTTGCAAACCATCACATAGATTTGTTAAACCATCAACAAAATAAAAAGACAATGAATGGAAGAACATATTTGCCAATGATGCATCTGATAATAGATTAATACCCAACATTTATAAAGAATTTATAAAACTCAACACCAAAAAAAGCAAACAATCCAATTAAAAATAGGAAAAGGCATGAACGGACACTTACTTATCCAAAAGGGACATACAGATGCTCAATAGACATATAAAAAGATGCTCAACATCACTAAACATCAGAGCGATGTGTATTAAAACCACAATGAGGTATCGCTGTACACCAGTGAGAATGACTATCTATCATCAATAAATCAAGAAACAAGTGCTGGTGAGGTTGTGGAGTAAGGGGATCCTTCTTGCTCTGCTGGTGGGAATGCAGACTGCCATAACTTCATGGAAAACAGTAAGGAGATTCCTGAAAGGATACATTATTTTTTAAAGTTAAACTCAAGTATAAATTTAAAAAAAGAATAGCCAGTATCCACAGAAGAATATAAAAGTATTCCCTATAACATAACAGAGTTCTAAAAAGATAGCAATAGAGAAAATTGATTAGCATACTAACAACTTAATAAAATTACTGAAGGTACATAGAAATTAATAATTAATTATTAGAAGCAGTGTCTTTCAAGTCAACTATAAGTCATAGATTCTTACTACTGCACCATTCTTCAACACTGCACCATGACGTCTGGTTAAATAAGAGCAGAAAAGGAAATTAATTTATCATAATGGGGAGGAAGTGAAAAAGCAAAAACACGTAATCATTTGCATAAGGTATGACCGCCTATATAGAAATCTTGAAGAGCTAAAAAGAACCAATATAGATACAAAAAAGTAAAGCAAAATTGCCTTCAACATGCAATAGAACTCATTAACAACATAAATGTTTATGAATAATTCTATTAATAATAAATATAATTTAAATCCTAATTAAAAGTATTAAAGCTCACTAGATATTACCCAAAATACACCAAATGTAAGATACATAACAAATATAGAATTAGAATGATAGTATTTCATATTACAAAGATATATTGGCTCAAACTAATTTATAAATACCATGTAAGCCCATTTGTCATGAAATTATCAAATGGGTTTTAATATATATATATATAAGAAATAATATAATGGAAGAATATCAAGACTTTTTCAAAAGAATATTAAATGTACTCTATCAGATAGTAAGATATAAATTTCTAATAATTGTAGAGGAGTGGTATTGGGAGAAAAGTATAACAGTAGAATCAAACCACTTTTTTGTGACAAAGAAGATGTCAAAAAAGTGTTAAATCCTTTCAGAATGTTGTGATATTGCCAACAACTTTTTAATACCTTTTGAAGTGTGCATATTAATCTCTATCCATTTGCTTTCATCAAGCTCCATGGACTGTCTTTCATGTGCAATCCCCCAAGTATGCCACTATCTGTCATCTGTCACCAGTCATGTCAAGGCTATGTACAAAAAAGGCATTATTGACAAAGGTCAGAAACCCAAATGACAGATGAAACAGTTTTGGTGTGAAACTGCCATCACTACAATCATGAAACAGCTGAATCTAAACTGTCTTTGATATCAAAGTGGGCTCATTAAAAGATCTACTGCATGTGAAAAAAAAACTACCTTAAATGATTTATTTAAAAATCTAAAGTATCCTTCTTAAAGGAAATGCATTTTAAATTAGGGTCTCGTAGGAATGATGTGCAAATGCAAAGTTGGTCAAAGGTTCACCTGGTACTCCACAGTGATTAAAGCCGTGCACAGGTACCAAGGAGGATACCAGGAAAGACGCAAACACCGTGAAAATCCAGATTCAAAAAAATATCTAAATTTTACAATGAGAATTTCAACCAAGGAGTTTAAATATAGCTCTGACACAGAAGCCTGCCCCTTCAGCAAGACACACACACATGTGCACGCATTTGGCAAACAGAAGTGTGTAAAACAAAAGTGTGATTTAATCAATTCATTTGGAAAGTTCAGGTTAAAATACAGTTAAGGAAGAATGTTTGTAACAGGGTATCTTGATATCTCAGAAACTTTAATATGCTAATAATACATTTTGTGCATTGCTTTTAAAAAGAATACAAAGTTGAGAGTTTTTCAAGTCTATTTACCCAATTTCCCCCAATACTAGACGTTGAAAACCTAACACAATGCTGAAGGGCACAGATGTGAATGTGGCAAAGTTTGAGATAAAATTCTAGTTCCACAACTGATAATGGCTCTGTTTTTTCTATTGTAAAATGGGTATAATAAAAACTGCTTCATAGAGCTGTGATGAAGATTAAAGATAACAATTTTAAAGCCTTTGCTCAGTATCTGGCCTCAAGTAAATACATAATAAATAATACTTATAATTGTTATTGAAGATTATTAGGAGCATTTTAGAATTAAGAATGCCATACATATACACAAAATAGAGGCAAAATTGTGTAAGTATTTCTATAAAATTAGAAAGGTTATAACATGAATTAAATTATTTTATTCAGAAAACAATTTTTTGAATTGGTTGTATTATTACATGGCTTGCTCATACTATAGGGCAGAAACTTAGCGAAGTTATAATTTACCTAAGATCAAGCATCTATTTTGAACAGCCACTCACTTGTGGCTTACTGACAACAAAGCCCACGTTATTTCAGCTTAGGAAACACATAAGCAATCTCATATAGAAGAATACCCAAACACTGAAATGTATTTTATTGCAAGCACTTCCTGACCTCTTCCATTTTTATATTTAATAGTTTTAAAATGTTATAATTTCTATGTAATAGACAGTACCCTCCTTTTTTCTTGAGTGAATGTGTTATTATTTTATGTGATCTGGATATAAAACATAAGGTTTATAATAAATATGTTTGGTTATATATTAGCATATTTAATCAGTAGTCTAAATGATATATATAACTAGCTCTTACAGCAAAGAAAGTTTTCAGTTTGGTGGGGTATAGAAAATTACAAAAACAGAATTTACACATTTTCAAAAACATTAATTATACCAAATACTGATAATATTTTACAAAACTGAAATACATTGCTTTTCCAAATAATTTTTCTAGCTTCATGAGTTCACACATTCAGAAGTAAAAGTAAATATAGATATATAAATAGATGGATAAATTAACTAAGGACTAGAAAAAACAAAGATAAAATTATTTTGTTTGTAAAATCTGGATGGCATTTCATGACATAAGCTCAGATTATCAAGAATCATATAGTATGATTATTTCCCTGTTCTAGTCTTCTATATATTCAACACAATCCTATCATTGAATATCTCTTTCTGTAAAGTGTTAATCCGTATTAGAACATATCATGTGTCTCTAAAACTCGTAATTTATATGCATTAAAATTTTGGCTGCTATCAGCTCTTGATGCAGATATTAAGTCTCATTCTTCAATTGTGTTGTAAAATAAATAATTATTTTGAGATGAAATTGTTAAGAAAATAGCTTACTTTTGCACACCCATTTTCTGTGCCTATTTTTGCCTCAAGACACTACATAGCTACATGGATCTAGTATCCTCACATGACCCTTAATGCAAGTCTTCATTTATGAAGCCTCCTCAGCACCTGCAAAATCCAGTCATTGCCTCATCCTTTTATCCTATTTGTGCCAATAAAAAACTGGGAGTTCCTAAGTTACCCCATACTTGATAGATGGTAAGACCTGTAAAAATTTATGAATGCAAGAGGAAATAATGGAGGTATAGAAATCTATGACAAACTAAAATTTGGGAGATTGCATGAATTGCATAAGAAATCATGTATTTTCATTTGGCTGGAAATCAGGGTAAATGGAAGATTGAAAAAATGGTCACAAATTCATCTCATTCACATATGTATTTATATTGCCTTTGCACTGTGATTGTGTCACTTCTTCCATTTTTAGGGGAACCCTTTTTGTCACCTCTTGAACTAGGCTTGACTGTGTGATATAGCTTGACCAACAGGATGATAGTGAAGTTAATACAAGCAAAGGCTTGAGGCAGGGACTTGCAGTGCATCAATTTGGACCTGCCTTCACGTGCTAATGTTTGGGACCTGTGACTACAATGTGCAAACACCTGTGCTAGACCTACTGAAGAATGGGAGGCCACGTGTGGTAGAACCAAATCATCTCACCCAAGCTAACTTGCCCCCAAATGAACAAACCTTTCACTACCAGAAAAGAAACAGAAGCTATACTAGACTGTCTGGCTCACTTTGGTGGGAATGTAAATTGGTTCAGCCACTATGGAAAACAGTATGAAGGTTCCTCAAAAAATTAAGAACCGAGTTACCTCATAGCCAACAGTCTATCTTTTGGACAGCTATCCCCCCAAATTTGAAAACATTTATTACTAAAGATATATGTAACTCTTGGTTCATTGCAGCATTATTCACCTTGGCCAAGATATGGAAACAACTCAAGCATCCTTTGATAAATGGTTAGGTAAAGAAGATGTGTCCCATATATATAATGGGAAAAGATGACATACTGCCATTTGTGTCAAACATGAATTAATCTTGAGAATATCATGCTAAGCAAAATAAATCCGATGGGAAAGAGTAAATAACCATGATTTCACTCATATGTGGGGTATAAAACTGAAAGCACCAAACAAACAAGACATACAAAAACTCATCAACACAAGTATGATGGTTACCAGAAGAAAAGGAGAGGGCCGGGGGGTGGAAAATGATAAAGGAGGTCAAATATAAGATGACAGGAGACTTGACACAATGCAATGAACAAATATATTATAATACATAATTTTATTAACCAACACCACTCTAATTAATCTATTTAAAAATAAGTAAAAGCCCTGACTGGTATGGTTCTGCTGGTTGGGCATCATCCCGTGAAGTGAAAAGGTTTGATTCCCAGTCAGGGCACATTGCCTGGACTGCAGGTTTGTCCCCAGTCATGGGGGGGGGGGGGGCGTGTGAGAGGAAACCAATTAAAGTTTAGTTAATGTTCAGGCATTAATGTTTCTCTTCCTCTCTTGAGGAATGAAAATAAAATATTTTCAACATTTCATAATCATAGAGTTTCAGATTGATAATTGCATAAATGGTAATTTAGTCTTAAATTGTTTATAATTTAGCAGAACAAGTGTTGAAGATATTAATTAATGGGTCAAAAATGTATATTTAATAGAAAACATTCACAGATCCTAATTTTTAGTTTGAAACTCTTCTATAATCTCATACTGTACATCAATACTTAGTATTTATAATCATATTTCTTTGTCACTAAGAAGCATGAAATATAGAAATGCTCACCGAGTCTCTAATTTTTCATTTTTACTTTTTTCCTAATCTACCGGTAATGATTTTCAAAACTATAAATATTAACCCTGAAAGAAACCCCACATTTTTAATATGAATTTCACCATCAAACTTCCCTCATCAGGAAGTATCTTCATGTGTTTTACGTTGATTAATAGTATACTTGTCCCAAGTAAAAGTAATAGATTTTTTACATTGGTTCTTAAATGTAAGTATTATATATGTGTGTACTTTTTAAATAAAGATAGAACATGAAAGGGATAAGAATAAAATTAAATGAATGAGGCAAAGAGAGAGTAGAAAATAAACACATTCAAAGATATTTTCAGTATACTGGTGCTGATATATTGGATTTCTTTCACTGCTATTAAAAGACTGGCCTCATATATTAAGCAGCTCATGTTATGGCTTCAGTTAAACTCTACTCAAGTTTTTGAAACTGCATATGTATGTGACCCATGTTTCTTTTGTCCATTTAGCTCCAGCTTGGTGCCCTAATCCTGGGTGCACATGCGTAAGCATTTTGATTCAATTCAGGGTTCAAGGGATCTCAGAGTGAGAAACTCAACTCTTAAAACTCTGCAAATCCACAAGTGTCTATTTGTGAAAACATGACTGTGTTGGATTTCTGCTGTCAATTCAGCTTTACCATGTTTTAAGGCTTACTATGTTTCCTCAAAATCCTCTTTATTTTTCTGGTTTCTTTGCTCAAAAGAAGAGTTTGAGTAAGATTTGGAGAGCAGATGAAAATCAGGAACCATTGTTCTCTGGAGGGGGTTGCAGCTGGACTTGCATATAGACAAAGTTTCACAGTGATTGCCGGGAAAGCTTGGGAGAACTACCTCCCAGCTGCTTCCGTGTCAAACCCTCTGACCTTGAGCTGCAGTCTCTCTGAATTCTGTGCTCTTTTTACTCAATTCCGTGTCAAGCTTTGTTTTAATTCGGAATATACAGAGTGGCTTCTGTGTTCCTAAACCTATATAAATTTAGTGTGTGGACAGAGTTGGTATCATAACAAAAGAAAAACAAAACTAAAATATGTGCATTGAATTTTGGCAAGAAAGCTATTACAAGGGGTGCAAATATTATAACTTATATATATTTTAAGAAGACTTTAATTTTTTTTCAGTTACAGTTTTCTTTACTTTGGTTTCAGGTGTACAGCATAGTGGTTAGATAATTATATACTTTACCAAGTGTTTCACCTGATAATTCCAGTACCCACTTAGCACCATACCCAATCACTGCAATATTTTTTACTGTATTCCCTAAGCCATACTTTACAGCCCTGTGACTATTTTGTAACTACCAATTTGTATTTCTTCATCCCTTCACCTCTTTCACTCAGTCCTCCAAACTTCCCTCCCTCTGGCAACCACTAGTCTGTTCTCTGTGCCTATGAGTCTCTTTTAATTTTGTATAACCTTTATTCTTCAGTGGTAAAACACCTGGTAAATCCACACACCAATAATGTGCCTAATGAACTCGCTGCATTGGGCAAGAAAGTTTCAATGCCAACATTTGAAAGCATGAGCTGGCTGCCCTGATAGGAACAACAAAAGGAAGATAAGCATAGAAAAGAACTGGCCAGTTGAAGGGAAATTAAGAGAAAATATAAAAAGTCTAGAAATTTCAGTGTATTTACAGATTTTATTCATTTGTTTTTAGAGAGGGGGGAGGGAAGGAGAAAGCGAGAGAAGCATCAATGTGTGGTTGTCTCTCACATGCCCCCTACTGAACACCTGACCCACAACTCAGGCATGTGCCCTAGACTGGAAATCAAACCAGGGACCCTTTGATTCGAAGGCCAGAACTCAATCCACTGAGCCACACCAGCTAGGGCAAAATTTCAGTGTTTTTAAATAAGATTATAGCACATTAAATCAAAGGTGGGTGTGTTGGAGGAAAATGACTGAGACTAAAATGGACTGTGGCTTCATGGGGCATGGGACATACTTTGCTCTGCCTTTACTCTAGGTTTGCCTACAGGATGCTTTCGCCAATGAAATGTTAGCAGGTGTCATCACATGGACGGAGGCTGATAGTGCTTGTGCAGTATTCCTGGCTTCCTGTGCAGCTGCCTTTGCCATGAGAAAAATGTATTGAGGATAGATATTGACCCTCCCTTTTGATTCAAGAAAAAATGTATAAAGAGAGCTACCCTAACTGTCCCACACGTCTACATGCTGAAGCAGAATTTGTCCCAGCCGAGTGCAAACATGTGCACAGGAAATAAATGTTTATTGTTTCGTGGCATAAAGATTTCTGTGTCTATGTATACAACATAAAGCAGCAAAAGCTAGCTGATGGGAATGGGGCCGGCAGGGGAGTATTTTTATAGGCACATGTTCTTCTAAGAAAAAGGAGAAAGATCAAGACATACAACACTTGGTTCTGAGATGATAGATTCTCCTTGAAATGATTTGTGATACATTAGACTGCTATTTCAATTATTACTTACTGTAATGCATCTACACTTTTCAATCATGGGAATTTGAAGTTCTAAACTGGGTGGAATATATATGCCCATCCCATTGAGTTGGATTTGACCAGTGTATATGATGCAAAAAGACATTTAAAAAATATTTGCCTGATTTTGTTTTCCCTCTTTCTCCTCTACATGCATCAATTAGAAGCATGTTCCTCAGTAGTCTCTAGACCCATAATCATGAAGACACATGAAGCAGACCTGAAAAAACCAAAAACCTGAAGCAGAGTCACTTCACCTGACCTGTGGTACATGAGCAAGAAAAATAAACATTTGTTTTATTGTTGACACTATTACAGATGTCCTCCATCCATCCCTTTGCCCCACTCCATCCAGCCCCCACATCTACCCTGGCCTTCACCACATTGTGTCTCTGTCCATGGGCTATACTTATATACATATATGTTCTTTGGCTAATCTCTTCCAGTTCCCCCATCCCTCCTCTTTGAGAATTGTTAGTCTGTTCCATGTATCCATGCTTCTGGTTTTATTTTGCTCATCAGTTTATTCTGTTTGTTTAGATTCCACATATGAGTGAGATCATAGGGTATTTGTCTTTCTCTGACTAGCTTATTTATCTTACCATAATGTTCTCTGGGTCCATCCATTATGTTGCAAAGGGTGAGTTCCTTCTTTTTCACATCTGTGTAGTATTCCATTGTGTATACGTACCACAGCTTTTTTATCCAATCATCTGCTGACAGGTATTTGGGCCATTTCCAGACCTTGGCTATTATAAATAACACCACTATAAACATTTTTAAAGTTGTATGTCTCTGAGACTATAGATAGTTTATTATTAAGAAAAAATGACTAATAAAGGAGAGGAGTGATATTGAGCAACATGCTATCTTTGAAACTTGGGGTTTTCTATCTTAGCTGTGACCATCTGATAAAAATAAAACAAGAAGGAAGGAAGCCCTACACTGACACCTACAAACAGGGTGAAAAAATGTGTATCGAAGGTTATTCCCTTATTTCATCATAGCCATTGATCAAAAATAGATCAGGATAATATTTTTTTCATCATAATAGCAACTCAGGGTTAATTTTAGGAATTGTGTGAAACAACAGCATTGCTCCAGGTCAAGGAGCTTAATTCAGTGGGCAGGCTATACAGCATCATTACCAGGGACCTGTGTGGCCGTCCCAGGGAGAAGCAGGGAAGGAAGCTGCAGGATAGGACATCATTGGTAAGCACAAGTGAGATGATCTCATTGGAACCAAAAGCCTTGAAGGGAAACTTGATAATTTGATGTTGCTGTAACTAGATCATCAAGACCAATTCACACATTCTCAACTTAAAAAATTATAGGAAAATACTAGATGAATTTGGATTTGTTTTACTTAAAAATAAACACGTAATTTATGTTAACAAATTTGTCATATTTTATGGCTTAAAAGGGGCAGATTGTATTGCTGATTTAATACACTTAAAACAAAAACCTAATTTTAAGCGTCAGTTAAATCAGACATAGAAAATCTGCTTTGGAAGGTTATCTAAATGATTTACCTCTATTTTCAAAACCAAAAATGTTTCCATGTTTCATAAATATATCACTAAAGTATAGATAAGTATTAATAGATTTATAAACATACACAGAAAAAATATTATAATTATTTTTCCCAAACATGTGTTTAATAGCACAAGCCAGGCTTAATTTTACTTGTTACAAGTAACACTAAATGAGAAAGTCAGGATATTCTAACTAATCTTAGTATCAGAGACCTCATTAATACATTCGAGTATTGCTTTCCTAAAGAACCATTGAAAAGTGAATGTTAATTTCTTAAAATCAGATTTTAAAACTATAACTCAGCTAATAATAAATACATTCATTTTAAGTGTACAATTCTATACTTTTAAGGAAATTTGTAAGTGCAACCATTGCTACCACATAGTTGTAGACTATTCTATCACAAGAAGTTCTTTTGTGTTTATTTTCTATGCTTAGTACACTTTATTGATTATACTATTACAGTTTTCCCATTTTCCCCTTTATTCTCCTCTGCCCTGCACCCCTCCCCCCACCAGCATCCCCCCATCTCTTAGTCCATGTCCATGGGTCATACATGTAAGTTCTTTGGCTCATCCATTTCCTATACTATTCTTAACCGCCCCCTGACTATTTTGTACCTACTATTTATGCTTCTTATTCCTTGTACATTTCCCCTATTTCCCCCCTCCCCCTCCCTGCTGATAACCCTCCATGTGATCTCCATTTCTGCAATTCTGTTCCTGTTCCAGTTGTTTCCTTAGTTGGCGTGTTGCAGCCTGTCATGGCCTGGCAGGTCCACTCTAGATTTGGGGAGACGGAAGAAAATGGCTCTGTGCATTTCCTTCCATTGGGATGCCTGACCTGCCTTTGTTCATGGGTGGGCAAGCCACACACGCTGCAAGCTGCATGCCTCCCTGCATGCCCTGCAAGCTCTGAATGCCACCTATCCCCTCTGTGTGGCACATGTCCTGGCACACAGCATGAAGCCCCTAACCCCTTTTAAATACTAGAACAAACAAAGCTGACAAGAAGCCAAGAAATTATATAACATAGCATGATTCTGTGCATGCAAGCCTACTTCATATTATGGGAACAGTTTCTTGGACCCAATCTCAAGGCTTTGAGAACACTACTTATGAGGCCCATTCAAGGTTATGGGAACACTGTTTCCCTTAGTTACCCAGACACCTAGGCAAGGAAGCCAGACTGCCTCTATATGACCTACAGTTTGTTTTTGCTTTTGTTTTTTAGGTTCCATTGTTGATAGTTGTGTTTGTTGTCATTTTAATGTTCATAATTTAAAAAATTAAATATTTTATTTATTTATCTTCAGAGAGGAAGGGAAGGAGAGAGGGAGAGAAATATCAATGTATGGTTGCCTCTCGTGCGTCCCCTGCTGGGGACTGGCCTGCAACCAAGGCATGTGCCCTGACTGGAAATTGAACCACAATCCTCTGGTTCACAGGCCTGGTCACAATCCACTGAGCTACACCAGCCAGAGCTAATGTTCATAATTTTGATCTTCTTTTTCTTAGATAAGTCCCTTTAACATTTCATATAAGGGCTTGGTGATGAACTCTTAACTTTACCTCACCTGGGTAGCACTTTATCTGCCCTTCCATTATAAATGATAGCTTTGTTGGATAGAGCAATCTTGGATGTAGACCCTTGCCTTTCATGATTTTGAATACTTCTTTCCAGCCCCTTCTTGCCTGTAAGGCTTCTTTTGAGAAATCGGCTGATAGTCTTATGGGTACTCCTTTGTAGGTAACTGTCTCCTTTTCTCTTGCCCCTTTTAAGATTCTTTCTTAATCTTTAATCAGGTAATTTCATTTTGATGTGTCTTGGTGTGTCCCTCATTGGGTTCAATTTGTTTGAGACTCTCTGAGCTTCCTGGCCTTCCTGGAAGTCTATTTCCTTCACCAAATTGGGGGATATTCCTTTCACTATTTTTTCAAATAAGTTTTCAATTTCTTTCAATTGCTCTTTCTCTTCTCCTTCCAGAAGAGAATTTGGGTGTTGGAACATTTAAAGTTATTCCAGAGGTTCCCAAGCCTCTCCTCATTTTTTTAAAATTCTTATTTCTTCATTCTGTTCTGGTCAAATGTTCATTTCTTCCTTCTGTTCCAAGTCATTGATTTTAGTCCCAGTTTCCTTCCGTGTATATTTTCCTTTATTTCACTTTTTATAGCCTTCATTTCTTTCTCTATTTTGCTTCTGTACTCAATCATTTCTGTGAGCATTCTGATTACCAGTATTTTGAACTCTGAATCTGATAGGTTGACTATATCCTCATTGATTAGTACTTTTTCTGGAGTTTTGATCTGTTCTTTCATTTCAGCCATATTTCTTTGTCCCACCTGGTGCACCTGTTACATTGTAAGAAGCAGAGCCTTAGATATTGGTATTTGCCAGGGTGGGGCAACCTATATCACTGCTATATGTAGTAGAGGGCTCCGAGAGGGAACAATGAGGTTTGCTCAGCTCTCACACTGCTTTCAGTCACTTCCCCTGCTACCTACAAGCAAATTGAGCCCTCCTGGTGCTCATTCCCAGACAGGTGGGTTTGTGTATGTTCTAGGACCCTGTAGATCTTTCCCATGAACTCTCCTGTGAGACTGAATGTTTCTCTTGCCACTGAAACCCCCACAGGTTTTTACAGCCAGAGGTTTTGAGTTTTTCTTTTCCTGAGCTGGAACCCTGGGTTGCACGGTCTAACTTGCCATCCAGTTGTTCCTCCCAGTGAATCTGCCCATGAATGCGGGACCACCTACTCAGCTGGCCAGCTGCTGCCTTGCCTCCTGGGTCACTGGTCCATCGCCTTGTCATGAGTCCACTCTGGCTGCTTGTCTCTGCACCTCCTTCAGGTCTGGATGAACATTTCTTCTTTAACTTCTTGGTTGCCAGACTTCCATACAGTTTGATTTTCTGGTAGTTGTGGTTATTTTTTGTTTTTAAGTTTGTTGTTGTCCTTCTTTGGGTTGTATGAAGAAACAAAGCATATCTCCCTATGCCTCTATGTTAGCCAGACATCGTGTGTTCACTTTCAGTCAATTTTCATTCCTGCCTCAACTTCAGCCAACCCATAATCTACTTTTATCTCTCTGGATTCACCTTTCCCAAAAGTTTTATGCAAATGGATCCATACCGTTTATAGTCTTTTATGCCTGGCTTTTTTCAGTTAGCATAATGTTTTTAAGGTTCATTCCTGTTGTAACATTTACCAGTCATTTGCTCTCTTCATTGCACAATCAAATTTCATTGTATAGATATAATTAATTTTGTTCAGCCAGTCACTAATTGATGGATTTTTGGGTTCTTTCCAAATATTAGCTATTTTAAATAATGATGCTATGAGACTTTGCATAGAACACTTATATAGATATATGTCTTGATTTCTCATTACTTGAAAATAAAATTAAGTGTCTTCCTAAGTTTTTAAAAAATTACCAAAATATTTTTCAAAGCAACTGCACCTTTTTACATTCCCAGCAGAATTTTATAAAGGTTCAATTGTCTCTCTATTATTTCCAAAACCTGTTATCATCAGGCTTTTGATGGATAACTATTCCAGTGAATGTCTAGTAATATCTCATTTTCATTCTACTAATGACATTTTGGGTAAAATGACAAATTAATATTGACTAATTATGTTGATCAACTTGGTTGTATTTATTAGCCATTTGTATATCTTCTTAGTTGAAATGCATAATATATTATTTTGCCCATTTTTAAATTGGTTTGCATGTCATCTTATTGATTTGTAGAATTTTTGTATGTTTTGAATACACATCCTTAATCAGACTGATGACTTGAAATTATTTTCTCTGCCCCCCCATAGCTTATATTGTATTTACTGAAGAAAAAAAGATTCTCACCTTTTATTTATTTATTTGTTTATTTATTTATATATCTATTTATATTGTTGACACTATTAAAGATCATTGCAACCAAGTCCACTTGAGTTTTCTTCCTATGGATTGGCTTTTGGTTTCATACCTAAGTCACCTTTATTTAGTTTAATGTCATGTATTGTCCTATGTTTGCTATGAGAAATAATATAGTTTTAGCTCTTACATTTAATCTCAGATACATTTTTATCACATGTTTGTAGATGGTGTTAGGCAGGAGTATTTTAAAGTCTCTTCATCTCCTTCCAGTAGGTATGTGTGGCGGACTCCCTGTTAGCACAGACGTGTGGAGTGGATCTAGCCCCTTGACATCTCCTCTCATACCCAGGATTTGCCTGTTAAATTCCTGGCTGGTCTGCCAGTTTGCTGCTTACTTTAAAGATAACTGCATTCTCAGGTTAGAAGTGTCCATTTTCCCTGATAATTTGGTATGAATTTTGCTATTTTTGCTCAAAAACACTACAGGACATAACATTTGTGCCTTTGCTCAAATCAGGGCTGTCCCCTCTGAGTGAAGCAACTGACTTTTATGGGCTGACCTTTCCTGGTAGCAGAACTGTGCTTACTGACCTGGGGCTGGAAGTGGGGAGAGGGGTTGTTGAGAGAAGCCAGGACAAGGATGCTATGGATTCCCACGCCTCTTACCCAAGATTGAGAAGTTTTTCCTGAACAAATTCTTCTCAATTTGTTGCTTATATTTGGTAAAATACAGGAGCCATAAATCAGTTGTGATAAAAAACAATATAAAATCAAGCTTTATACTTGATTTTGGGAGAGAGGATTCTCTGAATGTTCCACTCCCTTGTCCCTGGAAACTGCCACATCCTAAAAACAAGATAGTAACAGCTGGTGCCAAATTTCCACGAGCGTTTGAGAAACTTGGCCCAAGACTATAGAAGGAAAAGGATTTACTTACGTGCTTCCTCTTGAGTACTTTTGGTTGGAGGAAAAGTGGCATGACAACCAAAGAGGACAGTCCTAAGCTCAGAAGATTTCAGGCAGTGGACTGCCCTTCCTTTTTGAAAAATGTATTGGAGTGACACTGGTTAATAAAACCATATAGGTTTCAAGTGTATAACTATATAACACATCCTCTGCATTTGGCATTGTGTGCCGACCTCCTCAAAACAAGTCTCCCACCACCACTTATCTTCCCTTTGCCCTCTTACCCCCACCCCACCCCCTTCCCTCTGGCAATCACCATACAGTTGTCTGTGACTGGTTTTTGTTGTTGTTGTTGTTGTTTGCTTAACCACTTCACATTTTTCACACATACACCCACACTCCTCCCTCTAATATCTGTCGGCCTGTTCTCTGTACCTATGAGTCTGTTTCTATTTTGTTAGTTTACTTTGTTCATTAGATTACATATAGGAAGTCTGTTCAGAAGGTATCCAGCCATGTCATGTGAAAAATAGAAACAATTATTGAAGAAGTTGCAAGATACAGGAGACATTGTAGATTAGACGATGACACTTCAGTGCCCTTCAAAGTAGGCATGTTAGGACCTCACAAAGTCCTCAGTGGCCATTAGCTGCCCCATTGTATTTTCCTGAATCTCACAGAGAGTCTGAAATCTCTGCTCTTTCAAAGGTGATTTCAGTTTGGGGAAAGTCCAGAAGTGGTGGGGCACCGAATCTAGGTTGTTAGGAGGGCTGAGTCACCTGGGTGATCTGATGTTTTGCCAAAAATCTCTGCACTAAATGTGATGCGTGAACAGGTGCACTGTCATGATAAAGCTATCAATCACCAGTTTGCCATAGCTGTGGACTTCTGAATCATCCGAATAATTTCTGTGGAGGAATGTTCTGGCTTAGCCCCAAATTTGATGCTGATTCATTGTTGTACTTGCTAAGTCATTTTAAATGCAATAACCACACAGTACATATGCCCACTCAATTGTTGGGAACCTCCTGGCCTGGTTTCAGAAGCTGTAACCCCCCATGGCTAAGGCTGAGTAAAGAGACCTTGGGACCATAAGCCACTAAGTAGACAAAGCTTATCTCCCTGGCAGGGGCACTGCCTCTGCCCACTTTTACTTCACCCTGCCTGGCCCTCACTGGATGACCAGTTAGCCAATGACAGGTAAGATTCCTCAGAGGAGGGATGACCTAAGACAGGCATGGTCATGAAGAGGCCCTCAAGGAAAGACTTGGGTGGCTATAGATAAAGGGGGTGATGGACCTTCACCCCTTGGCTTTGACATAGCCTGACTCCTCATTCTATTTGTGAGACATCTCCTAATCTCTTGGCTGCCTTACTTTCCCTGCCTAATTTAAGCTTGAAACAATGCCAGAGATGGGTGCAGCCCAGTGCTGGAAAGGATGGGTTCCCCAGGGCAATTAGGCCTAAGAAAGAATGCATAAAATCCTGTGAAACCTGCTTTGCTAATGCCCTCAAGTTAAATGATAAGGGTCCAAATATAGATGAGTTTGTTTCCCCCAAATTTTTAGGCCCTTTAGCTATCTAACCCTGACTCAGAATAAGCCCTCATAGTTCTTTGAATGTTATCTATTGTTTGATCATTACTACCTGACAATGATAGGTGAACTTTACTTGTATTTCTGTGCAAATTAAACCCAATAAAAGCCCATTGAGGAGCAGACTCCTGTCCCTTCTCCTTTGAGAGACTGGTCACCTTTCCTCCCCAAGTAGATCATATCTTGGTAGACTTATTCTCTCATCTGTGACAGACAGTGGTGCTGGTGGTGGAGTCCCTGAGGGTGGAGACCCTGCACGCTCAATGACATCTACTGCCCCACTGACTAGTACAGTGAAGTTGTCATTGTTCATGCATACACATTCCAGTCCACTCTCCTTGGCTGCCAGGTTGCAAATGATGTCATGCAAACCATTCTCATTATAGTAACAATGGCTGGACTTGTTCCAGCCAGACCTCGTTTAAGTGAAATGTTACTGTAAATGTCACTGACTGGCTTATTTTACTTAATATAATACTTCCCAGTCTATCCATGCTGTCACAAAAGGTAAAATTTACTGCCTTTTTATACCTGAGCAGTATTCTATTCTGTAAATATATCACGGATTTTTAATCCACTCATCCACTGATGTGTACTTGGGCTGCTCCCAAATCTTGGCATTTGTAACTATGCAATGAACACAGGGGAGCGTATATTCTTTCAAATTAGTGTTTTAGTTTTCTTCAGGTATATTCCCAAAAGTGGAATTTCTGGGTCATAGGGCAGTCTCATTTTTAATATTTTGATGAAACTTCACATTACTTTCCAAAGTGGCAGCACCAATTTGCATTCCCACCCACAGTGCACTAGGGTTTACTTTTTTCCACATTCTCATCAGCACTTGTCTATTGATATACTGATGATGCCATTCTGACAGGTGTAAGGTGATATCTCATTGCATTTTTTTCCTTTTTTAAAATTTATTTAATTATTTTTCAAGTACAGTTTTCTGTTTATTATTCCCATTTCATCCTACTCCCCGTGCTCCCCTCTCCCTCTCATTTCCACCTTTCTCAGTTGTTGTCCATGTATCCTTTATATATGTTCCTCCAAATCCCTCCCCTATTTCTCCTGAAATTCCCTCCCCTCTCCCCTCTGGTCACTGTCAGCCTGTTCTCTATTTCAGTGTCTTTGGTTATATTTTGCTTGCTTGTTTGTTTTATTGTTTAGCTTCCTGTTAAAGGTGAGATAATATGGTATTTGTCCTTCAACACCTGGCCTATTTCACTCAGCATAATGCTTTCCAGTTCCATCTATGCTGTTGCAGAAGGTAGGAGCTCCTTCTTTCTTTCTGCGGCATAGAATTCCATCGCGTATATGTACCATAGTTTTTTGATCCATTCACTTACTGATGGGCACCCAGGTTGCTTCTAACTCTTGGCTATTGTAAATTGTGCTGCTATGAACATTGAGGTGCATATGTTCTTTGGGATTGGTGTTTTAGGGTTCTTAGGATACAATCCTAGCAGTGGAATTGCTGGGTCAAAAGGCAGGTCCAATTTTAGTTTTCTGAGAAAATTCCATACTGTTTTCCATAATGGTTGTACCAGTCTGCAATCCCACCAACAGTGGACCAGAGTCCCCTTTTCCCCACACCCTCTCCAACATTTGTTGTTTATTGCTTTGTTTATGATAGCCATTCTCACTGGTGTAAAGTGGTATCTCATTGTGGTTTTAATTTGCATCTCTCTGATAGCAAGTGGTATTGAGCATCTTTTCATGTGTCTCTGGATCCTCTGTATGTCCTCCTTGGAGAAGTGTCTGTTCAAGTCCTTTCCCCATTTTTTAATCGGGTTAGTTGTCTTCTTAGAGTGAAGTTGTGTGAGTTCTTTGTATATTTTGGAGATTAAACCTTGTGGTTTGAATTTGCATTTCTCTGATGATTAGTGACATTGAGCATCTTTTCATATGCCTATGGGCCCTCTGTATGTCCTCATTTGAGAAGTGTCTATTCAGGCCCTTTGCCCATTTTTTAATTGGATTGTCTGCTTTCTCAGTGTTAAGTTGCGTAAGTTGTTTATACATTTTGGATATTAACCCTTATCAGATGTATCACTGATAAATATATTCTCCCATTCAGTGGGTTGTCTTTTAATTTTGTTGGTTTCCTGTACTGTGCAAAAGCTTTTCAGTTTGATGTAGTCCCATTAGTTTATTTTCCTTCTGTTTCCCTTTACCAAGGAGATAAATCAAGGAACATATCGTTGCAAGAGATGTCTGAGATTTTACTCTTTTTTTCTTCTAGGATTTTATGGTTTTGTGACTTATATTTAGTATTTAATCCATTTTAATTTTATTCTTGTGTATCCTTTGAGGAGGTTGTTTAGTTTCATTTGTTTTGCATGTATCTGTCTAATATTACCAACACCTTTATTGAGTAGACTGTGTTTACCCAATTGTATGTTTTTGCTTCTTTTATGGAATATTAATTGACCATTAAGGAAAGTGTTAGTTTATTTCAGGGCTTCCTATTCTGTTCCATTGACCTATCTGCTTATTTTTATGCCAGCAACATGGTGTTTTGATTGCTGTGGCCTTGTAGTGTAGTTTGATATTAGATAGCATGATTCCTCCAACTCTGTTCTTTCTCAAGACTGCTGAGCAGGTACCAGACCCTACTGGGAACAACTCTGCCTTAGGGGTCAGCCCCTAGACAGTGACTCATACATAGTGATAGGGGTCTAGCTTTACAGTCAGCCAGCCTAAGTGTAACTCCAGCTATGAGTGGGCCAACACCTTTCAAGATTCAAATACAAAAGAGGACATGCATACCTGCCTCCTTTTAAAGGAACCATATGGCCCCTGAATATATCAGGGGTGACATTTCTTTCAGGACGTCTGTCTGACATTACAGAGGACAGCAACCTAACAATAATTAAAATGGAATTTCCTCCCATATCATGGGTTTGGATACATAAAGGAGATTAAATAAAAATTTAAAGAAATAAGAGGTATCATTTTGATATCTTAGGTTGGAAGGGCAAGTTTGTACCCACTACAAATTAAAATCCCTAAATAAGTCTAGTTTTTATTTTAATGTTACATTTAACTGTAATAAATCTGGTTTACAAATTTAAAGGTACAACATTTACACATTAGGTAGTTTGTCAAGAGAAAAGAGATCTTTAGATATACATGAAAGTATAGGTCCAGGCTTTAAGATGATAGAAAATGTCCTATGATTGATTGTCTTTTTTTGGTCTGTAGACCATGGAGAAAATTCTGATTCATAAGACCAAGAAGTTACAGTTTTTAAAATTGGTTTTAAGATTTTATTTATTTACTTTTAGAGAGACAGTAAAGAGTGACAGAAAAGCAGGGAGAGAAATATCAGTGGGCAAGGGATATAATAATTGGTTGTCTCTAGCCCACTTCCTACTGGGAACCTGGCCTACAACCCAGGCATGTGTCCTGACTGGGGATTGAACCAATGACCTTTGGGTTCACAGACTGGTACTCAGTCCTCTGAAACACATCAACCAGAGAGGAGTTAGATAGATTTTTAATGGCTCATGTATGTACTCTCAAGTTAGACTGATCAAGCAGATTGAAAGAATAATGACTTATTTTATTCAAGTTAGTGCATTAAAAATGTTGAAGAGCTGCTCAGTTTCCATGATAAAAATAAAGCTCCAAGCACAAAGGCTCAGACTTGTAACTTCTAAGACCTTCAAAAATACAGCACTATGATAGCAGGACATGCCGTGCATTTACTTGTGGCTGTACAGTTGAAGGCTCCGCTGCGACCAGAGCGTGCACCCAGCAGATAGGCCGGGGCCGTGTTTGGCATTTAACTGAGCGCAGCATTCGGGTCTGTTGATGGATATTACTTCTACATTTTTACATGAGCAGAAACTCACCGTACTGAATTTTAATAAGCTGTAAAGCAGAGCTACAATTGTCCCCAATCAAAGGTATGTTGACAGAGTTTAAATACATACGCAGAAGTGCAGACAGTGCTATATCTACACATTTGCCCCCCAAATGAGGGAACCTAGTAGCACATGGAGAAGGAGCTGACCCACAATGTGAGAAAAGTAATACACCGCCAATAATTTAAATATAGATATTTGAATAGCCCAATATATACTTAAATAAAATTATTAGTTATTATATGCAGAACTCATGATGAATTTCTACCAAACTCTAGTGCTCATTACAATAACAGCTGAAAATAAGGTATTTATTCACCTACCACCCTGAGGTACTAAAGATAAAGAGGAACTAGTCCCAGTGAGGGGGCTACACAAAGCCATTTCAGACGAGATCGGGAGCGTTCAGGGTGGTATGGACCTAGACCACAAAGCCATTTCAATCAGAAGCCTCCAAGTTCTTTCTCAGAGTGTAAGGGGATATTTTCCTTTGCTTCTTTGCTGTTTCCCCCACAGATTTTGACTTCCATCCCTTACTCTTTAAAGAGGCACATGTATGTGCTTTTTATCTGTACTATTTGATATGTACCCACTACCCACATGTGACTGTTAAGATTTAAATTATAATTAAATAAAAACGTAAAATCAGTTTCCCGGTCTCACTAGCCACATTTGACTTGTTCAATAGGGCAAATATAAAATATGTTCATCACTGTGGAAGATTATATTGGACTGCACTTCCTTAAGTTTTACAGAATATGTATAAAGAATAAAGAAATGTGTATTTTAATTAAGAATAAAAACATGTATGCTATTAACTATTCATATACTTAATTCGGGTTTTCTTTTTTAATTGTACTAAATTTATTGGGATGACACTGGTTATTAAGATTATATAAGTTTGAGGTGTCCAGTTCTGTCATACATCACCTATGTATCGCATTGTGTGCTCACCATTCAAAGTCAAGTCTCCTCTGTCACCATATATTTGACACCCTTTTCCCTCTTCTATCTGCCCCCACTTCCCTTTTCCTTGTGGTGACCACCATACTGTTGTTTGTGTCTATGAATTCCGTCTGCTTGTTTGTTAATTTGTTGCTTTCCATTTTGTAGCCCACATGTATTTTTTAAATTATAAACAATAAGGCTGGTTATAAAGGTAAAATAAATCTTCTTAGTGGCTCTTTTTATCTTTTCTTGTTGTCCCGAAAATATATATTTTAAGATTTTCATATATAATTATCATTCATTTTTAACCAATACTTATTATTTCAGACCTCAAGCTTTGGAATATAATAATTATAAGGATAGACAAGACCACAACCCTCATGGGGGTTATAATGTAGCAGGATAAAATAGATACTAAATTGACTTTTCCCAATTCTTCCTAATGCCTCCTGGTTTTTGTTATTACTTTTCCTTGCCCATAATATCAAGGCCATCTTGGTGGTTACTCCCAAACAGAAGCCTTTAGCACAGCCATGGGCACATTCCCTAGCCTTAGGTGGGGATGTGATCTGATCAGGAGCCTCTACAACACACGTAATTTTTCCCTCTTCTTTGAGGTAATATCAATATAGAGGAGAATAGATCTCTGATTCTCTTCATATTACATTTTATCTATCCAGAAATCCCAATCTTTTCACACAATCTCATACCTTTTGAAAAAATAAGTTGTGTTCCTCAGCTCATTAGCAACAGAAAAACTACCTTGTCTAAGAAACTATTACATAGGCCTTGGTGGTTGTTAAAAAGGCCCCACATGCTGCTAAAGGAACTTTTCTCATCTACCAGTGGATTAAAGAGGAGAATGGCATGTCTCTGCTCAGTATCTGCTCTCAGGTATTTCCAGAAATTACATTTCATCTTATGCAATGATGCTGGCAGCAAATCATGTGGTATTTGGCCTGAAAACTCCTGACTCAGATCTTGGCCCAAGATCCAATTTAGAACTTCTACAGCTCCTCTGGGTTTAGATATTCCATTCAGAAAACAAGAAAGAAGTTGATGATTATGGGATTGCAATTTTCTTAGCCTGTTTTACTGATGAAACACCAGATCCAATATCCTATAATGTGTAAAGATTTATGTAATTTGTTTTATACATTTCCACTTAAAGCATGCATAAGAAATCATTCGTTGAAAAAAAATGATGATTATTTCAGTAGTGGTTTTATTACATTCATTTTTCTTTTTTGTTTGTTTTTAGTTTATATTTTATTTCCTGCCTTGTTTTCTTTCGGCTGGAACTAGCTTTTGAGTCAGCAGTGTGTAGGCAACTCAAGTAGCACATGATGACTGAGATTCCTTATATGTTTCCCTCCAGGGCAGCCACCTGCTTTGTCATTGAAAAAAAGTGACTCACAGTGTAGCCTGACAAATACTTGACTACTCAGCATAGCTGTCTGTGAGACACACTTATAGCTCTGCCTTAACATGGGGCAAAATAAAGATTAAAATTTCATTGACATATTTCTGTAGAGTTTAGCTAAAAGGCAAAGAAAGACATTCATATCATAAATAAAACATTAGCAGAGTCAGGGCAGAACAATAGACATCTTTAATGATTATTATACATAAATGATGCAGGAAAACAAGGGAACAAGATAAAATATATGTCGAAGCAATATCCAAGTCTCAGTGTATGTGCTGACCCAATAGTCAAACTATTTGCCATAAGTTTCCGTGTAGTTTACCCTTTGAACAAGAACGATCTCAGTGAAATCTGTCCAAAATTCTAACATAGTTAGGAAGTGCTGCAAAATTTAACCTGGAAGAAATGTTCCCTTCTCTTCTGTATTGATAGCTCATATTGCTGGTTTCTTTGTGATGGTTTTGGATATTGTTCCTTTTATCTATTTATGCTTAACAAGTTACCTCAAGACTATGAGACTCAAAACTATTATTTTATTTGCTTATGATACATGTGTTGGGAATTCAGGAAGATCTTGACTAAGTGGTTTGTTTTTGACCCATGCTGGTAGCAGCTGGGTGTCTGATACTACACGACACAATCCCAATGAACTCTTCATTCAAATGTCTAGTGCTCCAATTCTCCTTGGTTTCTTTTTCTCTGTACATGGCATCTTCAAGGTCTGTTCATGTGGCTTGTACTTCTTACCATATGGTGGTCTCAGAGTAGTTGGACTTCTTACGTATTGACTTGCTTCCTCTAGAATGAGTGCTCCAATAAGTCTGGGTATAAGGGACAAAGCTTCCAATAACCCAGTCTCAGCACTCTAAAGATATCACTCCACTATTTTATTGGTTAGTCAGGTTGTGTCTCTGATTCAAGGTGAGGAAGAATAGACCCTAGTGGTTGGGGCATAGTGTGCACATAGAGGAAGGGGAAGAATTGATGAGAAAAGAGATAAGAACAAGATCCCACAGAAGTTTCAAGATGTATTACAGTCAGAATATCTCATATATTGTTTCCTCTATAGTTCATGAGCCTCCAGTTGTGGTTGCCTTCATCCCTTGCCTATATGTTTTAAGATACTTTTATTTTAAAGAAATTTTACCTCATGTTGTTACAAGCTGTTTGTAATCATGAATTAATTACCATGTTATATTTTCTGATAAACCTTCCTGAATAGAGCCCCTAATCACTGAACAATGATTACTGCACATCTACAATGTATCAACATTTTTAAAAATCCTCACCCAAGAATGTATTGATTGATTTTCGAAGGAGAGGAAGGGAGAGAGAGAAAGAGAAAGAGGACCCAGCCAGGGCTCAAAAACTTTTTAGATACTGGGGATAATGCAAATAAAAAAGTATTATTAGAAAGTCTTGGAAATTAGATTCTGGTATAGACAATGAATAACATAAAATATAATATGTCAAGGGTGATAACTGCTGTGGAGAATAATAAATCAGTTGTTTAGAAACTCTGGGCTGAACTTTGTCTATGCTTCTTTGGGGCCAAAACATCAATTTACTTCAGCCTGTTATTACCTTATTACAATTTGCTTATAGCTATCTAAGCCATATGGCTGATGTAATCAATAAAAGATTACATGTCTTGAAAAGTGGCGCTTAATTTTGAGGCTACATGGACATATTTGAAGCCGTTATGAATATCTCTTTTTAGGAAAATTTATTTATGCCCTTTTTATTTTACAATTTAAGAAGTTCACATATCCCTTGATACTCTTTCAGGGTCTCTAAGCACAGGTAAAGAATAAAGACAATGATGAAGAAATAAAAGGAGAGACCAAAAGATGCAGAGACAAATGAGAATGACAATATGTCAAAATGCCGATGGAATATCAAAATTTATGGAAGGGAGCAAAAGTGGTAATAAGATAAAAATTCATGTCATTACAGTCCTATGTCAAGAAATGAGAAAAATCTCAAGTAAACAACCTAACACTGCATCTTGGAGAGCTAGATAAAGAAAAACAAAAGAACCCAAAAGTCAACAGAAGGATGAAAACAATAAAAATTAAAGCATAATTAAATAAAATAGAGAACACAAAGTTTATACAAAAATTAATTCAAGAAAGAACTGGTTCTTTAAAAAGATTAAGAAAATTGACAAACCTCTGGCTAGAATGACTAAGAAAAAAGAGAAAAGACTCAAACAACATCAGAAATTAAATAGGAGAAGTTACCACAGAAAACACAGAAATGTGAAGGATCATTCAAGAGTACTATGAAAGACTAGAGGGTACCAAATTCAGTAACTATGAGAAATGAATAATGTCCTAGAAATATATAATCTTCATAGTTTGAATGACAAACCAATGGAAAATCTGAATAGACTGATCAACAGTGAGGAAACTGAACCAACCATCTAAAACTTTCCAAAAAGTAAAAGTCCAAGATCAGATGGTTTCACTAATTAATTCCACCAAACATTCACAGATTGAATACCTCTTCTCAAACTCTTCCAAAGATTGAAAAAAAAAGCAATACTCCTTAACATATTTTGTGAAGCCAATATGACAGTGATGCTACAAGCTGGCATGGATAACACACACAAGGAAATATTGCAGACCAATATTTCTGATGAAAACAGATGCAAAAATCCTAAACAAATACTAGCAAATAAATATAATGATACAGTCAAATGATAAAACCTCACAGTCAAGAAGGGTTCATTCCAGGGGCACAAGGATGGTTCAACATATACAAATTGATTACTATGATATACCACTTTAAAAAAGTACCATTTAAAAATCATATCATATCAATAGATGCAGAAAAAGCATTTGACAAGCTACAACATCCATTTCTGATTAAGATACTCAATAACATGGTATAGGAGGAAAGTAACTCAACATAAGAAAGGCCATGTATGACAAACCCTCACCTAATATCATACTCAATGATAAAAGACTGAAAGTTTTTCTTCTAAGATCAGTGTCAAAACAAGAATGTCCTTCTCATAACTGTTACTCAACATAGAACTACAAGTCCTAGACAGAGTAGTCAAGGAGGAGAGATTTTAAAAAAGGCATCCAAATTTGGGATGAAGAAGTAAAATGGTCACTTTTTGCAAATGACATAATTCTTTATATAAAAAGTCTTAAAGATTATACTCAAAACTGTTAAAAAGAATGTAAAGTTGCAGGATACACATAAAGTTGAAGGGTACAAAATCAATGTAGCGGGAGCCATTGCTTTTCTATGAACTAACAAAGAAATTTCAGGGAAAAAATGAGAGAAACAATTCCTTTTGTGATCACAACAAAAAGAGTAAAATGCCTAGGAATAAACTTAACAAAGAATGTGAAGATACTATACATGGAAAACTACAACACAGTTATTAAAGGAAATGGAAAAAGACACAAATAAATGGAAAGGTACTCTGTGTTCACAGATTGAAAGAATCAACATAGTTAAACTATCTGCATCACCCAAAGCAATAGAAAGATTTAATGGGATCCCTGTCAAAATACCAATGGCATTTTCAAAAAAACTAGAAAAAATGGTTAGCTTCAAATAGAATCAGAAAAGACCCTGACTAGCCAAACCAATCCTGAGAAAAAGAAAGAGCCAGAGATTTCACACTCCCTGACTTCAAATTATACTACAAAGCAACAATAACATTGACAGTGTGGTATTGGCAGAAAAAACAGACCTAGAGACAAATAGAACAGATTTGAGAGTCCAGAAATAAGCCCACCTGTACAAGGACAAATAATTTTCAACAAAGGAGCCAAAAATATATAACGGAGGAAAGAAAGTCTCTACGATAAATAATGCTGGGAAAATTGGAAAGCCACATGCAAAATAGTAAAATGATGCCAGGGCTGATGTAGCTCAGTGGATTGAGTGAGGGCCTGTGAACCAAAGGATCACAGTTCAATTCCCAGTCAGGGCACATGCCTTGGTTGCAGGCAGGGGATGCATGAGAGGCAACCATACATTGAAATTTCTCTCCCTTTCTCCTTCCCCTTCCCTCTAAAGATAAATAAATAATAATAATGTAAAAAAACAATAAATGAGATGAATATTTGTCACTATACCAAAAAAAACACAACTGAAAATGGATCAAATATAGTCCATTTTAAGACCAGACATAAGTCTTATAATTAAGACCAGATATAAGTCTTATAAGTCTGGTCTTATAATCCAAATATAAGAAACAATAAATTATATATACCAAGACAGGTACTGTACTTATAGATAATGTTCTTAAGAGAACATTTTATGAATTTGATCTGAAAAGCAAGGGAAGTAAGGAAAAATAAATGGATGAGATTGTATATCAAAGTAAAAAGCTTCTGTACAGAGAACCCTTACCCCCCCAAAAAAAAACCCGTCAAAAAACAAAGAGGCAATCAAAAAAATGAGAGACTATATTTGCAAACAACACTTCTGATAAGGGGTTAATATCTAAAATATATTTTTAAAATCATGCAGCTCAACAACATCATCAACAACAACAACAACAAAAATACACTCTAATTAAAAAATGGACAAAGGACCTGAATATCAAGAAGACAGACAAATGGCCAACAGATATATATGAAAAAAATGTTCAACTTCACTAGCTATTACAGAAAGGCAAATCAAAACTACAATGAAATACCATGACAAACCTGTTAAATGCCTATTATCAGTAGAAAAGAACCTTCATTCACTGCTGTTAAAAATGTAAACTGATACAGCCACTATGAGGTTCTTCAAAAAATTAAGAATAGAACTACCATATCAACCAGTAACCCCTCTTCTGGAAATCCATCAAAAATTCAAAAACATTTGTTCACAAAGATACATGTACCCCTCTAATCATTGCAGCGTCACTCTCGGAGACCAGGCCATGAAAACCCCAGATGTAAAGCAGATGTGCTGCATGCACACAATGGAACACTACTCAGCCATTGAGAAAAGGTGAAACACTGCCATTTGTAACAACGTGGATGAATTTTGAGAATATCATGCTAAGTGAAATAAGTCTCACAGAAAAAGTCAAGAACTATATTATTTCACTCATATATGGGATACAAATCTATAAGCAACAAATAAACAATAAACAAACAAACAAAAGCTCAGACAAACATAACTATATAATGGCTACCAGAGTGGGAAGAGGGGACATAGTACAGAGATCAAATATATAGTGACTGAGGGAAATTTGTTTTGGGTGGAAATATACAATGAAATAAACAGATAAAGTATTATAGAATCATATGCATGAAAAGTATATATATTTCATAAGGCAATGTCACCCCAATAAATTTAACAAAAATTTAAAAAATAAAAAAGAATGAAGACAGCATTAGTTGAGATATTTTAAATAACATTATTGTAGCAGACATCCCTAATTATAAAGAAACACTCATTTTCATCAGATTTCACCAGTGGAATCAAGTAGTTAATGTTTTTACTAGAATTTGTGTGTGTGCATGTGTGTGTGCGTGCACACCTCGGAGCTGAAGAAAAAGTTCCACTGTTTGGTGACATTGTGCCATTTATTTTGTAGGACTGCACTGAGGTTGTAACCCAGTGAAGGAGATAATATCATATGGGTTGTAGGATGAGTTTCTACATATTTTCTTCAGATTAACTTAATGAAAAGGCACAAAATGTCAATAATGCAGGTTTTATTTAGATGCAAGTTGTCATACTTCTTTCCTATATATAAATATATTATATATTTATACATACCTATGTATTTTTCCTAATTGACTCTTTTTATATTATTTACTCCTGAATAAATGAAGACTTTTAGCTCCATGTTGCAGTGAGGGCATCTTAAAAAAATACTTTCTGACTCACTTTGTCTTATAATCATCTAATGATGATTATATTATCAGACAGGGACCAGCCTGGAGTGGGTCTGCCTCAGGCCAGCCTGTAGTGTGTGGCTTCTAGACTTCATGGAGGAAATATTTCACAATACGAGTCCACGTCATTTTGAAAGTGTGTTTATTACAGCTGGGACTGTGAAACAAAGGAAGGACTTAGGATAGAAGTAAGAGGAGCGAACCCGGGCAGTGCTCTTCTTTGTCTGCCTAAAAACATTATTGTAAATGAATGAGCCAAGATGGGGCTGCTATCAACTCACTGGGAAGTCACAGTGACAGAACTGAGGCAAGGCGGGGTTGCTTTTAGCTCCCTGGGAAGTCAGAGAAAAAGGGAAACTGGGAGACAGGAACAGGGGGTAAGCCCAGGTGAAGCTGCCACTACCCACTGCTCCCCTGGCTACAAGTCTCATGGGAACTCTTATAGATTAGAAAAAGTAAAAAGTTCTTGGCTGGGGAAGGGATTGGACTTGATCTAGACTGAACCTGTACTAAGTCCTTGTCCTGAGGGCTTTTTATCTTTTTTTTTCTGTGGATGAGAATCTTGGGGGAGGGTTTCAGCAGAATATTCATCAGCTTTCCAGGTGCATTTGTAATATGCTGATGTGTCAAAATGAGTGCATAAGAGGTTTGGAATATTCTTTAGTCTGCCATACTGTTTTACTTTTATCTTGGGTCTGCCTGGCTTTTAATGGAGTTTTTGTTATATGTTCCCCTGTCTTTATCTCTTTTGGGGTTAGCTGGCACAAATGACGTTAATTTGGCCTCTGTTTTCTATTTCCCAGGCCAGGGAGATTTAAGCTATATATTCTTTAGACTGGGAGGACAGTTATAAACAATTTGCTCTCAAGTGTTCTTGGGCAAGGCAGATAAGGTCTTGCGATTTACCAGCTGGCTATAATTTGCTCAAACTGTTTAGCCTTGTTTAATTTTCTTGTCTCAGTTTCCCTAGTCCACTTGCCCATAAATTTTCATAGTTTTCTCCTACCATGTCACAATTATACATTTCTATGGAATTCTATTCTAAGCTAACAACTTGAATTAGATAAAATGATAATTTACAAATGTAGATCTATTAATACTTCAGATATTTTCCTATATTCATTTTTATAAATCAATATTTTATTAATAAAGATATATTTCAAATATTCTATTTTGGTTTTTATTAAAAGTAAATCACTGGAGAAAATTACTCACATAAGAATTATCTTTTAAGAGTTATCCCCTTCATGCTATTATAAAAGTATGAATATCCATAAATAAACTGTTCCTTCTTATTTTTATTTTATCCTTGAGAACTTTGGGAAAACAGCACACTTTGTATGATCTACAGCTTTAGTCATCCCCTTTAAATTAAAAATCGTATACATTTTTCAGATAAAATGCTAACTGATTTAATCTGAGTGTATTAATAACAGCTTAAACACAGATTTGCTGGGCCAGACAGAAGACAGTGGAAAGTAGCTGTTTGAATGTTCCATGGGGTGCCACTGTCATCAATGAAAACACTGGTTATGGAAATATTTAACTGCTATAGTGTATACCTGAAACTAACATAATATTGACAGCTCTGGGGAGGGTTGGAGAGTGTAGGGATTTAACCAAAAAGAAAAAAAAAAAGAAGAACTCAGGGATGAGGACAACAGTGTGGTGATTGCAGGTAGAGGGGAGGGGAGTGGGTGGTGGTAGAAAAGGGTATGGTAGGATAAATAGTCATGGAAAAAAGATAAGTAAAACTCTAAACTAATCTCCCTAAAAAGATAAATAAAAATAGGCAGTGCAGTGCATAATACATATAATTGCTTGTGATGTTATTGAAGTCCTCTGTTAAACAAACAAAACAGAAGAACTTACTCTCCAATTTCAAATAGGTTCCTAATACCTTTGTGGGAACATTTAATGAGAACACCCTTTTAAGCTTTTAACTAATTGTTGCCTAAACTGTTGTATAATAGTACACTTTTTCAGCGATGGCAGGTCTATGGCTAAAAGAAATCTTAAATTGTGAGATTAGTCGCACAGTTACATAACAAACTAATTAGACTCCAAATATGGTCAGCTAAATATATCTGAATTTGGACCTGTGAGCTCTAATATTGAAAGACAGCCACTAATGTTCAAAAAGTTCTCACAGAAGTTTCATGACAAATAATAACAATAAGTGATTGTGATATTACTACTGCTAGTACTACTAATACTAATGATGAATTACAACTATTGTAACAATGACAATCATTTTGCATAAAATTTCAAACTATAGACATCAGTATAAAATAATCACCTTATTCTTAAAATCACATATATAGACACAATATCATAGGAGATCCTACTTAATATGCTCTACTAAGGGCTTTTTAACATTTAACTTCACTAACTTCTAATTTATGTAATTTGCATGTAATCTATACATTTTTTAAAAGGTTTTATTTATTTATCTTTAGAGAGGAAGGGAAGGAGAGAAGGAGAGAAATATCAATGTATGGTTGCCTCTGGTGGGTTCCCGGCTAGGAACTGGCCTGCAACCCAGGCATGTGCCCTGACTGGGAATTGAACCACAATTGTGTGGTTTGGAGGCCCAGGCTCAATCCACTGAGCTACACCAGCCAGGAATCTCTACATTTTTAAACAAACTTTAAAGTATAATTTTATGTGATACCATTATTTTCCTGGAGAAAATATAAAATAGCAACAATAAAATTCAAGTATATGTTTATGTTTTTATTCAGAAATATATGTTGGAAAAAGCAAAAAATAGATAGAAAAGCATTACATTATTTGGAAATTCGGTCTCTAACTCTTGAGTTGTGTCTGTACACCAAAACATCCAATTTTTATCTTTAATTTCACTTAACTTGTGGATTCTCAGGTACACAATAGCATGTATTATTATTATATTGTCTGGAGTTATACAAATTGTGAAATTACGTAAAAGCAGCCAGAGAGAAGTATACCAAAAGACAAATAAAATTAGTCTGCTTTTAATATATTCATTTTACTTTTCTTGTAAGAATAGTTGTCTGCTTTCTTCTTTAATTTTTTAAAGGATGTTATTTATTTTATTTTATTTTTTTTAATTTTAATTTTTATTTAATTCTTGTTCAAGTACAGTTTTCTGTCTTATATTCCCAGCCCTGCCCACCACTCAGTGCTCTCCACCTCCCTCCTACTTCACCCCCCCTCCTTAATTATTGTCCATGTGTCCTTTATAATTGTTCATGTGAGTCCATCCCCTTTTCCCCTATGATCCTCTCCCCTCTCCCCTCTGGACCCTGTCAGCCTGTTTCGTATTGGAGTGTCATTGGTCATATTTTGCTTGCTTGTTTGGTTTGTTTAGAATCCTGTTAATGGTGAGATCATATGATATTTGTCTTTCACCGCCTGGCTTATTTAGCTCAGCATAATGCTTTCCAGTTTCATCCATGATGTTGCAAAGGGTAGTAGTTCCTTCTTCCTTTCTGCGGCATAGAATTCCATTGTGTAATGTACCATAGTTTTGTGATCCAGTCATTGACCGATGGGCATCTAGGTTGCTTCCAACTCTTGGCTATCGTGAATTGTGCTGCTATGAACATTGGGGTGCATAGGTTCTTTTGCATTGGTGTTTCAGGATTCTTAGGATATACTCCTAGCAGTGGAATTGCTGGGTCAAAAGGCACATCCATTTTAGTTTTCTTAGAAAATTCCATACTGTTTTTCATAGTGGTTTTACCAGTCTGCAATCCCACCAACAGTGCACTAGGGTCCCCTTTTCGCCACAACCTCTCCAGCACTTGTTTCTTTCTTTGTTTATGATAGCCATTCTGACTGGTGTAAAGTGGTATCTCATTGTGGTTTTAATTTGCATCTCTCTGATAGCTTGTGATATCGAGCATCTTTTCATGTGTCTCTGGGTCCTCTGTATGTCCTCCTTGGAGAAATGTCTGTTCAAGTCCTTTGCCCAATTTTAATTGGATTGCTCATCTTCTTTGAGTGGAGTCCAGTGAGTTCTTGGTATATTTTGGAGATTAAACCTTTGTCTGAGGTATCATTGACAAATATGTTTTCCCAAGTTGTTGCTTCTCTTTTTATCTTGATGCTGTTTTCCTTAGCCATGCAGAAGCTTTTACGTTTGATGAGATCCCATTTGTTTATTCTTTCCTTTATATCCCTTGCTCTAGGGGACTTATCAATAAAAATATTGCTGCGTGGAATATGAGATTTTCCTGCCAATGTTCTCCTCTAGGACTTTAATGGTTTCGCGGCTTATATTTAAGTCTTTTATCCACCTTGAATTAATTTTGGTGTATGGTGTAAGTTGGTGCTCAAGTTTCATTTTTTTGCATGTAGCTGTCCAGTTCTCCCAACACCATTTGTTGAAGAGGCTTTGTTTACTCCATTTTATGTTATTGCCCCCTTTGTCAAATATTAATTGACTGTAGAGAGTTGGGTTTATTTCTGGGCTCTCTGTACTATTCCACTGGTCTATGTGCTGTTTTGATGCCAGTACCAGGCTGCTTTGATTACAGTGGCCTTGTAATACAGTTTGATATCGGGTATTGTGATCCCTTCTACTTTGGTCTTCTTTCTCAAAATTGCAGCTGCTATTTGGGATCTTTTGTGGTTCCATATAAATTTTTGAAGTTTTTGTTCTATTTTTGTGTAATATGCCATTGGTTCTTTAATAGGTATTGCATGGAGTCTGTAGATTGCTTTGGGTAGTATGGACATTTTGATGATGTTACTTCTTCCAATCCATGAACAAGGTATATGTTTCCATTCATTTGTGTCTTCCACCTTTGATTTCTGGATATTGACTTTGTATACCGCTGTTTTGCCAAATTCATTTATTAGTTCGAGCAGTTTTTTGGTAGAGGCTATAGGCTTTTCCATGTACACTATCATGTCATCTGCAAACAATGCCAGTTTTGTTTCCTCCTTTCTGATGTGGATGCCTTTTATTTCCTTTTCTTGTCTGATTGCTGTGGCTAGAACTTCTAATACTATATTTGATAGAAGTGGAGAAAGTGGGCAACCTTGTCTTGTTCCTGATATTAGTGGAAAAGCTTTTAGTTTTTGCCCATTGATTATGATGTTGGCTGTATGTCTTTCATATATGGCCTTTATTATATTGAGGAATGCTCCCTCTATTCCCACGTTGCTGAGTACCTTTATCATAAATGGGTGTTGTAGCTTATCAAAAGCTTTTTCCGCATCTATTGATATGACCATGTGGTTTTTGTCTTTGCTTTTGTTTATGTGGTGTATTACATTTACTGATTTACAATAATTGAACCATCCTTACATCCCTGGGATCAATCCCACTTGGTCGTGGTGTATGATCTTTTTGATGTATTGTTGGATGTGATTTGCCAATATTTTATTGAGGATTTTAGCATCTATGTTCTTCAGTGATATTGGCCTGTAGTTTTCTTTCTTTGTTGTGTCTCTGTCTGGCTTTGGAATCAGGATGATGCTGGCTTCATAAAAAGAGTTGGGGAGTTTTCCTTCCTTTTGGATTTTTTGGAATAGTCTATGAAGAATAGGGGTTAGCTCTACTTTAAAAGCTTTGTAGAATTCTCCTGTGAAACCATCTGGTCCAGGGCTTTTGTGTGATGGGAGTTTTTTGAGTACTTCTTCAATTTCATCTGCTGTTATTGGTCTGTTCAGGCTTTCTACTTCTTCTTCATTGAGTTTTGGAAGATTATATTTTTTCTAGAAATTTGTCCATTTCATCTTGGTTTTCAAATATCTTGACATACAGTTCTGCATAGAAATTTCTTACAATCCCTTCTATTTCTGTGGTATCAGTTGTAATCTCTCCTCTTTCATTTCTGATTGTGTTTATTTGGGTCCTCTCTCTTCTTTTCTTGATGAGCCTACTTAAAGGTTTGTCTATTTTGTTTATCTTTTCAAAAAACCAACTCCTGGATTCATTGATCCTTAGAATTGTGCTTTTAGTCTCTATGTCATTTAATTCTGCTCCGATCTTGCTTATTTCCTTCCTTCTACTTGCTCTGGGCTGTCTTTTTTGTCGTTCCTCCAGTTCTTGCAGGGGTCGATTTAGGTTGTATGTTTGAAATGTTTCTGTCTTTTTTAGGTAATCCTGTATTGCTATGAATTTCCTTCTTAGGACTGCCTTCATTGTGTCCCATAAGTTTTGTATTGTTGTGAGTTCATTTTCATTTGTCTTCAGAAACTTTTTGATTTCTTCCCTAACTTCTATCTTGAGCCATTCGTTTTTTAATAGCATACCATTCAGTCTCCATGCTTTTGGATGTTTTGGGTTTTTTCCTGTGGGGTTAGTTTCCAATTTCAGTCCCTGGTGATCAGAGGTAATGCTTGGTATGATTTCTATTTTCCTGAATTTGTTGAGACCTGTTTTGTGTCCTATCATGTGGTCTATCTTTGAAAATGTTCCATGTGCATTTGAAAAGAATGTGTATTTAGCTTCTTTGGGATGGAGCATTGTATATATATCAATTGGGTCCATTTCATCTAGGGTGTCGTTTAATGCTGCAATATATTTGTTGATATTTTGTTTGGGAGATTTGTCCATTTTTGACAGTGGGATGTTAAAATCCCCCCTACTATAATTGTGTTGCTGTCAATATCTTTCTTGAGGTCCTTTAGGATTTTCTTTATATATTTGGGTGCTCCTATGTTGGGTGCATATATATTTACAATGTTAATGTCTTCTTGGTGGATTCTTCCCTTGAGTATTATGAAGTGACCTTCTGGGTCTCTGTTTATGGCCCTGTTTTTGAAGTCTATTTTGTCTGATATGAGAATTGCTACCCCAGCTTTTTTTTCTTGTCCACTTGCTTGGAACATTTGTTTCCATCCTTTCACTTTTAGTCTGTGATGGTCTTTTGACCCGAGGTGGGTCTCTTTTAGGCAGCATATGTCTGGGTCATGATTTCTTATCCATTCAGCTATTCTATGTCTTTTAATTGGTGCTTTTAATCCATTTACATTTAAGGTTATTATTGAAAGGTACTTATTCATTGCCATTTATGTACCTGTGTTCCTCTCCGTCTCTCTCTTTTCCTTCCTTTCCTTAAAGGAGCCCTTTTAGTAATTCTTGTAGAGCTGGTTTGGTGGAGGTGCATTCTTTTAGACTTTTTTTGTTTTGAAAGTTCTTTATTTGGCCGTCTATCTTGATTGAGAGCCTTGCTGGGTACAGTAGCCTTGGTTGTAGGTCTCTGTTTCTCATTACTTGGAATATTTCTTGCCATTCTCTTCTTGCTTGGAATTTTTCCATTGAGAAGTCAGTAGCCAACCTTATTGGGACCCCCTTGCATGTTACTTCCTTTTTCTCCCTTGCTGCCTTTAGCATTCTCTCTTTGTCTTGGAGTTTTGCCATTTTAATGATGATGTGTCTTGCAGTAGGCCTCTTTGGGTTCCACCTGCTTGGGACTCTGTGATTCCTGGATTCGTGTGACTTTTTCTCTCCTCAACTTAGGAAAATTTTCCCTTATTACTCTTTCAAGTAGGTTTTATATCCCTTGTTCTTCTTCTCCTTCTGGTATTCCTATCATTTGGATATTATTACGTTTCATATTGTCTTGCATTTCTCTTAAACTCTCCTCATTCTTTCTGATTATCTTTTCCATTGCTTGGTCCATCTGGGAGATTCTTTCTACCCTGTCCTTGAGCTTGCTTATATGGTCTTCCGCCTCATTGATCCTACCCTTCATACCTTCTACTGTGTTCTTCACTCAGAAATTGTATTCTTCATTTTCTCTTGGCCTTTGCTGATGGTTTCTATTTCCTTTTTCCTGTTGGTATAGTTTGCAGAGGGTTCATTGTAGGTCCCCTTTAGTTTCTGGTAGCTCGTTGTAAGCTCTTTGAATTTCTTGATAACCAGTGCTTTGAATTCAATATCTGATAGGTGACTTGCCTCTATTTCATCTAACATCCTTTCTGAAAATTCCTCCTTTTCCTTCATTTGAGGACTGTTTCTTTGTCTACCCATTGTTTGTGATGCTCTTCTTGTTGGTCTCAGCTTCTTAAATTGATCTGTTGTGGTTCCCTGGGTTTATGGTGTGAACTTCTGTGGTAGGATGCCTGTGAAATTCAGTGGTGCAGTCTCCTGCAGGTATCTTGGTGTTCTCTGCTTCCACCTACTCCTCTTGTTGGTTTCCAGCTGGTCAAACGTTTTCTTTTGGTCTCACCAGCTGCAGCAGCCTGAGGGGCTATTAGTTTGGCCTTTCTCGCATCTCGGTGAACTCAACTGGTCTCGCCAGTTCTCTCCCAAGATCCAGACTGGCGCTGGTCTCCCGCACCCCACTGAGAGCAGATTTTTCCCCAGGCTTCCCAGCCCTGGCCTGGGAAGCGCACTCCCAGCCAGGCTTTCCTGGTCTCCCAGGCTTGGGCGCAGACCTTTCCCAGTGCTGTGGCTGAACACACAAGGCAACTCTCAATTCTTAGAAGCCAGCAGCCAGAGCCTGACTCCAGGTGCTTCTCAGTTTGCACCCACTGGGTAGGGATGGAGCTGATGGCTGGCTCTCTTCCAGGGGTTTTGCTAGTAGCCCAAGACTCGCATGGTCTGTGGCAGACCTAGTTCTGACCCCGAGCTACAGGAAACGCAGGGGTGACTCTCAGTTCCCCAAGCAGGCAACCGCTGTTGACTCCATAGGTTACCAGAGCTCTTTGTTTTGCTTCCCAATGCCCACTCATCCCTCTGCCAGCACAGGCAAACCGATCTCTCCTGGTGTTTTCCAATCTGCACCCTTCCAGATAGGGAGGGTGCCGGTGACTAGCTCTTCCCCAGGGTTGTTGTTGCCCAGCCTAGGCTCTCAGAGACCAAGGGTGTCCAGCCAGGGCCCTGGTGCAGCCCAGCAGAGGGCCTGCAGCCTTTGTGCTGTTCCCTCATACCTTGTTGATCTGCAGTCGTCTCCTCTCCTCAACCTCTGGTTATTCAGTGTCCACTACACTTCCTGGAGTCCTGCCTTCCTATATGCTGGGTCCCTGTTGTCTATCTGCTGTGCCTATTTTATTTTTAGACAGAGAAAAAGGGAGGGAGAAAGAGGTGAGGAACATCACCTTGTGGTTCCTGTCTCATGTGCACCCCCTACTGGGAACATGGTGTGAAACCCACACATGGAAACCCTGACTGGGAATCAATGGGCAACCTTGTGGTTCACAGGCTGGTGCTCAATCCACTGAGCCACACCAGTCAGAGAAGAATAGTTGAGTCCACTTTAAATATATAACTTTCACATAACAAGATTTGCAGATCTAAAACACTGGAATAGTAAAAGCATAACTTATTAAACATGGAGAAATATTTGCTTTGGTCACTTATAAATACAATTCTGCCCATAATATTCACAACATCTCCTAGTTTTAAGATTACATCTTTTAGCATATTTCCCACCCAGTTATAAAATATTCCCATGAAAAAATATACAGTTCTTTTCAGCATGTGTTAGTATTTATATAACTTTTCTTATGAATCAAAATCAGAGGACTGGAAAAATGTTATGCAAGTCATTTTTCATATGATGCTTTTACTGCACTATTTTTTCCAGAAAATTGTGCATCATATACTCACAAGTTAGATGGAGAAATCTCCTAATTATGAATTATGAAAACTCTTAGTAGAACTTTATTTATTCTGCTATCCTACTGTTCTTCATAAAAACAATGGTAAAGAGCAACCACAATACCACTAATGCCTACTATATAGTCTGAAGAAAACTGGCACTAATGACTGTCTTTGTCTCATTGCAATGTGTTGCTTTTTCTATATAGCAATCCACCGTGTGTCCAAATATGATTGTTTTATTTAATATAAATTTGCAACATGATTACATAATAAGATTATAATTCTTCTAACCACAATATATAGTGGCCACCAACAGTATCTAAGTATAAGGGTATAAATAAAATATCAATGTCTTTCCAGCAAATATTGTTACTATATTTACAACTGAGGTTACCACCTTTTAGCCTCATCAGTTATGCTCATACATAATCTTCTGGAAATGTTTAAATGTCTAGAACTGGAAAACCATCTATTTTTATCTGCTGGATAAATGCCAATTTGAGGCACCAGTACAATCCAAAATGACAAATAATGCAATATTGTGAGTATATTTGACAGTGGATAGTTGTGCTCATTTTTGAGAAATTAACCAAAAGATTTAATAATGTTGAAGGGGAAATGTAATAGAACCAAATGAAATGCTCCTTACTTAACGTCAGTGTATACACTAGAAGTTCAAAAATTCCTGCCAAATGCCGATAATACTGAGTCAGGTCTGGGATAGCAGAGTGGCTTAGGATCTGCGAGCATGGTGAATACTCCACATCCTATTTTTGCAGAGAATGTGGCAAAGTAGAGGGTCTACAAAGTACTAAACAAAAGAAATTTGGCTAACATTCTTTTATCCCCAAATGTCCCTAATATATGTGACCTTAGAACCTTGTCTTTTTCTATTTTTTGCTAAACACCTATTTAATATAAAATATATTTTGTGAAAAAATGGTAAAGAAAAATACAAACCCAAAATTATTTTGCATAATTACACTGTGCAAGGGAAAGATTGTGTCAGTATGTAGGATTTCAGATTTCTTTGGAAACATTCAAGTGACCTTTGAAACTACAAAACAATAAAACTTACATATCCTTTTGTGTATACATGTGGATTAGTTAGCATTCATAAGCAGTGATCACACACTTCTTTCATTCACTACACTTCATTCACTACATGGAATTTTTATTTTCTATCTGAGACTCCCTTCGTAATGACCACAATTAAACAAGTAAACTTATTTCCTGGAAACCTTTTGGTCTAGAAGGCACCTACAGAATTAGTCTTGTATTCACAATGGATCTTTTTCTTTTATCTGACTTCTTAGTTGTACTTCAAAGATAACACAAGTCATGAAACAGCTGTCAGTTTAAAATATTAATGAGTTTTTATTTTGATATCACCTCAATTATGACCTGAGAATAATCAGAGAAAGAATACCAGAATTCTCTTTTGTCCACGTTTGCTGGATCACAAACACACACAAACACTCATTCCCCAGAGAGAATACAGAGCTACTTAAGTATGCAGCCGAATAACATCACATTGAATTGAGGGACCAGTCTCTCAGGACCAATTTTATGCCTTTCTCTACAGCTGTATGGAGCCACTTTGTAACATAATATATTCTTTTGAAGTCAATGATCCTTGAGGGCTCAAAGCAAGATAAGTATTTGGCTCTTAATAGAATGGATGCATTGTGTAGAATGGTCTTCAATTCTAAGCCCCACTGAGCACAAACAGATACCCACACACATACAAGATAAAGAGAAGGTGGGAGTAACTCACAGGAGACTGTGTAACATGATCAACACCCCAAATTTTAATGTGAGATACTAGAAACATAACCAAAAGTTTTGCCATCTTTTGTTTTAAGGGTGAGGTTGTGTTTATTTGTCTTTACTCAAGAGGGTGAGAAATAATAGGAAAATTGTAGACAAATAATCAGATGTTTCAAAGGGATAGGACCACAGGAAAAAAAAAGAGAGAAGCTTAAAAAGGAAAATATCACCATTTTTCTGAAATTCAGTTTTATAGCATTCAATCTGGAACCACTTTCCAAAATGTATCAAATTTCTAAAGTGATTTGATTGGAAGTATATAAAGAGTAGAAATTACTGATTCATAATAACTGCAGTGATTAGTTCTGATGGTATTTATGCATTTTTGTTATATTTTAGTTCGTATATAATTTTATCCCAAAAGCAGTTTAGCTTTTATCACTAGCAGTACCTCGTTTCAGATAAGTAGGCCTTAGTTCTTATTTAGCGTTACTAACACATGTGTTGGAACCTGATGGCATAATAAGGAGGCTCTCTAGGGTTTTTATTCAAAAGGCTTTATAATTGAAACAGACTTGAGATTCAAAAACCTGTTCATAGAAATGAAGGTGGTGAAACAGGAACTGCTGGGCAAAAATCTAAGACAAAAATGACTTACTTTTGCCGGTAAGCTTTGAATCCGAATGACAAAAGACAAGGAGACATTTGCTTCAGGCCAGGGGTTCATATATATTTTACCTAAAATGTTAGAGATGACTGAAAAAGGATCAGTTTGGAGCAACTTGAAATGATAATAGGCTTCCTGATCTCTTGTTGCAAAGACATGATTTTATTTATTTATTTATTTATTTATTTTCAGTTTGCAAGAACTGTGCAAGTTTGAGGACCTTTTTGGGCAAGGTGCAGCCAGTGTGCCTGCACAGTGCTGGCTGTCTTTGACTAATTGCCACATTCTGGCTGTTGCTGGGCTCCCTGCTATCACCGAGGTGCTGGGTTGTGTTTCAGTTAGACTCTTCTGACTTTTCCCACTTCGGTGCCTAACCTATTGATTTAAAAGCTTTGATCCTCCACTTCTGGATATTGGAGATAGGTCAGATAGGTTAAAGTCTTGGGAAGGTTATAGATTGGCCAGCCCTTTTCTAGGTCATATATAGATCTTTTATTCCTTCATCTTCGACTGATCAGGACAAATCCCTCTACCTTTCACATTTGCTCAACTTTGCTTTTGAGTTTTCCACTGCTTTTTGTACATATAGAGTTTGTATGTGTTCCTTAAACTCCAAAGTGGATTTCTTTAGCAAGGACCTGGGGTTGTTTTTGATTTCTATTCATATATAAACACGTGGGACAATCCAAGAGCAAAGCCATGTATGATTTGTTTGATGTTTGACTAGAACTGTAGCACATGCTCCCATTTGCAACTTACTACACCAGTTTCTTACAGACACCCATGCAAAATATAGAGTACACACAGTCAGACATCTGCAAAGGGCTTCTTAAATGTATTTAATCTCAAAATCAGAAATGCAGATGTTTTTAAAAGCCTCACAGAATTTTGTGTTATTGTGTCAGGTTGGTATAAATTTATACTTTTTCAGTATATGCAGAATTTGCTTTTAACTTTAATTTGCTTTGGCTAATGCTTCATTTTAACAATTTATTTGAAAATTTAACACTATGAGTAAAATAAGTTTAGGGTGAGCTTTTCCCTAGTCCCGAACAAATTTAGTGTTGCATGTACCCCTGGAGCACCCCCATTGAAGGCCCCAAGTGTCTATTCTCCAAAGACCCCTCCACCGCCTGGCTGCTCACATCTCTGACGGCTCTTCCCTTCCCCTCCACTTCCCTGACTTGTGTCTTGATTAGCTGTGCATTGTGACCCACCCTCTTCCGAACCTGGCAAAGACCCTGCCATTAAAGCCTCTGTGAACAAAGCAGAAAGCATTCTAGAGACCACCTGTGGTTCTGTTTCTAAAGCCTAGTTTGGAGGTCAACAGCAGACTCCGCCCCTGCCCCCACTTCCTTAGCCACTTTTATTCAAATCCACACACCTGCTACAAACTTCTCTTCCTCCAGTTTCTTTTAAATATTTTATTAATTTATTTTTAAACAGAGGGGAAGGAAAGGAGAAAGAGGGAAACATCAGTGTGTGGTTGCCTTTCACACACCTCCTACTGGGGATCTGGCCCACAACCCAGGCCTGTACCCTGACTGGGAATCAAACCAGTGACTCTTTGGTTCTCAGGCTGGTGCTCAATCCACTGAGCCATACCAGCCAAGGCTCTTCCTCCAGTTTTTAACATTAGGTATCCATTTTAATATTATGTTTTAAGGATCCCTCAAAGTAAATAGGTTTGTTTAGTCATAATCTTACGAATGGCAGTATAGGTAACATCATTTCTCATCTTTAAAAAGAAAATTATAGATATTCTGCTTTTTGTCCAAATTTCAAACATAAAGTTAAAATTTTAAAAATTGATTTATTCTGAAATGATTGACACATGCTTCCTTCCAATTTGGGGGGATGGAAAATGCTCCACAAATAAAATATACTCATGGTTGTGAGTGCGCATCAATCTATAAGCAACTTTCACTATATTGGGTTGCCCCAAAAGTCCATATGTTTTTTTCTGTAAAATAAAAGACACATTTTTCATTTTCACAAATAACTTTATTTATTTGGATATTTTGAGTATGTCAGCTATATCCCAAGTGGTATAATATTGATCTCAATTAATGTCTCTATTTGATCGCTATCGACTTCAATTGGTTGACCCCACCATGGAGCATTGCCCAGCAAGAAATCTCCAGCATGAAACTTCACAGACCACTTTTAACACATTTGATCAGTCACAGCACCTTCTCCATACACTGCACAAATCTTTTTTTGCATTCTATTTGCATTTTAAACTTTCTTGAAATAATAAAGCATAATACGCCAAAAGTGTCATATATTCCATCTTTAATATTAAAATGGCAACACAGAAATTTACAAATTTTGATAATTTTTTAAATGAATGCTGGTATGACAGCTGTCACAATCAAATCTAACAAAATTATTTTTAAAAAGTTAAAGACAGCTAAGCACTACTAGAGCCATCTTACTGAAAAAGACAAATGAACTTTTTGGCCAACCAATATTCCCCATGAGAGAAAGACAGACTGTGTCAAAGAGAGATTAATTTTGTTTTCCTTTAAACTTCTGTTTTTTAAAATTGAAAATGAAGATGAAAATATTCATGTGGCTTTAAGAGTATTTAAAACATTACTAAAAATAAAGAAAAATAAAATATTAATGTTTTCTATGGATACAATACACTTTTTTAAATACTAAATATTTTCAGTGATTTGATATTTATACTAATAAACAAAAATAGTTTATATATAGAGAATATAGATATATATACAAAAAAACCCTTAAGAAATTAGCTAAGGAAATTGTTTAAAATAAATAACACACATTTTATTTAAAATAAACATTTTTAAATAAAATAAATTTCATATCCTTGACATGGAAAATGTTTTCCTTTGTGTTTGACCTACTCATGACAAAGATAACATGATTCAAAGCACCATTGCATACCAGTAAACCCGAGAGCATGTCTATTGAAACCCACAGTGTTCCCTTAGACCTATGGCTCAGCACCAGGTGACAGAAATATAAAGCAAGACACAAAAGCAACTTCATATGTAATTTTACAGTTTCTAATAGCCACATTGAAACAGGAAGAATAAACCAAAATTAATTTTAATAGTATACTTTATTTAAAACAATATATTAAAACGTACTCTTTTGTCATGTGTTCAATATATAATTATCAAGACATTTCTATTTTTCCTTACTAAGTTATGACATCCAGTGTGTTTTTTATTCTCATAGAACATCTGAAATATCAGACTAAGTCTACATGTGCTCGAAGCTGCATGTCTCGTATCAAACAGCAAAACTCTTCTATTTACCTCAAGTATTCAGTTGCTACTGATAGATCATGTGATTAAAAATTCACAGGTTTGATCCTGAACAAGCCTGTAACTATAGAGAAAAGGAAGTATATAAATGTAGAAAAATTAAAAACCTTTTTTGCTGAAGTAAATAGTGGATTCTATTTTGGGTTTAATTTAATAATTGTTTTTTCTTTCTTTATAACATTACATTTTTGTTAGATGCCACTGTGATTTTATACTACAAGAATCATCTAACTTCAGATGGTAATTTGTACCAGAGTTCTTGAAGTACACTAGGTTTTTGTAATTTTCAAAATAAAAATTACTATCATTTTAAAACAAAGTTCAGAACAATGTTTAAGGGAAATAGGCTTCATAATACAGAAAATAATACAGGATATAGATTTCACATTTACAGGATCATATGTTTAATTAAGAAGCCTTAGCAATTTTGGATAATAGCTGGCAAAAAGAAAGTCAACTACCTAAAAAGTACTTAGAATAACACATCAATCTGTGTATTACACTGTTTGGTTGATTGATTTGGCTGCAGCATGACCACCTGTTGTGTTTAGTGACCTAACTGCTTTTCTGTAGACTACTTATGTTTTCCTCTGACTCTTGTTATTTTATATGTCTACTCTTTTAGTGATTCTAACTAATCTTTGGTATCAGTCTCCAGCTTCTATGAAGTTGTCCTTAGAGAATCAACTGGGTAAATATGCTCAGTGTTTCTGTGTTTATTTAGACAACATTACTAAGCTGGCTTGTCCAAAATTCTGAGAATAAGTCATTCAGTGCTTTAAACATTATTGATTTTGCATTCAATAAAATTAGACTAATGGTAACTTAGGGCAGCACGTGGTGGTCAGGTGAGCACACACATGCACACATACACACATCTCTCAGCAGTAAGGAAAGATCAGAAAAACCTCCGAAATATGTAGTATGTGGCCAAGAAAAACGTATCTACGAAAGTCAAGGAAACTCAGCATTTTTGTGTTCTAATACTCTTTAAGTCAATTACTATTATTTCCACATGATTAAAATGACTGATAAAATAAATGTATACTCACTGTGCAAAACTAAAAAAGGAAACGATACATCATATATAATGTGACTTTTTCAAATCTGATAATGTGGGTATTTTTATGGCCACAAAAGACACAACATTTATTTTTGTCAGGCAATATTATTTTGTTCATGGTTTACTTTTTTTTCGTTAAGTGTCATTCAGCCAATGAGAGTAATGCAAAACTTGTCTGTTAGCTCACCCACTGAAGGCCCATGTCACTTGTCTGTGATTCTGTCCTCCCTTCTTCCCTCTTTCCTTGTGCCCTTTCTCTTATTCATTTTTCCTTACTGGTCTAGATCTTTAAAATAGCAGTGTAAAATATCTCCCTCTGATTAAATCAAAAGGGAAACTGGCCAGGATTTTTTCTGGTTGTGCCAGGTGCTATACTAAATTACTTCATTCAAAATTCATTCACTCATCAAATGCGTATTGAACACTATATGTCAGGGACTGTCTCAGGTGATTGAACCAAATAAAGATTCCTGCTCTCATAAAGCTTACAATGTCATGGAGGGAAACAAACTAAGAAATAGAGCAAATGATGAGTGATGGAGAAACAGCACAAAGAGGAGAGTAAAGGGGACTTCTGTGGGCAGTGGGGACAGGAGTACAGTGCTGTACAGAGTGGTCAGCATGTCACATCAAGAAGGTGATACCTGAGCAGACTTGGAGGTGAAGGACAGAGTCCAAAGGCCCATGACAGGAATTTCCTGGTGTGTTCAGGAAATAGCAAGGAGGCCATTGTAGCTGGGACAGATAAAGTGGAGAAAGTAGGAAGTGGGATTAGAGAGATTACAGGGGCCAGATGTTGGAGGCCCTGCTAGGCTTCAATCTGATGGATGTGAGGAGCCACTTAAGGATTTTGAACAAATGAGTGGAGCGATTTGGCAGATTTTAAAAAATCTCTCTGGCTATTGTGGTTAGGGCAGCTCATAGAAGCTGCAAGGCCATTCAGGAGGCCCTTGTAACTTGAGGGAAGAGTTATGTCATTTCATCTTAAACAGTTTGATGAGACAGAAACTATCATAATGTCCTTTTTTTATGGTCAAGAAAACTAAGGCTGCGAAGGATAATTTACCAGGTCACTTAGCTACTACAAAACAAAGCTGGTTCAAACCCAAAAACTGTCCAAGGTCAAAGGGTGATATCTGAAGTCAAACCAATTGGTTTTTACTACATAAAAGGGCTTCATCAAAAATCTCTATTTAATGTATGACATTATGATTGTTTCAAGAATTTCATGATCTTATATTATATATCTGTATTTCATAGATTTTTTAATTAATCATATTTATTTTAATAAAAACTATGTGGATGCTATAAACCTAGATTTTGTTCTTGAATCACTTACACACACACACACACACACACACACACACATATTTTTAAATATTAGGTCAGATTCAAATAAACCTAAAAACCTTGAGATTTATTTACTCTAGGTCTAGACATTACGAGCTCAACATTATGTTCTTACTCTCCTAAAGAGTCTGATTGTATTCTTTAAAATTCACTTTATCACTTGAGGGTTGAGTTTTGTTATTGTTTTGATCTGATGAATGGTGGGCAAATCCCAAGTTCAAATTCCATCATGCACACTGCAGATGCTATCTTCTGTAATGTTACTAATAGAAAAGATAGCCACAGAGAACTATTTGCTAATGAAATGTTTCTTCTTACTCTTTGGTAATGAAATGTTTCTTCTTTACTCTTTGCTAATGAAATGTTTCTTCTTACTCTTCTTACTCTTTGACATATTAGTTGACTTCAGCCACTCAACATAAGACATAAACAACATAAAAGTAAATCATACAAATTTGATCTCTAGTCTATTACAGTTGAGTTGTTAAACCATGGAAATTGACTTGCTAGAGTTAAATTATTTTGAGAAATTTAAACACACACACACACACACACACACATATATATATATATATATATAATCTATGTATGTATAATTAACATATAGAGATGCAGTCAAGAATTTAAATAAATCAGCCATGGATATTTACTGCATTTTTTGAGTGGCTCCTAGGCACTGCCCCAGGCCCTGGCAATTCAGTACTGAGAATAAAAGGGCCATGATCTTACTCTCATTAAGCTAACAGCCCATTAGGGAAACCAAGCAATAAATACATAATTAGAATTGTTAGGAGAGCCATGAAGAAGGAGAGAGGGTATAAGACTTCTCTTCACATGAGATCAAACCCCTGTGTGGTAGACAGAGGATTGTCAGTGAGCCTGCCCTGCGCAACTTTAAAGATGGTACAAGTTATCAAGGAAATGAGCAAAGAGGTGGAGGAGGAAAGGAAAAAACCTGTGCAAAGGGTTTGATACAGGAGTGAACCCAACATGATGGGGGAAGAAAAAAGAGAGAGAAGTCTAACATGACTGATGGAGAGCAGGTCATGTTGGGCTAAAAGGTTTGGATTTACCTCTCAGAGCAGAGAGAAGACACTAGGGGAGATTTTTAGAGTGGAGTGACATACCTCATTCCCATTTTGAAAGGTCAGTGTGGCTACTGTGTGAAGAATGGGTAGGAATAGAACAAGAATGGAGAGCATTTAGGACGCTATTGTCATCCTGCAGAGGATCAGGGTGGGGGGTGTGGATGAAGGTGGAGGAAGTGGAATGGGGCTGAGGTGAATTGATTGAAATCAATAGGGACTGCATGTAGGGGATGAGTGAGAAGCAAGAGTCAATGATGAGCCTTCATTTTCTGACTGGCAGATATTAGGGTCATTCACTAAGATGGGGAGCAAGGAGAAGGTGCTACTTCACAGCAGGTGTGACCCAATTTCAAGAGTGTTTTAGGGGTGGAGGTGGGAGTGGAGGTCCATTTCAGCACTTCTCCCTCCTAACCTAATTTATTGATTGCAGAAGACTATTTCTCTGGTCCATTTTTACTAAAGGTATGAGTAGCATGTTATGCTTATAACTAGATAAGAAGAGATGCCTTTTGAGAAGAGCAGGAGAGGAAAGTAAGTTCTGAAGGCAGAGCTTTCCAGAGAAGGCTGAGCACTGCATTCAGTACAATGGGAGGCACAGGAACCGGAGTGGATATCATGAAAGATGCCACTGACCCAACGGACGTACAGATGGAGGAACATTCTGATTACTTAACAAATTTGCTGAGAGCTCACAGTGCTCTAACTGCAACATTTCCCTTTTTGCTTTCCTTTCTTAGTGAGTGGGTGATGCACCTATTGACTACACCATAAAGATAATAGGACAAGGAAGGGCAGACTGCTTTTCTCCAATGGTCTCTCTAAAGCCCTCTCCCTGGGCCCTAGCACCCCGAAAGGAATGCTAAGTTTACAATAAAGACAAATCGTTTCTGAGCATGATTAAAAGTTCTCCATCTTTCACACAAAAGTGTACAAATACCTAGCTGTTAGATCATAAAATCAGATAGTTTATTTTAAAATTATATTACAGATTATGTGATACACTAATTACGATGAAACATTTTTCAATCACACAAAGACTTTTGAATAATTAGTTGGGACTTCTTATGACCTCCTAGTTAACTCCTAAGTGTATATACCTATTGCCTCTCAAATGTGGTCTCTAGACCATGAACATTAGCCTCACTTGGGCCTTTATTAGAACGAAGATACATGGGTCCCACTCTATGGAATCAGAAACACTGGAGGTGGGGCACAGCAATCTTTTCCACAAGCCCACCAGGTGATTCTGATGCCAGATAGCATTGGGGAACCACTACTTTAGAACACAGCTTCCCAACCTACTCCCATCTAGGCAAAAATAGAAAGTGATTTGGTACATTGTACATTAACTCATGTTAAGAGGATGAGGCTGCCAGAGGCCTGAAGCTACCATCCCAGGGGCTCCAGCTGCCCTAGGCCCAGTTCTGTAGGGAAGGCCCGAGAGCAGCTCACTTATGCCCTTTCAAGCAGACCTCCAGCAGAGAGACTCTAACCTGGAGACACTCCCACTAGCACCAAAGGAAATGCATATAAATGCTCACCTGAACACCTATCCAGAGAGAAGAGTGGGCCACTTGTGGCATGGTTTTGCATTGGAATTCCATTCACAGTTGAACTGAATTAATTGCAGCTACATGTTTCAACACAGAGAAATCTCAGAAACAAGTTGAACAAAAATAAATAAATAAAAATAAAAATCAGGTTGTAGAAGAATACATACAGTTTGATAATGTTGGTAACATGCAAAAAAATCAGGTATTGTTTGTGGCATGTTTACATGTAGTAAAATTATAAAGCCATGCATAGGGAATGGAGCTGTGTAGTTAGCTCTGGAGAAAGATGGTAAAAAAAGATGGAATTAGGGATGTTAACCAATAGGCTTCCCCAATGTTTATTTCTTTAAAAAGTCTAAGAAAAATATAGCAATAAATTATGATTTGGCATAGGGGAATGATGAACAGGTGTTTCTGTTACTTTATATATTTTTCTGTATACTTAAAATATTTCAGTTTGAATCCACTATTAAATTGTCTAAGTTTCAAGGTAAATTGTGACAATCCATCTTTGGTGTTGGATTGAATATTTTCTCTCCAGGCCTCAGTTTCCTCATTTGTGAAATAGAGGGGGTTTCATTCTGTGATCTCTGAAGTCCAGCTGCCTCTTCCACTCTCTATGATCTATTTTGGTGCCCAAATAGAGAAGTCCCCAGCCCATTGCCTTTTCCCTTTCTGTACATAGGCTATAGCCTCCTTAACTCTTGTTCCTGCCCAGCTGTCTGTCCCAATAGCCCTGTATCTACAATGGCCAAGGGCTATTGGCCATGGCCAATGGTCTAACAACATACCAAAAAAAAAACCAAACAAGAATCATGGAACCTATGTTCTNTCTGTGATCTCTGAAGTCCAGCTGCCTCTTCCACTCTCTATGATCTATTTTGGTGCCCAAATAGAGAAGTCCCCAGCCCATTGCCTTTTCCCTTTCTGTACATAGGCTATAGCCTCCTTAACTCTTGTTCCTGCCCAGCTGTCTGTCCCAATAGCCCTGTGTCTACAATGGCCAAGGGCTATTGGCCATGGCCAATGGTCTAACAACATACCAAAAAAAAAAACAAACAAGAATCATGGAACCTATGTTCTAAGGCATATTTTAAAGCAAAAACAATAAAAATAAAAGCAGAAAATTTTGGCACAAAGACAAGCTGTGTGCTATTTAGAAAATGACCTTGAGTTCCCTTTTCTCTACAGTCTCACGAGCACTTGTTGTTTATTGATTTGTCAATGATGGCCATTCTGACTGCTGTGGAGTGGTATCTCATAGTGGTTTGAATCTGAATCTCTCTGATGCCTTGCGACTTTGAGCATTTTTTCATATGTCTATGGTGCCTCTGTATGTCCTCCTTGGAGAAGTGTCTGTTCAGGTCTTATTCCAATTTTTAAAAAATATTTTATTTACTTATCTTTAGATGGGAAGGGAAGGAGAGAAGGAGAGAAATATCAATGTATGGTTGCCTTTCTTGCATCCCCTGCTAGGAACTGGCCTGCAACCCAGGCATGTGCCCTGACTGGGAATCGAACCACGATCCTTTGGTTTGCAGGCCTGCACTCAATCCACTGAGCTACACCAGCCAGGGCTTATGCCCATTTTTTAATTGGATTGTTTGTCTTCCTTGTGTGGAGTCATGTGAATTCTTTACATATTTTGGAGATCAAAAGCTTGCCCGAGGTATGATTGGCAAATGTGTTCTTCCACATGGTTGCTTTCCTTTTCATTTTGTTGATGTTTTCTTATCTGTGCAGCCTAAGTGCCCACCAGTAAATGAGTGGATCAAAAACCTGTGGTACATTTATGCAATGGAATACTACACAGCAGGAAGAAAGAAGGAATTTCTACAGTTCACAACAGCATGGCTGGAACTGGAGAGCATTATGCTAAGTGAAATAAACAGGTGGTGAAAGGCAAATACCATGTGATCTTACCTATAAATGGAACCTAATCAACAAAAGAAACAAACAAGCAAAATAGAGCCAGAAACTTGGAAATAAAGAACAAACTGATTAGAGACCAAAGGGGTGGGGGAAGGGGAATAAAGTGAGAAACAAGGGGAAGGAGCAAGTCAAGGAACATGAATAAAGGACCCATGGGAACAGACAATGGGACAGGGATTGACTGTGGGAGTGGGAGTGATGGAGTAGGGGACAGCAATGGGGAAAAACATGGGAAAACTATAATTAAAAAACAATAAAAAATATAATTAAAAAAAAGAAAATGACCTTGAATCGGTAAGCAACTTTTCCTTAAAGGAAAATCTTATCCCTAAGCATTGGATTTAGCCCAGTGGAAGAGAATTTTGAATCAGCATTACAGCAAGGTTCACTACATTATTCATATTCTTTGGACATCACCATCACCTCCTTATTCCCACCTCCACATCATATATTCAACACAACTAACTAGCTGACTCTTTTCAGAAAGGAAAGTTTAGCTTCTTATGTTTCACTGATTCTTTTCAGCTCCCTTAAGGTTATGCCTTATATGGGCAATTCCCTTTCTAAATAGGTTTGTTTGTTGATTCTTTGAGTGGGATTCAAGAACATGAACATCATCATATTAATGAATTATGCCTATACAGGGTGAGCAATTTTGAAGCATTTATTACTTACTGTAAAATATTTCAACTACAAAAAAAGTAGAACCATTACTAAAATTCTTACATCTTTTTAAGTTTTGCTACTTGCATATTCAAATCAGCAGGCCAGGTTAGAATGGAATTTTCCACCTTTTGGTTTGTGACTCCATATCACAAGTCTGAGGGTGCCAGGCCCCCCTTGAGGAATTTTTTAAATTTAATATAATAGGAAATATAATGTTGACTGACTAGGAATATGAATAAAAAACAAGCAAATGTGATTTTGCTCTAGGACATACTAATAAATCATCTTCTGGCCTCAGTTCCTAGTATATAATATGTAAAATTGGACTTTATTTATAAGGTCCCTCTAATCTCTGAAATTCTTTGGTATGAATTAACCAAATAAGCCAATTGTTCTGTCCTTGTATATATAGTTTCAGTTCAAATTTTATAAATTTTTTGTTGAAAATATAATTTCATTAATGAGTCATATAGACTCCAGCTAGATTCAGTGCAGTGTTTGTGTGTATCTTATTCATGTTTTATATATACATATATAAAAACAAGAGAAAAATATACATTGCTTCTTCATTATCATACAAAATAAATGCCCTATATCTGGTATATATGAGCACACAGTTAATGCTTGCTGAATTAATTAATTAATAGGTTTAATAAGTTCATATTATGTTAGGGAACTATGCTGGGTACTCATGACAATTTCTCATTTAATCTTTTCAAGCCACTCTGAGAGGCAGATACTTCCTACCTGGGGTGATCACAATACTGTTAAATACCAGTCAGGTTTCTAAGTCTCTATTGGCACATCTCAGTGACAACATTAATACCCAAAAGATAGACACACATTTTATAAGTGAACTTTTTAAAAGCTTCACTGTCATGTATCACTCTAACAACTTATAGCCTTTATTCAACATTACCTACAAATTTGTTCTTTTCTTAAGTGCTCCTGTGACATTTTCTATTGTTCATTGCCATGATGATATGCCTCTCTGGTGACTAGGAAACAAAGCTAAAATTATAGAGCCTAGAATGTGAATTAATCAGCAGGATCCACCCAGACCTTATTCTCCCTTAAATAAATACAGTTGACTTTTACTACCTTGTGGATGATTTACATTGAAAATGATCTGTGGTACCTACTTTATCTTCACTAAACTTCTTATTATATACATCAATTTTCTAACTTCCTTTAAAGGGACTATTAGTCTGGTCAGTAAATGCAGTCAATTATATGCATTGGATTACAACAAAATGATCTGACAGGGATTTTCATACCCAAATGGAAAAGATGTAGAAATGTCAACTGAGGCTAGGACAGTTAGTAATTAGTTGAATAACTGTACTCAAGAGGGTAGTGATTAAGAAAAAAATCTCAACCTGGATAAATTATGCCATGGAGTTTTTGAAAGGATTGAAAAACTATGGTATATTTACACAATGGGATTCTATGCAGCAGAAAGAAAGAAAGAGTTCCTACCCTTTGCAACAGCATGGATGGAACTGGAGAGCATCATGCTAAGTGAAATAAGCCAGGTAGTGAAAGACAAATGCCATATGATCTCACCATTAATAGTAACCTAATCAACAAAATAAATAAGCAAGCAAAGTATAGCCAAAGACATTGAAATTGAAAACAGGCAGACAGTGACCATAGGGGAGAGGGGAGGGGACAATGGGGGGAAAGGGTGAAGGGTTTATGGGAATAATTATAAGGGACATAGGATAGGGGAGGGAGGTGAGTAGGGCTGGGATGGTAGGGATGGGTTGGGGGGAAGGCAGAAAACTGTACTTGGACAACAATAATTTTTTAAAAAAAATAGTGTTGAAACAAAGATATAGACCAACTGGACATTCAATTCTCACATCACAAGAGGCTCATGTTAAATGATAAGACGTGTAAAAATACTATAATTTTTAGAAAAATGTATGTTTAGTCTGAAGGAAAAGGATCAAGAAAAAAGAAAAAAGAATGAAAACTAAGAGGGGTATGATAACTATCTTTAAATATTTTCAAAGTGGTTGTGTGGAATGAAAATGGTTTTATTGTGAAGGACTTACAGAGGTCATATCAGAGTCAATAAGTTCAAAGAAAACAGATTGCAACTTGGCATAACTAGGAATTTTATGATCTAAGATTATGAGGTTGTGAGTTCCCCATGTTGGAAAGGCAGATAACAGACTGAACAGTCTGTTGGAGGGGTACTTTTTAGGGAATTAATACATTAGTGGAAGTGATGTCTCAATGAAATTTGCAGTCTTTTGCAAATCAGAAGAAAAATAAATTCATAGTCTAAAAGTTGCCTAAGAGAAAGGTGACATAAAAGACTTAGTTATATTTCGAATGGTCTCAGCAAGACATGGTTTGAAGATAAATCTGCTATTCACCCACTCCCAAAATATGTATATACATACCCACACATTAAAAAGAAAAAAATCATATGACTTTTGTCAAGATGAAATAACTAGCAAAACTTCATTAGTTTAGATTCTACTACTTTAAATTTCTAGTAATTCAAAGGATCAAACTTTGCCATCTCTAAGGCAAAAATACCTGTGAATTAGTTTATGTATGTAAGTATGTATGTATGTATGTACGTATGTATGTATTTTTAGAGAGAGAGGGGGAGGGAATGAGAAAGAGAGGGAGAAAAACATCAGTGTAAAAGAGAAACATCTATTTATTGTCTGACCGAGTATTGAACCATCAAGTTCTTGCTTTGTGAGATGATGCCCAACTAACTGAGCCACACTCTTCAAGACTGAATGGTTGGTATAAACAAGATTCTGGGTGGACAGCTTGGTCTTATATTAAAGTTAAGAAAACACTCCATTAAAAATAGTTAGCTCATAATTTCTGTACAATAAATCTTTCTAATTTCTTAATGATCCATTTTTATACCACGTCAGATAGAATGAAACAGTTATTAATACTTGTTAGCCCTACTTATTATAAATACTGCACAAACTTAAAAATAAGAAAGGCAATTTTTAAGTGTTGAGATATTCAGCCTTTACATGATAATGTATACAGAGAACCTTAAACACTCAACTGAAAGAATACCAGACATGATAAGTGAATTCAATAAAGTAGCAGAATACAAGATAAACATGCAAAAATTGGTTGCATTTTTATACACCAACAATGAATTGTCAGAAAAGGAAACTAAGGAAAGAATCCCATTTACAATGGTATCAAAAATAAAATACCCAGGAATAAATTTAACCACGAAAGACCAATACTCAAAAAATTATAAGACAGTGAAGAAATTAAAGAAGATACAAATAAATGGAAGCATATACTGTGTTCATGGATAGGAAGAATGAACATTATTAAACTGTCCATATTACCCAAAGCAATCTATAAATTCATTGCAATTCCTATCAATATATCAATGGCACATTTCACAGAACTACAACAAATATTACTAAAATCTATATGGAACCACAAAAAGACCCAAATAGCCACAGCAATAGTAAGAAAAAAAAGAAAAAAGTGGGAAGATATTAAATTGATATCAAATTATATTACAAGCCCACAATAATCAAAACAGCAAGGTACTGGTATAAAAACAGACATATAGATCAATTGAACAGAGTAGAAATGACAAAAATAAAACCACACCTTTAGGACCAATTGATATCTGATAAATGCGGCAAACACATACAATGTGGTAAAGTCTCTATTCAATAAATGGAGTTAGGAAAATAAAATAGATACTTGCACAAAACTGTACTACCTTCTTACACTATACACAAAAAAACTAAAAATGGACCAAAGACTTAAATGAAAACCATGAAACCATAAAAATCTTGGAAGAAACATAGGCGGTAAAATCTGACATTTCTAGCAATGTTTTTTACATATCTCCTTGATCAAGGAAAACAAAAGGAAAAATAAACAGATGAGACTACATCAAACTAAAAAGTTTTGCACAGCAAAGAAAACCATTAACAAAATGAAGGCAGCCTGTTGAATTAGAGAACATATTTGTCAATGATACATTTGATAAGGGGTATAGATTCAAAATTTACAAAAAACAACACAACTCAACAACAAAAATACAAACAATTGAAGTAAAAAATGAGCANAAAATGGACCAAAGACTTAAATGAAAACCATGAAACCATAAAAATCTTGGAAGAAACATAGGCGGTAAAATCTGACATTTCTAGCAATGTTTTTTACATATCTCCTCGATCAAGGAAAACAAAAGGAAAAATAAACAGATGAGACTACATCAAACTAAAAAGTTTTGCACAGCAAAGGAAACCATTAACAAAATGAAGGCAGCCTGTTGAATTAGAGAACATATTTGTCAATGATACATTTGATAAGGGGTATAGATTCAAAATTCACAAAAAACTTAACACAACTCAACAACGAAAATACAAACAATTGAAGTAAAAAATGAGCAAAAGACTTGCATAGACGTTTGTCCAAGGAGGACATACAGATGGCCAAAAGACATATGAAAAGATACTTAACATCACTAATCATCAGAGAAATGCAAATTATCAATGAAACCACCGTAATAATCACCTTGCACCTAGAACAATTGCTATAATCAGTAAATAAACAATAAACAAGTGTTGGCCAGGATATGGAGAAAAGGAATCCTCGTGTATTTTGGTGAGAATGCAAATTGGTATAGCCACTGTGGAAAACAGTTTGGAGCTTCCTGAAATAATAAAAAATGGAACTACCTTTCCACCCAGCAATTTCACTTTTGGGAATACATCCAAAGAAAATTGAAACACCAATTCAAAAGAATATATGTTCCTCCATGCTTACTTCAAATTTATTTACAATAACCAAGACTTGGAAGCAGCTCAAGGGCTCATCATAGATGAATGGGTAAAAAAGCTCTGGTATATTTACACAATGGAATATTACTCAGTGATGAAAAAAGGAAATTTTACCTTTGCCACAGCTTAGATAGACTCAGAGAGTATTATGCTAAGTGAAATAAGTCAGGCATAGAAAGACAAATACCATATTATCTCACTTATATGTGGAATCTAATGAACAACATAAACTTACAAACAAAATAGAAACAGAGACATGGATACACAGAACAGACTGACAGATGTCAGAAGGAAGGGGTTTTGAGGTCTGATTGAAAAAGGTGAGGGTGTTAAGTAAAGCAAAACACAGCAAAAAAACAAAAACCATAACCAGCCAGACACAGGCAACAGTGTAATGATTACCAGAGGGAAGGGGAGTAAGGTGAGTTAGTAAGATAAAGGTGGGATAAATGGTAATGGAAAGACACTTGACTTAAGGTGGTGAATACACAATACAATATACAGATGATGTTTTGTGGAACTGTACCCCTGAAACCTATATAATTTTATTAATCAATGTTACCCAAATAAATTCAGTAATAAATTTTAAAATAAAAATTTATGAAGTAGAAAGAAAGAGAAAAGAAAATGCCTTTTCATTACTGTGGATACCTTGAAATGATTCATTGCTTGCTCTATCTACACAGCCCAGCAGAGCTTCCTACATATTATCAACTCAATTAATATTGTCTGAGTAAGTGGGAATCAATTAGATATCTTACTGTTTCACCTGGGAAGTGTTTTTGAGAATTCTTACAGTTCCTTTGCAGAAAGCTAAAATTTAGAGTCACTTCACTATATATATATAAAACTGCCATATGGTTATTTAATAGTAGTGCTTATTAATCAATGCTCCTGAAAACTTCAGTGTTTGGCTTTTAATCTTTTTTATGACTAATTTAACATCTGACTTACAAATTATCACAAAAATGCTCAAAATATTTTGTAGTATTTCTTTATTTTCATTTGTAATGTTTGCATACTTAGATAGATTTGCCTTAGGACAAAAGAACAAAATGCAAAGGTTTCATGAAACAAATATATAAATCCCTAAGAGAGGAAATTAATAGCATATTTAAAAAATGCTATATACAACATTTCCTCTTTCAAGCCTCCACCAACAAAGGCAAAAGCTAGAAAAATAAATATTTGTTAACTGCCTATAGGTTGCAAAAGAGTGTCATATTCGTCGGAGAGAGAAGAAAACACTTTATTGTTTTTGACAAAGCATTTCTATGCAGTGGGCACTAAACTGAGTTGAAATTAGGAAGCAGTGAATAAACACATTATCATGGATTAAACTACAACACATTTCTGTTCTTTGTTTTTTTTTGACTTTAGAGAGAGGAAGAGACAGGTAGGGGGAAAACACCGATTTATTGTTCCACTTATTGATGCACTCATTTGTTGCTTCTTGTATGTACCCCGTGACCGTGGATCAAACCTACAACCTTGGAGTATTGGGATGACACTCTAAACAATGGAACTACCCAGCAGGGCTACATTTCTGTCCTTTTATCCAAAAACTTCTCAAGATTTTCTGTTTATTTTTCAATTTTACCATTTACATATCTCCTCTCCTCTGTTGCTTCTGCAGCTGTCTCCCAAAAGTGAGACAGCCTGTTAGAAAAGCCAGGCAGGCTTCTGGACAAAGGCTGCAAGCATCAGTCTTCATGGGATGATAGAGAGGAGAAGGGGAAAGTAAGTGGAAAAAAACCTCCATAAATTTGTAGGCATTTATTTAATTTGTAGGAAAAATACAACTGTTGTTTATTTAAACTATTCAACATATAAAAATGAAAAAAATAGTCAAAGACAAGTGTCTATAATATTAAAATTAAAACATGTATGTTACCATGTTTGGAAAAAAACTGATTTGCAATTAGGTATACATTCTAGGAAGCCTTTTATAAACTGAAAATGCAAATCATAATGATATATTTTGGGACCCACTATGCACCATAAAACCTTCTATTATAGAACTGTTAAATGCTTATATTTTATTTTACCATTATTATTATTAATAAAAAGATTTTGAACACCCTTTCTCTGTCTCTGGGCCCTCTGTATGTTCTCCTTGGAGAAATATCTATTCAGATCCTTTGCCCATTCCTTAATTGGGTTGTTTGTTTTCATAAAGTGGAGTCATGTGAGTTCTTTATATATTTTGGAGATCAAACCCTTATCTGAGGTATCACAGGCAAATATGTTTTCTCATATGGTTGGTCCCCTTTTCGTTTTGCTGATGTTTACTTTAGCCATGCCAAAGCTTTTTATTTTGATGAAGCCCCACTAGCCATCAGAGGGATGCAAATTAAAATCAAAACAAAATATTATGCAGCAGGGAGAAAGAATGAGCTCCTACCCTTTGTGACAGCATGGATGGAACTAGAGAGCATTATGCTAAGTGAAATAAGCCAGGTGGTGAGGGATATGTACCATATGATCTCACCTTTAACTGGAACCTAACCAACAAAAGAAAAAAGCAGACAAAATATAAACAGAGACATTAAAATTAAGAACAATCTGACAGCAACCAGAGGGGAGGTTAGAGGGGATAATGAGGGAAAGGGGAGAAGGGTTTTCAGAAACAGCTATAAAGGACATATGGACAAAACCAAGCGGGGATGGAAGCAAAGGAGGGAGATGGGTTTGGCTGGGCTAGGGGATAGAAACACAGAGAACTATAGTTGAACAACAATAAAATATTAAGAAAACAAACAAACCAAAATGAAATACCACTTCACACAGGTCAGAATAACCATCATTAACAAATGAACAAACAACAAGTACTGGTGAGGTTATGGTGGAAAGGGAACCTTAGTGCACTGTTGGTGGGAATGCAAACTAATACAGCTACTGTGGAAAACAGTATGGAATTTCTGCAGAAAACTAAAAATGAACTGCCTTTTGTTCTGGCAATTCCATTGCTGGGATTATACCCTAAGAATCCTGAAACATGCACCCCAGTGTTCATAGCAGCACAATTTACCATAGGGAAATGTTGGAAGCAACCTAAATGCCCATCAGTAAATGAGTGGATCAAAAATTGGTACATTTACACAATGGAATACTACATAGCAGAAAGAAAGAAGGAGCTCCTACCCTTCATGACAGAATGGATGGAACTGGAGAGGATTATGCTAAGTGAAATAAGCCAGGCGGTGAAAGACAAAAAACATATGATCTTACCTATAAGTGGAACCTGATCAACAAAACAAACAAGGAAGCAAAATACAACCAGAGACACTGAAATAAAGAACAGACTGACCAGAGGGAAGGGAGAAGGGGGATAATGGGGGAGGAAAGGTCATCAAGGAACACGTAAAGGACACATGGACAAAGCCAAAGGTGGGTAAGAGCGAGGGTGGGAGGTGGGGCTGGGTGGGGCAAGGGGGAAGGGACGGAATAAAATGAAGACAACTGTACTTGAAAAACATAAAAAATAAATTAATTAAAATATTTTTAGGAAAAATAAACCCATATTTACTTTTGTTGTAGCATTTCTTCATCTAACCGTTTCTAGCATGATATGCACATAAAAATTCTTGCTGAATGAATAAATGAGTAATTAATTAGCTGGTCTAAATAAAAATCAAAGGTGTGGGGCTGACAAAAAAATTCATATAGTTTTTTTCTTGTTACTTTTGCATTAAAAGTTTTAGTATCACCATTGTGTTACAGCTGCAGCAGCAGAGATAACGACATAAATCTGCAAACCAGTATACATGCTTCAGGAAAAACAATTAGACTAAAAATAACTTGTGTCACACAATGTAGAGGCAAATTCTGTTTTGTCAGAAGTATAGCAGCACTTCTGGGTATAAGCCTAGGTCTCGAGATGCTTATAATAATCAAACAAATGTGTGGAGTTGGGAATGTTAAATGCATTTGAGATACCTATGTACCCAGAGCCATCATCTAGGTGTGCAGGTAATAAAGCCATACAGATTCTGAGTTACATCAGTAAAGAAAAATAACAGAAGTTTTCCCTGAATTAGAAAGGAATTCATGAAACCATCATATCTCAGCACTTCACATGCCTCTTCTTTGCATATGTTAGTATTACATTTCTGAAAAAAAGAATGTCATTTTTCACCATTAAGAATCAATTTGGTTTAATTTTTTTTTTTTGCTTTTCTGGAAGACGTTTCAGATAAGTAACTAAAAGAAAGTCAGTGCCAAAGAGTTATTTACTCTATGTTTTTTATTGTATTGGCATTTACAAATGTGTATATCTTGCTTTAAAAATAACTAAAGCACATCACTTAAAATGTTTTAGTGCAGAGAGAGAAATGAAAGAAGAGAAATTCAAATTACTCAAAGTAAAAGTAATTCAGAACACTTTTCTTGAAGTTAGTCATATTTTAGAGAATTATAGTTCTAGGGGAAGTTTTTAATGGGAATAATAAACAGGAAAAAAAGCAAACAATTTTTTCCCTGAATTTATGTGTTAAATAGTATTATCAGGACAATAATATGTGAATTACTTAAAGGAAATAATATCCTTTATGTTTGGACACAACTGATGATCTATAGTCATTGACCCTTTATTTCCCCATCCTTAGTCAATACAGCAGGTCCTTGAATAGCATTATTTCATTCATTATCACTTTTGTAACAATGTTGATAAGATGCTATAGGAACTTAACTCTTGCATTTATCAATTAACATACAGTAAAATCAGTTTCATTATACATCGATTCCCTTAAATGCACCGAACCTATGAAGGAAGTTATGTGAAGACTTTAGTACTTTAGGGTGCAGTGGCAGAGCATAGGTCAACCATGTTATATCAACATCTTAGCACTGTTTCAAAACTTATTTCATTTGGAGTAGAGTTTTTGCACTTTCTTAGATGGCAGCTTTCTTTGATCAACTACCATATTTGTTCCACGTCTTTGTAGTTGAATTTATGTCTTGTATCCTATTAAACCTTTCAGCTCCTCAACTGACCTTGGGCATATTTGTCGTGTTCCCTGAAGCTCTATCTCTTGATGAATACATTCTATTTGTTTTTACTTTCATATCTACCAGTTGAATATTCTTTTTTTATAAAGTTTCTTTTTTTTTAAGATTTTATTTATTTATCTTTAGAGGGGAAGGGAAGGAGAGAAGGAGAGAAGTATCAATGTATGGTTGCCTCTCATGAGTCTCCTGCTGGGAACTGGCCTGCAACCCAGGCATGTGCCCTGACTGGGAACCGAACCGCAATCATGTGGTTCACAGGCCCGTGCTCAATCCACTGAGCTATGCCAGCCAGGGCCCCAGTTGAATATTATTGATATAACTATGTAGACTGATATACACTAGTTATCTGTTTTTAGGTTTGTTTAGCATTTTTCCCATCAGTAGACTTTATGAATCGTATTTAATCAAACTCTATGTTGGTCTGAGTAACACTCTCACATAAATAAAAAATTCCCTGTAAATTTCTGAGTATTTTGCATTAAAGAATTGACAATGTATTTGAGCGAGGCTGACCTCTTAATCAAATTTTCATTTATTTGTCTTCTTTATCAATACACTCATTAGAATCAAACATATCTTTTTTCCATGACCAAAAATGTATGTTTTAATAAAGTTTACAACATTCGGAGACTTGTAATCATTGTTCTTTTACATGCATGTTTCCCTGTAGATTGTGACTTCTTGGATGCAAACAACTTTGCTTATAGTTTGTGTATTCCCTAAAACTCAGTATTGCAATTAATGTACTTCTGTAATATTTAAATATCATGAAAGCTGCTGGCACCTATGAAAAAGAAAAAGTCAATTTTTAGTTTCCTACAGCTTGCAGGTTACAAGATACAGATATTCTTTGATTAACTCANAAGATTTTATTTATTTATCTTTAGAGGGGAAGGGAAGGAGAGAAGGAGAGAAGTATCAATGTATGGTTGCCTCTCATGAGTGTCCTGCTGGGAACTGGCCTGCAACCCAGGCATGTGCCCTGACTGGGAACCGAACCGCAATCATGTGGTTCACAGGCCCATGCTCAATCCACTGAGCTATGCCAGCCAGGGCCCCAGTTGAATATTATTGATATAACTATGTAGACTGATATACACTAATTATCTGTTTTTAGGTTTGTTTAGCATTTTTCCTATCAGTAGACTTTATGAATCGTATTTAATCAAACTCTATGTTGGTCTGATTAACACCCTCACATAAATAAAAAATTCCCTGTAAATTTCTGAGTATTTTGCATTAACGAATTGACAATGTATTTGAGCGAGGCTGACCTCTTAATCAAATTTTCATTTATTTGTCTTCTTTATCAATACACTCATTAGAATCAAACATGTCTTTTTTCCATGACCAAAAATGTATGTTTTAATAAAGTTTACAACATTCGGAGACTTGTAATCATTGTTCTTTTACATGCATGTTTCCCTGTAGATTGTGACTTCTTGGATGCAAACAACTTTGCTTATAGTTTGTGTATTCCCTAAAACTCAGTATTGCAATTAATGTACTTCTGTAATATTTAAATATCATGAAAGCTGCTGGCACCTATGAAAAAGCAAAAGTCAATTTTTAGTTTCCTACAGCTTGCAGGTTACAAGATACAGATATTCTTTGATTAACTCAATAATGTCTTTCAATACACTTGAAATAGAGGATGGATAATTCAAAATAACCAATATTTTTTTCTGAGTATGTGGCTTATATTTTTTGTTAATTATGGTATGCTACTTTTATTTTGTCATTTGTGGATTTCAGTGATGGCATATCCACTAGTTTTAATGCATGCAAACACTAGATTTCTGATTTACTTATTTATTCTGCAGGTTGAAATACTGTAGTGCTATCTACAGTATCTTAAGCATCTTACAGATTTTCCTTTGCACTTTTCTTATAGCTTTTCTCATCACTCATCTCCTACAATTTAAATTTCTGCTACTAATTCTAAGCTTGATTTAGCTAATATAGGGTATTGATCAAAGTCATCATGTAGTGCAGGTTCAGCAAATATTTGTCTGATAAGTGAATGAAGCCATGTCTCCATTGGGAAACAAATAACGAAAGTCTCAGGAATATAATATTTGTATAAAAAGATAACCAGAAATTTTCTTTCCTATTTGTGAAGGTTTGGAGGAGAAATTTTAATCCAAATTTATTGAATTCAATAGCTAAGTGCTGGAAGAAACCTAAGTGCTCATCAGTAAATGAATGAATAAAAAAACTATGATACATTTACATGATGGAATACTATGCAGCAGAAAGAAAAAAGAACCTCCTACCCTTTGTGACAGAATAGATGGAACTGGAGAGGATTGTGCTAAGTGAAATAAGCGAGGTAGTGAAAGACAAATGCCATATGATCTCACCTATAAGTGGAGCCTAATCAACAAAACAAGCAAGCAAAATATAACCAGAGACACTGAAATAAAGAACAACAGACAGTAACCAAGGTGGGAGGGATAATGGGGGAAAATAGGGACAGGGCCATCAAGGAATACGTATAAAGGACACATGGAAAAAGCCAAAGGGGGTAGGTTCAAGGGTGGGAGGTAAGGATGGGTGGGGCAGGGGCATAGTGAGATTTAAATGGAGACAACTGTACTAGAATAACAATAAAAAAATTAAAAAAAGGAAGGACATGAATGTTGGGATGAGGACAGAATGACGCTTTCTGAGAACAGAGAGGAGGAGAGCATAATAGTTAAGAAAAAAAACAATTACAGTAAGTGCTCACTCAACATCCTAGAAAGGTTCTGCAACTTTAGGAAAAACAACATATAATGAAACCAATTTCACCATAAATTAGGTGATATAAAGAAGAGTTAAATTCCAGTGGCATCTCATCAATGTTATATGAAATGCCATTAAATGAACTGACAAAAATCAAGGACACTGTATCTCAGGGCACTGTAGTGGAAGGCTGAAGCATATAAAAAGATTAATAAGTAGAATAAAAAACTGTAAACTTAAAAATAAATATAAAGATTAAATATGGCTTTTTGTATAATAATATGAATGATAAGGTGCTGTGCGAGAGTCTCCAAGATCACCTTAAGGCTGGAAGATTCACACAAAGGAGCCACAAGATTCAAAAGTGCTACACTCATAATTACAGTTTATTACAGGGAAAAGGCACAGATTAAAATCAGCAAATGGAGAAACATCTAGGGTCAAGTCCAGGAGAAAAGAGGCACAAGCTTCTAGTTGCCCTTACCCCGGACTCACATGGACATACCTAACTCTCTCAGCAATAGTATGTCATTTGTGTGAAGTGTTGCTGACCACAGAAGCTCAATGAAGCCTGTATCCAGGAGTTTTTATTAGGGCTAGTCACGTGGGCACTCAGCACTTGCATAACTGACCTCCATGACTCAGATTTCAGCCTGGTCAGAGCAAAAACAGGTGTTCTCCATAAATTACGTTGTTAACATTAAACTATTTGATCAGACTTGTACAGCTTGGCCCATGTCCTCTGGCATTAAAAAAAAAGCATTCATCACATATAACATTGTTAGCATAAATTAGCTGGTCAGATTGAGCAGCATGGCCAAGGTCTCAGGCATACAAAAACATTTTCCTCAGGCAGAATATTCCAAGGGCTGAGAGACAACAAAGAGCCAACACTGAAGACAAGTGTTTCTTGAGGATGTGCAGGGTTTGAACAGCCCAGACCTTCAGAGCTAATTCTTTCATGCATAGGTGTCCATAAATAATAAGAGATACAGTGGCATAATATCTAATATTAATAAAATAATTGATACCAGGTATTTTAGATGTAATTTCATTTAACTCTGCAATGGTAAAGCACTAGGCATATCCTAAATATTAAATAGCAAAAGGCTAGATTTGAATGTAATGATGAAAAATAAATTAAATATAAAATATAAAAAGTAGTGGCAACAAAATCAAACATATCAATAAACATAAACTATAATTGAGACCATTAATGTTTCTTTTTTAATTTTTTTTATTTTTTAAATTACTTTATTGTTGTTCAATTACAGTTGTCTGCTTTTTCTCCCCACCACTGTCCCCAACCCCAGCCAAACCCACCCCTCCTCCCTTGCTTCCACACTTCCCCTTGGTTTTGTCCATGTGTCCTTTATACTAGTTCCTGAAAAGCCTTCTCCCCACTGTCCCCTCCCACCTTCCCTCTGGCTATTGTTAGATTGTTCTTAATTTCAATGTCTTGAGTTATGTTTTGTTGCTTTTTCTTTTGTTGATTATGTTCCAGTTAAAGGTGAGATCATATAGTATTTGTCCCTCACTGCCTGGATTATTTTACTTAGCATAATTCTCTCTAGTTCCATCCATGCTTTCACAAAGGGTATGAGCTCCTTCTTTCTCTCTATTAATATTTCATATCACTAGATTTGGATAATCTTAGTTGGGATCAAAAGCAAAAACAAAATGCAACCTTATGCTCCACAAAAGAAAACCAATCAAGGCAAAATGACAGGAAGCTTTAAAAAGGGGTTGAAATAGGATATAATAAACAAATGCTATAGAACAAAAATCAGAAAGATATTTTTAAATAAATGTAAGTTACAACATAACTATGATATGGAAAGTATTTCATATTGAAATGAGTAAAATTCACAAAGAAACGATAATAGTAATAAGTAAAGTTAGTTTTAAGCCATGTACAAGGAATATTAAAAGTAATACAAGAAGAACTTGTAAAACTGTTTAACATTATCTGGAGGCATTAATAGGTCCCTTTCAGAAAGCAGATGAAATGGGCCCAAACTAAGAAGGGTGGTGTGAATGCTACTGCTTTGTGTTCACCAAACTTATTTTCTATTCCTCTTGGCCATGGAGCTGTACTGTATTAGACAACTCACCCTGCAGGCTTTCATGACCAGGTAATTGAGTTCTAGATGACAAAAGGTGGGTGGCAGTGACATGAGCTTCTTCCAGTCCTGGCTCAAAGAAAACTTCAGGGCAACTCTCCATAAAGTCTTTCCTCCATCTTCTGATCAAATTTAGAGGTTTTAAGAGCCATATTCTTTGTTTAATCACTAACTCATCGTATAACTCTTTTAAGCAGCATGTATTGCTCACTTTCCTCATTTTCTTTACTGTTTTCAGTTAAGAAACAGTTGCTTCTTTCTACCCTGCTATTTCCAAGATTTCTGGAATTTCACAATTCCAGTTTTTCCCACTGGCAAACAACTAATTTTTTTTCCTGTAGTGCCTTGCTATAAATGCATCAAAAAAAAAAACCCACAACAAAGTCACAATTCTAACATACTGTCCTCATACTTTCCCTCTTAGAGTATAAGTTTACTATCCACCTTCCAAGAAATTACAAGTTTCTTTTTACTAAATATTTGCTACCGCATTACTTAAGACTTCTATTTTAAATTTTCTGAAATGTTTCAACAACACTTACCACCTGCTTAAACAGGAAAGAATTTAAAAAGGGAAATATGAGTGGGCCAATTCATCTTAGTAAATAAAGGAACCATGCCACAGACAGAAGGGAGTAATTGATTCAGTATTACACTTAAGGACACAATAAAAAATTCATCAAGAGGTACCCTGGTGATGAATTGGCCAGATACACCCAAGAGGAGCCAGTGACTGATTTCCCATATCCCAGGAAATGAATACCATAGATGGCTTATGAATTGCAATAGGACAATGATAATACACATATGCATTTTTTATTGTTGACACTATTACAGATGTTCCTCATTTTTCCCTGTTTGTCTTTCACCTCTCAGCCTGCCACCCCCTGGCCTTCACCACATTGTGTCTGTGTTCATGGGCTATGCATATATGCATATTTGTTCCTTAGCTAATCTCTTCCAGTCTCCCCAACTCTCTTCCCTTCTGAAATCTGTCAGTCTGTTTCATGTACCCATGCCTCTTGTTTTATTTTTTCATCAGATTCCACACATGGGTTAGCTCATACAGTATTGGCCTTTCTCTGATTGACTTATGTTTTTTAATAATGGTAACAGGCTTGGTCAATATATCCCAACTAAAAAAACAATAGGTTAAATAATATCTAGTGAGTTTTTTAAAGTAAATCATTTTTTGTTGAGACACAAAAACTCAAACAATTAGAGCCTATGAAAAAAAGAAATAAACTTTTAGAAATAAAATGTTATTGACTTGTCAGTTAACATTTATCTATCAAAGGGAAACTTCGCCTAATTTTGGTTTTAATTTTGAACCACTTTAACATATTTGGTCAAACCTGTGTAATTTTAAGAATCAATCAACTGAAAACTAACATATTGAAATTTATGTGAGCTAAGAAGATAGCTTTTTACTTTTAGTTCTGTAAACCAGATACTAACACTATAAGACAATAAAATGATATCTTAATATATTAGGGTTCTGTATGTACAGTATCATTTCACCTGCAGATAAAATAGTTGTATTTCTTCCCTTCCAGTTTGGATGACTTTTATTTATTCCTCTTGTATGACTGCTTTGTACAAAACTTTCAGTACTATGTTGAGCAAGAGACATAAAAGCAGACATCCCTGTCTTGTTCTTTATCTTAAAGGAAACACTTGTATTTTTGCTGGTTGAGTATGATGTTGTCCATGGGTTTGTATTATGTGGCATATTATGTTTAGGTATGTTCCCTCTTACCCACTTTGCTGAGTTTTTATTATAAATGAGTGCTGGATTTTATCAAATGCTTGTTCTGCATCTATTGATCATGTGGTTTTTATCCATCATGCTCTTTATGTGGTGTATCATATTTATTGATTTCAGAATGTTGTACAAACTTTGCATCCATGGGATAAATCCCACTTCATCATGATGTATAATCTTTTTGCTGTATTGGATTATTCAATTGCTAATATTTTATTCATTCATCTATGTTCATCAGGGAGATTGGACTATAATTTTTTTCTTTTTCTTTTTTTCTATAGTGTCTTTAGCTGGTTTTGGAATTAGGATAATGCTGACTCTCTAAAATGAGCTTTGAGTCTTCCCTCCTCTTGAATTATTTGAGATAGTTTGAGAAATAGATATGTTAATTATTTTCAGAATGTTTGGTAAAATTCACCTGTGAAGCCATCTGGTCCATGACTTTTGTTTTTCCTTTTTGGGTGTTTTCGTTTGTTTGTTTGTTTGTTTGTTGATTACTGTTTCAATTTCACTAGATGTAATCGGCAGATTATCTGGTTTTTCTTGATTCAGTTTTGGAAGATTGAATGTTTTTAGAAATTTATCCATTTCTTCTGGATTGTCCAATTTCTGGCATATAGTTGTTTGTAATGTTTTCTTATAATTCTTTGTATTTCTTTGTTGCTAGTTGTTATTTCTACTTCATTTCTGACTTTATTTATTTAGGCCTTACCTCCTTGTTTCTAGATGAGTATCTTTTCAAAGAAGCAGGTCTTATATTCATTGACTTTTTGTATCATTTAAGACTCTAGATATTTTATTTCTGTTTAGATCTTTATGATGTCTTTCCTTCTACTCTCTTTAGGCTTTTTTTGTTGGGTGTTTTGCAAATTCCTTTAAGATTAAAGTTAGAATATTTATATGAGTATTTTCTGGTTTCTGAGGTAGGACTGTAATGCTATGAATTTTCCTCTAAAGATTGCTTTCCCTGTATTTCTCAGATTTGGGCTCATTGTGTTCTGATCTTGATTTCCTTTGAGGTATCTTTTGATTTCCTCCTTGATCTTATTGTTGACTCATCTATTGTTTAATGACATGTCATTTAGCTTCTGTGTCTTTACGTATTTTCCAGTTTTCTTCTTGTGATTGATTTCTAGTTTTATAAAATGTTGTGAGAGAAGGTGCTTGATATGATTTCATCTTCTTAAATTTATTGATACTGTACATAGAGAACTCTAGAGATTCCACCAAGAAACTACCAGAACTGAAAAATGAATTCATTAAAGTAGCAGGATACAAAGTTCATATCTAGAAATCAGTTGCATTTTCATGTGCCAATAATGAACTATCATAAAGGGAAATTAAGAAAACAGTCCCATTCACAATTTATTAAAAAAGAATAAAATAACTAATAATAAATCTAACCAAGGATGTAAAAGACCTATACTAGGAAAAATTTAAGACAGTGAAAAAAGATATTGAAAAAGATACAAATAAGTGGAGGCACATAATGTGTTTATGTTTAGGAAGAATTAACATCATTAAAAAGTCTATACTACCTAAAGCAATCTATAGACTCAATGTAATTTCTATCATGATACCAAAGACATACTTCACAACTAGAAAAAATATATTTTTTAAAGATTTTATTTATTTATCTTTAGAGGGGAAGGAAAGGAGAGAGGGAGAGAAATATCAATGTATGGTTGCCTCTTGTGATTCCCCTGCTGGGAACTGGCCCGCAAGCTAGGCATGTCCCCTGACTGGGAATCGAACCGCGATCGTGTGGTTCGCAGGCCCGCACTCAATCCACTGAGCTACACCAGCCAGGGCTTAGAAAAAATATTTTAAAAAATTATATTGTACCACAAAATAATTGTAAATAGCAACAGCAATCTAATAAAGAAGAATACAGTTAGAGGAACCATACTACTTAATATCAAACTATATTATAGAGCCATAGTAATGAAAATAGCATGGTACTGGCATAAAAACACATACCACACACATGGGAAAACATATATGACAATGATACCTCAGACAATGACTTGACCTCCAAAATATGTAACGCTCACACAAATCCACACCAGGAAGACAAATAATCTAATTAAAATATGGGCAAAGGAACTAAACAAACACTTCTCCAAGGAGAACAAACAGAGGGCCCATAGACATATGAAAAAATCCTCAATATCAATAGCCATCAGAGAGATGCAAATTAAAACCATAATGAAGTACAGATTCACACCAGTCAGAATGGTCATCATAAACAAAGCAACAAACAAGAAGTGTTGGCAAAGTTGTGGAGAAAAGGGAAAGCTAGTACTTTGTTGGTGGGAATGCAGACTGGTGCAGCCACTGAGGAAAGCAGTATGGAATTTCCTGATAAAACTGCCTTTTGACCCCGTAATTTGACTGCTGAGATTATACCATAAGAATCCCAAAACACTTCCTGGAAGTCTATTTCCTTTGCCAGATTGGGGAAGTTCTCCTTCATTGTTTGTTCAAATAACTTTTCTTGTTTTTTTTTTTTTAAGATCTTATTTATTTATCTTCAGAGAGGAAGGAGAGAGGGAGAGAAATATCAATGTATGGTTGCCTTTCATGTGTCCCCTGCTGGGAGTTGGCCTGCAGGGAACCAGCCTGCAACCCAGGCATGTGCCCTGGCTGGGAATCGAACCGTGATCCTCTGGTTCGCAGGCCCGCGCTCAATCCACTGAGCTACACCAGCCAGGGCCAAAATAACTTTTCAATTTCTTGTTCTTCCTCTTCTCCTTCTGGCATTCTTATGATTTGGATGTTGGAATGTTTAAAAATGTCCTGGATATTTCTAAGCTTCTTCTCATTTTTTTGAATTCTTATTTCTTCATTTTGTTCTGGTTGAATGTTTCTTTCTTCCTTCTGGTCCAAAACATTGATTTGTATCCCAGTTTCCTTCCCATCACTGTTTGTTCCCTGTACATTTTCCTTTATTTCACTTAGTATTGCTTTCATTTTTTCATCTAATTTGCGATCATATTCAACCAATTCTGTGAGCATCCTGATTACCAGTATTTTGAACTGTGCATCTGATAGGTTGGCTATCTCTTTGTCTCTTAGTTATATTTTTTCTCTCTGTCTCTTAGTTATATTTTTTCTGGAGCTTTTATTTGATCCTTAATTTGGGCCTTTTTTTTTCTCAGCATGCCTGTTATGTAGCAAGGGGTGGAGCCTTAGGTGTTCATGTTCACCAGGGCAGGGCAACCCATGTGGCTGGGTTGTGACACTGTATGTGGGGGAGGGTTAGGAAGTCCAGGAAGCTCAGAGAGTCCCAGAGAAGTTAGACCCAAGAAGGAACACACCAAGGCATATCATAATTACATTAGCCAAGATTAAAGAAAGGGAAAGAAACTTAAAAGCAGCAAGAGAAAAAGAGACAGTTAAGTACAAAGGAGTGCCCATCAGACTATCAGCTGATTTCTCAAAAGAAACCTTGCAGGCAAAAAGGGGCTGGAAATAAGTATTCCAAGTCATGAAAGACAAGGACCTACATCCATGATTATTCTATCCAATAAAGCTATCATTATAATGGAAGGGCACAGAACATACTTTCCAGATAAGGTCAAGTTCAAGGAATTCATCATCACCAAGCCCTTATTATATGAAATGTTAAAGGGACTTATCTAAGAAAAAGAAGAAAAAATATAAACAGAAAAAGATTACTGAATCTAAAATAAAAACAAAAACAGAAACAAAAACAAACTAAAGAAACAACTAGAACAGGAACAGAATCACAGAAATGGAAATCACATGGAGGGTTATCAGTGGGGGAGTAGGTTGGAGGAGAGGGGGAAAAGGTACAGAGAATAAGTAGCATAAATGGTAGGTAAAAGATAGATGGGGAAAGTTAAGGGGAGTATAGGAAATGTAGAGGCTGAAGAACTTATACATACGACCCATGGACATGAACTAAAGGGTGGGAATGTGGGTAGGAGGGAGTGCACAGGGTGGAGGGGAATAAAGAAGGTAAATGGAGGGCAACTATAATATCATAATCAATAAAATATATTTGAAAATTTTAAAAAAAGAATCCCTGAAACACAAATTCCAAAGAACCTATGCACCCTAATGTTTACAGCAGCACAATTTACAATAGCCAGGTGTTGGAAGCATCCTAAGTGCCCATCAGTAAATGAATAGATAAAAAAACTGTGGTACATTTACACAATGGAATATTATGCAGCAGAAAGAAAAAAGGATCTCCTACCCTTTGCAATGGCATGGATAGATCTGGAGAGCATTATGCTGAGTGAAATAAGCCATGTGGTAAAATACAAATACCATATGATCTCACCTATAAGTGGAACCTAATGAGCAAAACAAACAAATGAGCAAAATAGAACCAGAGACATGGAAATAAAGAAAAAACTGATAGTGATCAGAGGGGATGGGAAAGAGGGTTATGGGGGAAAGAAGAGGAAAGGGCAAGTCAAGTAATAAATCAAGGACTCATGGGCATGAACAACAGAGTGGGGATTTGCTGTGGGGGTGAGGGGTGGGTGGGGCAAAATGGAGTAAAAGGTGGGCCTACTGTAACTGAACAGCAATAAAAAAACTGAAATTAAAAAAGACACAAAGATCAAGGGAACAGAAAATAAAGCCCAGAAATAAACCCAAGTCTTTATAGTAAATTGATATTTGACAGAGAAAATAAGCATATACAATGGGCTAAAGACTTTTTACTCTATAAATTATGTTGAAAAAATTGGACAGATACCTGATTGCAGCATTATTTACAATCACAAAGATATGGAAGCAGTCTAAGTGTCCATCAGTAGATAAATGGAAAAAACAACTATGGGGCATTCACACAATGGAATACTGCTTATCCATAAAAAAGAAGAAAATCTTACCCTTAGCAACAGCATGGATGAACCTGGAGAACATTATGCTAAGTGGAAAGAGCCAGTCAGAGAAAGACAAACACCACATGATTTCACCCATGTGGAATCTAATGAACAAAGTGAACTAACAAGCAAAATATAGACAAATGCATAGACAGAGAGCAGGCTAACAGCTCTGTGAGTGGGTGGTTAGGAGGTGGAGGGTCTAGCAAAAAGGAAAAAAGGACTCACAAACATGGACAACAGTGTGGTGATTGTGGGGGGGGGAGGGGTATAATGGTGGATCAATGATAATGCAAAAAACACACAATAAAATAAATTATAAAAAAGAAGAAGAAACTAGGAATGTATAAAAGTAGGGAAGACAAAAATCCTAAGAAAAGTATCACAAAGAATCACACAAACACTTACTTTCTTAAGCTCTTTATATTGACATGTTGACATGTTGATTTTATTTTTATATTTTAAATATTCTTTTTGGTTATGGTATTACAGTTGTCCCAATTTTTTCCTCTTTGCCCTCCTCCATCTGGTATCCCATTCCCTGCAGAAATCCCCCTTTATTTCATGTCAGTGGGCTGTACATATAAATTCTTTGGCTCCTTCACTTCCTATACTATTCTTAACATCCCCACATCTATTTTGTACCTATCAATTGTGCTTCTTAATCCCTGCACCTTTCCCCATTCTTCCCCTTTCTTTTCCCAGGCAGTAACCCTCCATAATGTTTCCATTTCTATGACTCTGTTTTTGTTCTTGCTGTCTGCTTAGTTTGTTTGTTTGTTTGTTTGTTTTTTTAGTTTCTGTTGTTGATAGTTGTGAATATATTTCCATTTTAGTATTCATAGTTTTGATCTCCTCTTCCTTAAATAAATCCCTTTAACATTTCATATAATAAGGGTTTGGTGATGATGTACTCCTTTAGCTTTACCATGTCTGGAAAGCACCTTATCTGCCCTTTTATTCTAAATGATAGCTTTGCTGGGTAGAGTAATCTTGGTTGTGGATCCTTGCTTTTCATCACTTTGCATACTTTTTGCCAGTCCCTTTGTTACCTGCCAAGTTTCTTTTAAGAAATCAGCTGACAGTATTAAAGAAACTCTATTATAGGTAACTTTTCACTTTTCTCTTGCTGCTTTTATGATTCTGTCTTTATCTTAACCTTTGGCATTTTAATTATGATGTGTCTTGATGTAGTCCTCTTTGGGTTCAAGTTATTTGGGACTCTGTGCTTCCTGGATTTGTAACTATTTTCTTTGCCAAATTGGGGATATTTTCTTTCATTATTTTTTCAAACAATTTTCTAATTTCTTGTTTTTCCTCTTTTCCTTCTGGCATCCCTATGATTCTGATGTTGGTACATTTGGAGATGTCCCATAGGCTTGTTATAATCTCCTCATTTTTTTAAAACTTTTTTTCTTCTTGCTATTCTGGTTTAATGCTTATTTCTTCCTTATGTTCTAAATTATTGACTTGAATCCCAGCTTCATCCCCTCCTCTCTTCATTCCCACAGATTTTCCTTTATTTCACTTAGTGTAACCTTTATTTCTACCTGGATTGTTTTTTATGTTGTCGCTATACTCAATAAGTTTTTTGAGCATCCTAATCACCAGTGTTTTAAACTATGCATCTTATAGGTTGGTTATTTCCACTTTTAGTTCTTTTTTTTCAGGACTTAAAATAAAATTGGGCCATATTTCTGTGTCTTCTCAATTTGGCAGCCTCCCTGTTTTTGTTTCTAAATGGTAGGTAGAGCTGCTTTGATTCCATGTCTTGTAGCATGACCCACCTGGATGAATGTGGCTTCTTTAAATACTTGTTTGTTGGGCTTCTTGACTTTCTGACGAGACTGGGTGTTACCTGTTTTGAAGTCTAGTTGTAATTCTCTCTGTGGTTATATGAGGAAGTGAAGTGAGTTTACCTATACCTCCATCTTGACCAGAACTGTATGTTGACATTTTTGAAATAAGATTTAACAAGTTACATAATGCTTTTATTTATCTTAGCTTTGTGTTCTACATAAAAAGTTTGAATTTTTTAAATCAATTATATGATACAGTAATTGCAAAGTACACTTTAGGCAATAAGTTTAATTAAAATAATAAAATGTTAACAGTAAGAGAAATTAAATTTCATAAGTTTAATTACTATGCATATACATTTAATAAATTTATACTTAACATACAAGTTGTGAGCAAAGCGATTTATCCCTTAGCATAATGATGCCTTGATTAAGCTGTCAACTCTTTCTAAATTAAAGAATATGACTCTGCATCAAGATGCAGGTAAATCTGCAAAGGCAGCAATCATACTGGCCACAGTAACTATATGCAACATAATTAACACATTAGAAACAAAAGAGAAACAAATTTTATCTATTTGGAAACTAAGTTAGTGGCTATATCAACGCTTAACATAAAAATAATCAAAAATTCCTTGCATCCTAAAATTAATTGACAATGAAATGAAATGGAAGAGGGAACTTCTATGTAGTTGAAAACAATTGGCTACTTGCTTTTACATTTAAACATATTTCTTCAAAAAGAACTTATAAGTACAGAAAAACCAAACCTTAAGCAACTTTGAAGTTAGAGAATGCTGGAAATTCTAAATGACTGTAAGCAAATAAGGAGATATCATTAAATCCCTTTATCTCCCAGGCTCCTGCTCTACTGCAGAATTTTTCAGGATAAAGGACATGCTGACAAAAAGAATTTAGAGGATTTCCTCAATTTTTCTTCAATAATATAAATATCATTTATTTAAAAGATTATGAGAGATATATATCGTAATCCTAGTTGAAATATTTTGCACACAGATAAGTGAAGACCTTCTAAATGCACACAAATAAGAGAAGACCTTCTAAAGCAGAGAGTTAATAAGAAATAAGACATAACTATTTTACTAATGGTTAAATATGATACTTTTATTTTTCTTTATGCCTCCTCAAACTGTTTTTAATTGAAATAACCTACCCTTTCATTGACATTTCTAATTTATTTAATTTTCCCCTCATCCCAAATGCATAGTAACTATTTTCTGTGACCAAGAGATAATATTTCAGAGTTAATGATTGATTGAAATGACTAAACTTTATTTTTACTATTTAATTTTTCATCATTTTCTAATTCAAGACCTGGAATCAGCAGGTTACTTACTGATCCACATGCTTCTGTAACATATGCTGCATCCTGCAGCCTCTAGCACAAAGTTTAACATAAATATTTGCTTTAAAATGGCTAAGGCTGGAGTTTTTATGTATTGATCTTTCTAAACTTGGATCACTTTTAGGGCTAGTAATAGTAAAGCAGCAGATTCAGCACAACCTGATAACAGCAGACTTTTCAACAAAACATTGTTTTTCTTGGAGCTACTGTCTGACCAAGCAAATCTAAAATTCCTCAAAAATATGAATATCATTTATTTAAAAGGTTATTTTCAGATCTACTTTGATCCAACTTAGAATATTTGTTCATTTTCTTCCAAATCCACAGAAATACGGGGCCTCCTTTTATACTTTGAATTGTTTATTAATTTTTTGACATTAAAACTAATGGGTTAAAATATTCAATACAACTATAGACACAGCCTTGCACTGTAATGCTCCTGATCATTGAGATTTCTCCTTTAGCCTAAACTTTAGATTCTTACCCACTAAGACCTGCCCTGCCTTTGCTCCTCCTTCACAGTCTGCCATGGCCATTTCATTCACTGTCAGATAGATCTTAGATCAGACATCGGAGAACACAACCGTCTGTTTATACTTGAAGAAAAGTGATGACCAGGGTCTTTGCCAGATCAGCAAGATAGCAAGTGTGCCCTGATTCCTACAAACCTCATACACTAGGAGGTGGCTGAAAGGAGACCTTTCAAAGTCAAATGCTGTATGTGACAGTACAGATGAACCAAGAGAATATTATGTAAATGAAACAAGCCAGTCACAGAAGAACAAATGATGTAAGATTTCCTCTACAGGAGGCATCTCAGATAATCTGGGGTGGGGTGGAAGTGGACAAAGGGGAATAAATGGGGATGGAAAGAGGCTTGACTTCGGGTGGTGAGTGCACGATGCAATAAGCTGATAATGTTTTACTGAGTCGTGTACTTGAAATCTGTATGGTTTTATTAACCAATGTCACCCCAATGAATCCAATTAAAGAATCAAACTGAGAAAACAGAGAGTGAAAGAATGGTTGCCTTAGTCTTGAGGGAGGGAGAAATGGGGAGTTGCTATTCAAGATTATTAAGTTTCAGCTACACAAGATGAATAAGTTTTAGAGATCTGTTGTATGACATTATGCCTATAGTTAACAATACTGCATTATGCACTTAATAATTTGTTAAGAGAGAACGTTTCATATTGTGTTCTTACCACAATTTTTTAAAAACCTAATGGAAACCTAACCCCATGGGCTTCTTCTCCTTCATCGCAGCCCTGCATTACTCTTTTTTTGAATATATTTTATTGATTATACCATTACAGTTGTTCTATTCCCCCCCTTCATTCCCCTCCACTCACACACTCCCTCCCTGACCATTCTCCCCGCCTTAGTTTATAACCACATGTCTCAAGTTCTCTAGATTCTATATTTCCCCCACTATTCTTGCCCTCCCCCTATCTATTTTCTACCTACTGTCTATGCTATTTTCTGTATCTTCTCCCCCCTTCTCCTCCTCCCACTCCCCTGTTGCTAACCCTCCATGTGTTCTTCATTTCTATGGTTCCACTCCTGATCTAGCTGTCCTCTTGGTTTGCTTTTGTTTTAGGTGTGGTTGTTAATAACTGTGAGTTTGCTGTCCTTTCACTGTTCATATTTTTCATCTTCTTTTTCTTATATAAGTCCCTTTAGCATTTCATATAATAAGGGCTTGGTGATGATGAACTCCTTGAACTTGACCTTATATCTGAGAAGCACTTTATCTGTCCTTCCATTCTAAATGAAAGCTTTGCTGGACAAAGCAATCTTGGCCGTAGGTCTTTGGATTTCATGACTTGGAATACTTCTTTCCAGCCCCTTCTTGCCTGTAAGGTCTCTTTTGAGAAATCTGCTGACAGTCTAATGGGTACTTCTTTGTAGGTGACTGTCCCCTTATCTCTTGCTGCTTCTAGGATTCTCTCCTTCATTTTCATCTTGGCTAATGTAATTATGATGTGCCTTGGTGTGTTCCTTCTTGGGTCCAACTTCTTTGGGACTCTCTGAGCTTCCTGAATTTCCTGCAAGTCTATTTCCTTTGCCAGACTGGGGAAGTTCTCCTTTATTATTTGTTCAAATAAGTTTTCCACTGGGCTTACTCTTCAGAAGTTTCTCACAATATGAGCTGCAATGTGTTTTGTCCCAAATATAACTCCCTTGTTCCCTAGCTCCTTGCTTTCTTAAAACCTGCAACTTTGTTCTCTTGAACTTTCAGTTCATGATACAGAGATCTTTTATGTTCTCATTTTTTCCTCCTAAACAGTCTCTCCATGTCCAAATGAATTTGAAAACCTACCCATAAAAAATTCCTTGCTTGATGTGTTTGCCAGGGAGATGCAGACACAAAGGAGTAAGTGTGCAAAGACTGTACTGGGGGAAGTCCTCAGTGGAAGGAATTTGACCCTTAGTGACAGAGAGGGAAAAAACACTGGGTGAAAGTTGTGACATTTAAGAAACTTTCAACAAAGTAAGTTATCAGAGACTTCTTGAGCCTAAGTCTACCCTGTCTCCCAGAAGTGGTCTACTTTAATAGTGCAGCCCCACTCCTGTTGGTGAGATGAAGCTTATGAGGTGAATGTAGCCCTGGATTTTTAAAGTGCAGCAGCTGGAAACCTTCATCATTGATGACCCAGGTAGTCAGAGGCACCCGAGCTGATTCCCATGGCTGCCATCCTAGGCTCTATGACCAGTCAACTAATATCTTCGCTGTCACTTCATCTTCATGCCCACATTCCTGGAACAAGGTTTCTAGATACACTTCTCTGCTTCCTGACTTCATACTAAAATCTCAGCCTACCTCATCCTGGCTTCTCCTTAACCACCTCATGGAAAATATTCTCATTAAATTCACCACTGTGTCTTTGTTGTTAATCCAATGCATACATTTCAGTTTTTTTCCTCTCAGTCTCTAAGTTTCATTCAAAGTGTTGAATAATTATCCTTTTGAAAGATTGTTTTTTCTCATTTTCATTTCTTATTTTTAAATCTTGTGATCCCTTTTGTTGATACCTGCTTCTCGTTTAACTTTACAGATGATGTGCCTCAGACAGCTGTCATCTCATCTGCCCAGTCTCTAGGATCAATTACTGTCCATATTATCAATTAAATGTAAATTTAAATCTCAGGACTATATCCAAATGTACTTGGATATCCACATATTAATTTGAAATGCAAATGGAAAATGAATCATTTCCTACTAAACTTCATCCTCTATTGCAAATCTATAGTAATCATGGTATCACCTTCCCCATTGCTCAAGTTAGAAACTTGAATACCAATATGGTCTCTTTATCCACATAACTGCGGTTCATACCCCATATTTTGAGCATTATTAAACCAAAGATGCTCCCCAAATGTTACTCCCCTATTTTAAGCCACCATTATATTCATAATGAATTACTATAAAATTAATTTTTCTTCATTCCCATATTTATTATTATACATATGAATGTATTATAGACTATAGAGAAGTGTTACATGGCTTTAATCTAAATGTTAATATTTTTAATGTTGTATGGTATCAAATATGCAAAATACATAGATTAAATAACATGAGAATAGAATTTAGAAAATAAATATTCCAACTCAAATGCTGTCACTGACTATGTAATCTTGGCACTCTGAATTTCAGTGTCACTGTTCTTAATGGAAAATGGATTGGATTAGATCAATATAGTCCACAGTAGCCTATATGCAAAACTAATCATCTTTATATATTATGTTTATACGGGACACTCAAAAAATTGCTACTACAATTTGAGAGTCTCTCCTATTTTGCTAATTTAAGAAAGGGTTTATATTATAAAAATTGGTGTAACCCTCTAACTGGGTTATCATACTCTTTCACACTGGCCCTTACTTGTTAATTCACTGTCTTCAGTGTAATGTAACATTTAATTAACACAGACATGCTCTGAAGATTCTGAGCTTCCAGGTCTTAGAGCCCTATGATGAGGGAATTGCAGCGCCCAGTTCCACTGGGAAATGTTTCTTATACCAAAGAATAATAAAAATTATAAAAGTGAGGATTCAGTATTTTATTATCTTGTGAAATGTGTGATATTACATCATACTCACTAAGAATAAACAAGCATAGGGATTTTATATGAGGTAAAAAGATTTTCAAAAAGAATAAGAAAAGAAAACACTGTTATTATTTTATTATTTAGGGATGCATCTGAAGCATCTGCACTGACCTGGTATATGATAGGCTCTGAACATTTTGTTTTGTTGTTGTTGTCATTATACTTGTCATATTTTTCCTTTGCATTTTAAAGGTTATTAAATAGTTTCACTAATCAGAATATTGAGGCACAGGTTTGAAGTAACCCATTATACATTCAGGAAATTATGAGGGCTAAAACTTGTTTGCTTATGTTCCAGAAGAGAAGAGATTCAAAGACTTAATGAAAGAAATACCACTCTGGCCATTGAGGCCAGTCCCTAACTCACTAGTTATACCCTGGACAATGAGGATGTTTCCATAAATATATTATTTTCTCCTCATAGGATTCCTTATAATAGATCACATTCTTTTAAAATATCAAAGGGTCTAGCAAACAATCACTTGCTCTCTACTGTAGAAAATTCTTCCTCTTCTCTTTTCAGTATTAAATAAAACTCAGTGAGGCACTAAGAATCTTAGCAGATTAATCTTAAAGCAACCACATTGGCACTTTACAGAATACTACTTCCTTTCACAGTGAGAGATTAGAACTACATATCAGTGTGGTTTAAGTGATTGGTTTTATAATGAAGGCATAAAATCCTATTCATATAAAATTCTCTAATGGTGACTACTAGTGTGGTCTTCTGACTACTATTATTTGACATGAGAACAATGACAGAGGAGAAAAATTATTTCTGTTATTCAGCATTCCTCTTATAATATGTCATTGGTTCATTTACATCATTTGTGACATGGTTTGGAAGGATGAATAACAGAGTTGGGGGGGAGTCCAAAAGGGCTGTGGGAACATAGGTGCAACAAGAACACTATAGACACAGCCAGAGGAAAATGCTACATTGACTCAGGGACACATCTCATTCCTGACTTATTGCACCTTACTCATGTTGCCCTTCATTTACAGTGAATGAAAGAACTAAATGGATTAGGATTTTGCCGTCAATACAATATGCCTGTGTCAATAATATTCTTCCTCTACCAAATCTTGTTTTTAGTTAAAAGCATTTCATCTTACGGAGCTTGTGTTTAAAACCAACATATATATGTTTAAGGAAGGGGTGTAGTAGTTTTTTCTGTGCTGTGTAAAAAGAACATACAGAGAATAAGTTGCATAGATGGTAGGTAGATAATAGATAGGGGAGGACGGCAAAAATAGTATGAGAAATGTAGAAGCTAAAGAACTTGTGACACATGGACATCAATTAAAGGGGGGAATGGTGGGGGAGGGGTGTGCAGGGTGGAGGGGAGTGAAGGGGGGAAATAGGACAACTGCAATGGCATAATCGATAAAATATATTTTAAAAAAAAGAACATACAAATTCACACAATGCAGGACTTCCGTTACTTAATATGCCTGACCCTTCACTTACCATTTATCGTCACCGAGCACCAATATGCTCATATACAGAATGGAGATGAAAATGCATGACTTAAAGGATTTGGATAGAGGTTAAATGAGGAATCTATCCAAGAGTTCAACACCTGATAAGCACACAATGATATCACTAAATCAACAAACTCCTGTTGTTTCCACTTCCAGTCCAACTTTTCATTTCTTCATTGAAGTTCCAAATGTACCTATCTGTCCAAATAACCCTCATTACACATTTATGTTTTATAGTAAGCAAATATGTACACACTGTAAACAAGTATTAGAGATTAAAAGCAATTGACACAGTGTGGCAAAACTATATCTACATATCTTTAGTATTTTATTATATTATTTTTTTCAAATCAGGAACAGGGCATTGATTTTCTATGTGTGTCTCCAAAATATTTTAATTCTCCTATGGTTCTTTTGTTTTTATTTCCAATTTACTTTGTAATTGTCTAGCTTCTGTTTGGTGGGGGCCACCAGAGACTGAATTACACTATTTCATGTTGGAGGGAATCCCCACTCAATTTTTAATAGCTGCCTGCACATTTCTTGCTACAGTGGTAGGGTCTTCTTAGGCTTTACAATACCAGCAACAGTAACTGCATAGCAGGATCTGCTTTCCCTGCTCACAAAAGTTAAATTTCCTCCCATGTTATGTATCATCTTATGCCTTTTTATATGCCAGCCTTAAATCCACATGAAATAAGACCACACATTACCCAGAAGCAATAGCACAATTTGTAATTTAAGTATGCATTTTCTAGAATAGAGTGATACTCAGCAATCATCTCCGAATACACACCAACGAGGAATTTTTTTGTCAGAGATATTTCATTAGTAAATATTGCTCCACTGCAACATGAACTGTTTTGTGGTTTGCATAGACATCTAGTCTCTATTAAGTGTTTATGAAAATATCAGTAGCTATGATTAATCGGTGCAGAATAGCATACATTAACAGCTTCTGCTCTTGTTGGTGTCTATTAGAGGGTTTGCTATGAGAGGATGTCTATGAGAGGGTGTCAACTGATGGATTTTTCCTAATGTTTTCAATGATGTAGTAAACTAACTTCTAAAGAAATGGGCAACTGAAGGAAGAACTGAGGCAGAAAATGATGAAACAACTGCCTATTGTTTTCTGAATGATTTTTCCTTCAAGATGCTTTTACCTTCTACAGAGTTCATAAAAACTTAGCCCCCCAAAGTCTTATGTCATTGCAAATAATAAACTACACAAAAAAAATGGTATGCTTCCATTTACTGACAACAAGCAATCAGGGAATTAAAATTATTTAAAATAAAAATATACCATTGAAAACATAAATTTTATAGAAAAGTGTATAATAAAAACTGTGTACATCTCTATTTAGCAAACTGTATAAATTTTCTCATATTATTGAAGACAACTATGCAAAGATGTTACTTTCTGTTAAACTGATGGACATTAATATATTAAGCTCAATTGTTTTTTGTTTTTTTTTAAGATTTTATTTATTTATATTCAGAGGGGAAGGGAAAGAGAGAAGGAGAGAAACATTAATGTATGGTTGCCTCTCGTGAGTCCCCTGCTGGGAACCGGCCTGCAACCCAGGCATGTGCCCTGACTGGGAACTGAACCACGATGGTGTGGTTCGCAGGCCCGCGCTCAATTCACTGAGCTACACCAGCTCAGTGGGAATTGTTTTTTCAAATAAATTAAAAATTAAAAGTTTTTTTAAAAACATGGCACATTTAATCTAACATTCATAAGCCAAAGCAATGAGCCAAACTAGACAGTAAGACACTGAGTATAAAGAATAAAATTAGAGAACTTTTCCCACCAGATATCAATATTTTTATACAGTTTCAGTCATTAAAGTACAGTGGCAATGTTACATGTCTATCATACAAATGGAGCCATGGAGAGCTCATAAACAGACCCACACAGGTACAGACCCTGAATTTCTGACAAAGTTCATCTTGTATAATAGGGGATAAATGACCAACATTTCAATAAATGAAACTGAGTTAGATAATCATTCAAAGTAATCTTGAGATCCTTTCTCCATAATCGAGAAAAATACCAGCTTCGGGTGGATTACAGATTGATAGGTGGCAGGTTAAACAATAAAGATTCTAAAAGACAACATAGGCAAATAACTTTATGATCATTGGTTTGTAAATGAGGATTCGACATATTTGCTAAATGGCCTAATTAAATTTTAGAACTGTATTCATCCAAAGACATCATCAAGAAAGTAAAAAGGCAAGCCACAGGTTAGAGAAGATATCTGAAATTATATAATTAGCAAAGGACTTGTATCCAGAACATAATGAAACATGTACAAATCAATAAAAAGCAAAAATCTACCATTACAAAAAGTAAAAGACATACAGTAGTTGAGTACTTCACAAAAGAAGTTGCTAGCCCTTGTTAGTCATATGGAGGGAGAAATTAAAACCACAGTGAGATATCATCACATACCTCTAGACTGAATGAATTAAAGAAGAAACTAATTGGTATATCATTCCATGCACTATGTGGTGTTTAATAACAAAAGTTTTTAAAAGTCTTGGTATACAAAATTACCTAAGGGAAAGGCAAGGTATATTCTGACTGGGATGGTGAAAGAGCCAGGAATTTGTGGGTACAGAGGTATTTGTTTTCTTTTCTTTTATTTTGCATTTTTAAAAATCTGGATAACTTTGACGTTCACTTGGTGAAAATGCATCCAGCTGAACACTCACGAGGCCTGCAGTTTTCTACAGGTATATTAGACTTTCATTAAAATATTAATTAAAAAATTGAGAGAATGGTAAGAAAAGTGACAGTGAATTTAGATCATTCTTTTTTCTTAAAATCAGTTTATTGTGTTGTGTCTGACATACAAAAAACTGTGTATGTATAATGTGTACGACTTAGTATATACTCTTGAAACCCTCATTGCAACTTATGCCATTATGCACTGCCTCCAAAAGTTTCTTCCTCACTTTTGTATTGATTTTACTTTTTCTCAGGAACGTGTCTGTTAAGCCACATAAAGAAATGGAATAATTGTCTTAACGCCGTTAAATTTTAGAAAAGTATTTTTTAAGATGCAAAATAATAACATGACCACATATTCATGGAAAAATAAAGATATGGATAGGCATAGGTATATGAAGAAAATGATGGTGCAAAAAAAGAATAAAGGTTTCAATGACCCTGACCTGAGGGAGTAGGGAGGTGGGATCTGGGGCTAACAGGGACTCAGCTTTATGTCGGGATGAGGGCATTTCCTCCATGAAATCAATATAATCCACACTGCAGATCTTTCATCCCCCGCAGGTATCTAAATCTTTCTATAATTCAATGCATAACATTCTCCTGAGCATATTATTTTCTTAAGTTTACTACCTGGTGTGTAATATATTGCTTGAAGACTGCAGTTTTAAATTAGCCCTTTTCATGTTTCAAAATTCTGTCTCTTAAGTCTCTTTTGTATTGTACAATCTAACCACATTTGTATTATGTTGCTATTTCAGACACTGAAGTCCTATTTTTTTCACCCGTCCTCCTTGACCTGTCATCCACTTCACATTTCTACTATGTTTTTCTTTTTCTTTAAAGATTTTATTTAGTTAGTTTTAGAGAGGGGAAGGAAGGGAGGCAGAATAAGAGAGAAACACCAATGTGTGGTTGCCTCTCATGCATCCCCAACTGGGGACCTGGCCTGCAACCCAGGCATGTGGCCTGACAGGGAATCGAACTGGGAATCCTTTGGCTTGCAGGCTGGTGCTGAATCCACTGAGCCACACCACCTAGTGCTCTAGTATATTTTTCTTTATTTTGTTTTATCATCTCTGCATAATATCCAACTCCTTTCTGTATGTACTTTGACAATATATAAACAGAATTGCATCTTGGTATAGTATGAAGGTTTTTTTTAAGCATTGTATTTATTTTCAATAAGTTTTTGATGATGGTCAGTATCTGTCTCCTCTTTTTAAAATGCTATAGCACATTGTATTAGATATTTTAACCTATGTAATTTTTCTGGAATCATAAAATATGAGCTATAAAGAATTATGCAGAGATGTTATACATATAGAAATATAAATACAATTTTTATAAAAATATAACCTTATCATACTGGTATACATGTGCTCAACTATATATATGCAATATGTGCATACATATATGTGTGTATATGTATATGTATGTGTGCATGTATATATATATATATATATACACATATATATGTGTGTGTGTGTATATATATATATATATATATAATCACTACTCAGCAAAAAATCTCATGGTCTAGGAGAGTGTTTTCAAGATTTGACTAAGCAATTGAAACTCTGTGGGTACATTACACTTACAGGCTCCTGTCCTACTTAGAACTGCTGAACCATAATCTCCATAGATTTCAGATGAATATTTCAATAAACACTGCATGATTTTAGATATTAGCTGCATATTAAAAATCTGGCTTTTTGAGATTGTAATCTTAGAGGTCAACCAATCTATTTTTCCATGGTTTTTACAAATGTTGTAAAGTTGTGTAATGAAAAGCAAAATCTAAACTATAAATACTTACCTTGAGGTAGGTATTTTGAAACTTCAAATAATTATGATTCCAGATTCAGACTCATGGTCTGAAAAATGTCTCTTCTCAGAAACTATTTCTCCATTAGATTCTAGTGCTCCACTCAGTTCCTCCTCCTCTCCTACACCACATATTTCTGATGTTTTCTTATCAGTATTGCCTAGGGAACTTTTTCTCTTTTGCATAAATTTCATTTTGATGCTGCTGAGGATTATTTTAATAAAGCTTGCATTGTTTTCACCAATAATAAGAATATAGTAATTCCCACTAAGTATTTTACCTCTTTATTCCTAACAGAATCTGATTTGTTTCAAGTTACCATTTTTCTTCTACTTGGGTAAAACGAGCTCCATCTTTTGCTCCATGGTTATTTCATTATTAAGTGAACCAACACATGGCAAACTGCTGCCAAGTCTTCTTGGTTCTGGAGTAAGCGATCAATCAAAGATGGCCAACTAAGACTGAATCACAAGACTTTCACTTTGTGCTTTGGGATGACATTTCTCTCCCTCACCCCCACTCTTTCTATCTCAGATATAACTAAGGGAGAAGAATGTGTCTTCTGCTGTCAGTGGCTGTATGAGAGGAAGAAAGCCAGGTGAGTACACAAAAGATTTTTAAGGAGAACTGAGACAAAAGAATCACAGCCAAACAGAGTTGGAGACCTGATATACCAGATGTACAGCATCACTATTTTCTGAATTCTTGTTATGAAAGCCATACTTTTCATCATTTATGATTTTGAATTTAGTCTCTACACACGTGTTTAAAATGAACTTACTCAAATGACTTCAATGAAGTCAATAAAATTATTTAATTTATGTCTTCTACACAGAACATATCCTCAATCACCAGATGTGCTATACTCTCAATTTACTGTGCATACCTGAGTATTTAATATATGTTCCACGTTAATATTTTTAAATGAATCAAATTTATTATCTTTAATCCTTTATCATCTTTAATGCTGTGGGAATAAGCAAACATGCACATACAAGACTCTGGGGACCAGTTTCATATCTCTACACTTTATAACATCTCATGACCGTTATCATCATCCAGCTACTCATTACAAAGGTGTTCTGGATCCCTCCCTCTATTTTTCTTCATTTTCAAACAGTTGCCCATCTCTCTACATTCATTTTACAGGTCTAGCTATACTTCTGTCCTTGAGTCTTATACATGTTTATACCTCACATTGTTCAAGATTTACCCTCCTAAAACACCAATCATATTACTAATCATATTACTCCCAACATTAAAAACGTTTAAGGGCTCATCACTAATTAGGAACAATAACATTGTAGCATGACATTTAAGAACTTCACCTTCTGATTCTTATGGGCTCTACCCTGACAGTCTTCCCATTTTAATTATATCCTAATACCAGGTATGATGAATATTTTCTAAAATCTCTGTATCTTTTGTGTATAGTCTTTCCTCTACTTTGAATTCCTGTTGTCATTCTGTGGTTTTTATTACCCAAAGTCTATTACCCATCTTCCAAGTTCTACATCTCCTGTGATGCCATTCCTTGATTGGAATATATTATGGGCAGCAACCATTTCCATTTCCCTTAAGCAACTTTGTATATATACATCACAATTGTAGCATTTGGCATACTTTGATATTTCTTTAATATTTACATTATTTTTTTACAAACTGTGAGGTTACTGAGGGTGAGAACTTAGTCCCATTTGTATTTATATTCTGAGTCTACCACAATGCCAAGGACAGAGTATGCATAATAAACAATGGCTGAATAAATTCATACCATATGCTTTTGACTCTAAGACTAAATCTGGAAAAAGGAAGTTCCCCTTATTCGTGACTCCTTAATTTTTAAATTAACCTTTGGTGTAAAAATATATTTTTTACAAGCAAAAGAACTATATTACTAGTTGTTCCTTCAATCAAACCACAATCCTGACAGAATTGCAGTAGTCAAAGATCACTTCTCTGAATAAATCCTTCTTGCAGTCCTCAACTCCTACCCTCAGCCTCCTACAATGGGGGAATTCATACTTTACCATAGTGATACCAAATTCCTAAGTATGGAAATTAGATTCCTAGAATCTAATACATTTCATTAGAAATCATACAATCAAGAGTTGGAAGATGGTGACAGAGTAGGGGAGAGCAGATTCTACTTCCCCCTAGACAAAGGAGAAAAACCTGGCCAATCTACGAAGGAACAGTGCAAACAGCCAACAATACCTCAGCATATATGAAAATAACAGAGCAGAAATTGTAGCGGACACTGAAAAACCAGAAGGTAAAAAGACTACTGCAGGACAATAAGGTTCCAGGGATCAGCATGGAGACACACCTGTAGCCTCAAGCCCTGCGCTGGGGGCCAGCACTGGGTCTACCACAGACTCCCTGGGAGCTGAGGGCCTGCCACGGAGTGCTTGGGAGAGAGCCGGGTCAACTGCTTCCTCCCTCCCTGGCCAAACACAGTTTAAGCAGCACTGGGAAAGACCTAGTTGCTTGAAGTTGCAGCGAGGGGAACAATGGCAAAGAGGCAAACACATAGGGGCTGTGATCACCCGTGGAGTCTGTGGTCTCTGGCTTGGGAGAGTTGAGAGTTGCACTGCGATGGGCCCTGACCAATCGGGCTGGAGAATTGGGATGTACTAGTCACCAATCTGGCTGGAGAATTGGGATGTACTGAGCGGCAGGCTCTAGTAGGAAGAATTTCTCAAAAAGAAAAACTGTTTGGGGATTCTCCTGCAACAGCTGCTCAGCCTACTACCCTCCTAGCTGTGCTGCAGCAATCCTGAGGTTCCACGGAAGTCCCTGTGTCCCCCCATAACTGGTAAGGGTTTGCACCCAAGCCCCTGGGACCCAGGCAGCCTGACTGGGCATGCACCCACCTGCATCCCAGCCCACGGCGATGACCCCCGGGGAAAGAGCACTCTAAAGAAGACCTGGATCTCCCACTTGGGGCGCTAGGAAGAGGCTCCAGACTAGCTCTTGTGAGAGTGCTTTCAAGGCTGACTGCCTACACATCAGGAAGGGAAAATGGCCACCAGAAAAACCAGTTTGGCTAGTTTGAAACCACAAGAGGTGTTTTTTCTTTAAGTACTCTTTTATTTTTTAAATGTTTATTATTGTTTATCTTTCAATACCTTTTTCCTCTCTTTCCTTCTTTCTTGTTTTATTCCTCCTTCCTTTCTTTCCAATTTTATCTCTTCTTCCTCACTTCTCCTACCTTTTTTTTTTAATACCCACAAGTGAGACAAAAAACCTGGAACTCTGAAAGGACCACAGATGGACCCAAAGAAGGGGGCATCCCAACAGTTAAGACAGTGAGACAAATTTCACTTTGCTATTGCAGAAAAACTACAAGCTCCTGCATATTTGTATTATTACTTTTTATTATTCTTACATCTTTTATTTTAATAGTATTTTTGTATTCCTCTTCTTTCTGTATAGTCTTCTTTGCTTGGCTGGTTATATTGTATCATTTGACAGGTTTCTCCTGTTCTCTCTTTTACAGGGTATTGCTAATTTACTATCCTCCATGTCGCTTGTGTTCCTTTAGCATACTACTCAAAGTTCTATACCCTGTATTCATTTTATCCAGATCATATAGATTCTGTCATATGATTGTTGCTCTAATATTATTGTAAATAATAGCTGTTCCATACAAATGCAAATACTTCACATCACCTCTCTCAGATCTTAGCCCACTTCACAGTTTCCTGAACTCTATTACTGTAGCGATTAACTCTATTCTTTCACACACTACACTTATTTACTATCCTTTGCCCTCACCTTACCTCAGAATCTGACCTCCCACAACCTCACTGCTTTCTAGATCCAACACACAATCCTTTCCTCCCCAACAAGAGTCTTATGTTCCATCCACCCTTTCTTAAAAGTGCCTAGTTGGGTGGAAGATCACGGTTAACACTACACAGAGACAAAGGATTGCCTATCTCTTCCTTACTGGCTGCTACTACTACTACTGGCTACTACTACTACTGGCTACTACTACTGCGCAGAATACTCTCTTGCTATCTTAAACCATTTTTCCTTCCCCCTCCAAATGATCACAAAAAAGAGTAAGTGGAAGCAGTGAACACCAGGATACCCAGTGGAACAGGAAACCCAACAACAAAGGAACCACCAACAGATAACAACAGAAGAAGGTGAAGGAGGGAGTGGAAGCCATACAAACCTCAATCAAGGACTTATCTGGAAATACGAGTAAATAGTGGAGAAACTACCCAGTACAAACAACTGAACAAGAGCAAATGAGAATCCTCAAAACCTTGTATGCATGGAAGAACTAGGTTCAACACAGTCTGCCCTCACCATTATGGCAAATTACAAGAGGTGGTTGACAAGGTGACCATCAGTTAAACAGCTGGTGGAAAGGACCCATCAAAGAAAGACTCCAAAACAATCAAAATCCAAAGACAAACACAGAGTCAACTTAAAGGACAGCCCAAGACCAGTGAGCTTGGGAGATCAAGGACACCACACCACCAAATCTCACTTGTATTATAACACAGAAGTTCACACCACAAACCCAGGAAGCCAAAACAAATCAATTTAAGAAGCTAAAGCTGACAAGAAGAGTCTCACAAACAATGGGAGGACAAAGAAACAATCCCCAAATGAAAGGAAAGGAGGAAGCCTCAGAAAGAATGCTAGATGAAACAGAGGCAAGTCAGCTATCAGATATTAAATTCAAAGCACTGGTTATCAGGAAGTTAAAAGAACTCACAGTGAGCTACCAGAAACTACAGGGGAGCTACAATGAACTCACTGCAAACTATATCAACATGAAAAAGAAAATAGAAACTATCAACAAGGGCCAAGAGGAAATGAAGAATACAATTTCTGAACTGAAGAACACAGTGGAGGGAACAAAAAGCAGGATCGATGAAGCAGATCGGATCAGCAGGTTGGAGAACAAAGTAGAAAAAAACACCCAGAAAGAGCAAGAAAAGGAAAAGAGGCTCAGAAAGAATGAAGAGGGATTAAGAGAAATGCAAGAAAATATGAAATGTAATAATATCTGTATAATAAGGATTCCATGAAGAGGAGAAGAAGAAGAGCAAAGGATAGAAAACCTATTTGGAAAACTAATGAGGGAAAACTTCCCTAATTTGATGGGGAAAAAAGGCACACAAATCCAGGAAACACAGAGAGTCCTAGTCAAGAGGAACCCAAAGAGACTCACTTCAAGACACATCATCATTAAAATGGCAAAACTCCAAGATGAAGAGAGAATCTTAAAAGCAGCAAGGGAGAAAAAAAAGTAACATACAAGGAAGCCCCAATAAGGTTAGCTGCTGACTTCTCAATGGAAATGTTCCAAGCCTGAAAAGAATGGCAGGAAATATTCCAAGTTATGAGAACCAGAGGCCTAGAACCAAGGCTACTTTACCCTACAAGTTTCTCAATGAAGATGAAAGTCCAAATAAGGAAAGAGGTTCCCAAAGAAAACAAGTCTGAATTAATACATGTCCACCAAACCAGCTCTGCAAGAGATGCTAAAGGGACTGCTTCAAGAAAAGGGAAAAAAAGAGAGTGAGAGAAAGGAACACAGGCACAAGAATGGCAATGAATAAGTACCTATCAATAATAACCTTAAATGCAAATGGATTAAATGCTCCAATCAAAAGACATAGAATAGCTGAATGAATAAGAAAGCATGATCCACATATATGGTGCCTACAAGAGACCCACCTCAGGACAAAAGACCATCACAGACTAAAAGTGAAGGGTTGGAAACAAATTTTCCAAGCAAACAGACAAAGAAAAAAAGAGCTGGGGAAGCATTACTCATATCAAATGAAATAGATTTCAAAAAAAGGGCCATAAAGAAAGACCCAGAAGGTCACTTCAAAACACACAAGGGAAGAATACACCAAGAAGACATAAACATTGTAAATATATATGCACCCAACATAGGAGCACCCAAATATTAAAAGAAAATCTTAGAGAACTTCAAGAAAGATATTGACAGCAACTCAACTATTGTAGGGGATTTTAACACCCCACTGTCAAAAAGGGACAAATGTTCCAAACAAAATATTAACAAATATATTGTGGCATTGAACAACACCCTAGATAAAAAGGACTTAACTGATTATATATGTATATAGAGAGAGCCCCTCATCCCAAAGAAGCTAAAACACATTCTTTTCAAATGCACATAGAACATTTTCAAAGATGAGCATATGATAGAACACAAAACAAGCCTCAACAAATTCAAGAAAATTGAAATCATACCAAACATTTTTTCTGACCACAAGGGATTGAAACTAGAAACCAACTCAAAGGGAAAAAACCCAAAACACTTAAAATCATGGCGATTGAATAGTACACTATTAAATAACGAATGGGCCAAGAATGAAATTAGGAAAGAAATCAAAAAGTTTCTGGAAACAAACAAAACTGAATGCACAACAACACAAAATTAATGGGACACAGTGAAAAAAGTCCTGAGATGGAAGTTCAGAGTAATACAGGCCTACATAAAAAAGATAGAAACATTTCAAACAAACAACCTAACCCTATGCCTAAAAGAACTCCAGGAACAACAACAAAGACAGCCCAGAGGAAGTAGAAGAAAGAAAATAAACAAGGTCAGAGAAGAATTAGATGGCATAGACACTAAAAGCACAATTCTAAGGATCAATGAATCCAGGAGCTGTTTTTTTAAAAAGATAAACAAAATAGACAAGCCTTTAAGCAGGCTCATGAAGAAAAAAGAGAGAAGACCCAAATAAACACAATCAGAAATGAAAGAGGATAGATTACAACTGATACCACAGAAATACAAAGTATTGTAAGAAATTACTATAAAGAACCATATGCCAAGAAATTTGAAAGCCTAGGTGAAATGGACAAATTTCTAGAAAAACATAATTTTCCAAAAATCAATGATGAAAAAACAGAAAGCCTCAACAGACCAATAATAGCAAATGAAATTGAAGCAGTAATCAGAAAACTCCCATCAGACAAAAACCCTGGACCAGATGGTTTCCCAGGAGAATTCTACAAAGCATGTAAGGAAGAGCTAACCCCTATTCTTCACAGACTATTCCAAAAAAAATCCAAAATGGTGGTAAACTCCCCAACTCTTTTTATGAAGCCAGCATCATCCTAACTCCAAAACCAGATAGAGACACAACAAAGAAAGAAAACTTGAAGCCCATATTGCTGATGAACGTAGATGCTAAAATCCTCAACAAAATACTGGCAAACCACATCCAACAATACATTAAAAAGACCATACACCATGACCAAGTGGGATTCACCCCGGGGATGCAAGGATGGTTCAATATTCACAAAACAGTAAATGTAATACATCACATAAACAAAACTAAAGACAAAAGTGACATGATCATATCAATAGATGTGGAAAAAACGTTTGATAAGGTACAGCACCCATTTATCATAAAAACGCTCAGGAAAGTGGGACTAGAGGGAGAATTCCTCAATATAATAAAGGCCATATGTGAGACACCTACAGCCAACATCATACTCAATGGGCAAAAACTAAAATCTTTTCCACTAAGATCAGGAACAAGACAAGGTTGCCCACTTTCACCACTTCTATTCAATATAGTATTGGAAGTTTTATCCACAGCGATCAGACAAGAAAAGGAAATAAAAGGCATCCAAATCAGAAAGGAGGAAACAAAACTGTCTTTGTTTGCAGATGACATGATATTGTACATGGAAAATCCTATAGACTCTACCAAAAAGCTGCTCAATCTAATAAATGAATTTAGCAAAACAGCAGGATACAAAGTCAATATCCAGAAATCAAAGGCATTTTTGTATACCAACAATGAAAGAGCAAATGTAGAAATCAAGAAAAAATCTCATTTGGTATAGCAAAAAGGAAAAAAAAAATACCTAGGAATAAACCTAACCAAGGAGGTTAAAGACCTGTATGCAGAAAACTACACAACACTGAAGAAAGAAATCAAGGAAGACACAAACAAATGGAAACATATACCATGTTCATGTATTGGAAGAATTAACATCATCAAAATGTCCATACTACCCAAAGCAATTTACAGATTCAATGCAATACCTATTAAAGTGCCAATGGCATATTTCACAGACATAGAACAAACACTTCTAAGATTTATATGTAACCATAAAAGACCCCAAATAACAGCTGCAATTTTGAGAAAAAAGAGCAAAGTAGGAGGGATCACAATACCTGATATCAAACTGTATTACAAGACCACTGTACTCAAAACAGACTGGTACTGATATAAAAACAGGCACATAGACCAATGGAATAGAACAGACAGTCCAGAAATAAACCCAACTCTCTACAGTCAATTAATATTCGACAAACAAGGCAGCAACATAAAATGAAGTAAAAACAACCTCATTAACAAATAGTGCTGGGAGAACTGGACAGCTCTGTGCAAAAAAATAAAATTCGAACACCAACTTATACTACACACCAAAATAAATTCAAGGTGAATACAAGACTTTAATTATAAGCCATGACACCATTAAAATCCTAGAGGAGAACATAGGCAGGAAAATCTCAGATATTTCACACAGCAACATTTTTACTGATATGTCCCCTAGAGCAAGGGACATAAAGAAAAGAATAAACAAACAGGATATCATCAAAATAAAAAGCTTCTGCACAGCTAAAGAAAACAGTATTAAAATAAAAAGACAACCAACTGTATGGGAAAACATAACTGCCAATGAAACCTCAAACAAGTGTTTAATCTCCAAAATATACAAAGAACTTACATGACCCCACTCTAAGAAAACAAGCAACCAAATTAAAAAGTGGGCAAGGGACTTGAACAGACACTTCTCCAAGGAGGACATACAGAGGATCCAGAGTCACATGAAAAGGTGCTCAATATTGCTTCCTATCAGAGAGATGCAAATTAAAACCACAATGAGATACCTCTTTACACTGGTCAGAATGGCTATCATAAACAAAGCAACAAACAAGGGTTGGAGACATTGTGGACAAAAGGGGACCCTAGTTCTCTGTTGGTGGGATGACAGATTGATACAACCACTATCCAAAACAGTATGGAATTTTCTCAGAAAACTAAAAATGGATCTGCCTTTTTACCCAGCAATTCCACTGCTAGGATTATATCCTAAGAACTCTGAAACACCAGTCTAAAAGAACCTATGCACCCCAATGTTCATAGCAGCACAATTTACAATAGCCAAGAGGTGGAAGCAACGTAAGTGCCCATCAGTAAATGAATGGATCAAAAAACTATGGTACATTTACACAATGGAATTCTATGCAGCAGAAAGAAAGAAGGAGCTCCTATCCTTGGCAACAGTATGGATGGAACTGGAAAGCATTGTGCTGAGTGAAATAAGTCAGGTGGTGAAGGACAAATACCATATAATCTCACCTTTAATGGGAACCTAAACAACAAAACAAACAAGCAAGCAAAATATAACCAAAGACATGGAAATAGAGAACAGGGGTACAGTGACCAGAGGGGAGAGGGGAGGGAATTTCAGGCAAGAAGGGGAAGAAGGATTTACAGGAACAAGTATAAATGAGACATGGACAAAAACAAAGCGGTGGAAATGGGAGGGAGGTGGGGAGCACTGCGGGGGTGGGCTGGGATGGGAGTAAAAGACAGAATACTGTACTTGAACAACAATTAAAATAAATATTTTTTTAAAAAAAAGAAATCATACAATCAGTACAATTATTTCTTGGCATGCTCTTAGTCAAAGTTCCCACTTGGAAAGGATTTGTAATATGTTAGGCAGTGCCACTTATTCCCAGTCATTTATCTATATCTACTTTGTCAAAATATTTCAACAAAACAACTGGTCTAAGATGCCACAGATCTTTGTACTGGTCCCATATCTTGCATTAGCTAAGTATGTCTCTATAGTGTAATCACAAATATGTTAATAATTTCATAGTTGAATTGTCCTACTAGTTTGTCTATGGAGATCAAAAGTAAATAATTATATCTTTCAAATGCAAAGGTTCAGATCACATTTGCACTGTGTTTAGTGATGGATATAACTGAATTTTTATCATGGAAAATATTTAAAGAGCAAATTTGTAGGGAGATTGAAGAAGTTATCTTCATACACAGAATCAGGTGAAATTGTACAATGCCTAGAAAAATGAAAATGCACACATGTGGCTCAGAATCTTAGCCTGTGTTTCTTTCTTGTTTGATTTTCTTGATATAATACCTTTAATATTATAACCTTTCTTCATATCTAGTACTTTTAAATTATAGCTCTGGCTTACATAATTTGAATTCTCTTGTTCCTTAGAATATTATTATTTCATTTTAATTTGGGGGACACCTTTAGTAAGATAGGTGAAATTAGAAATTTCATCTTCTACACAGTTGTTAAGTGATATTTTTATAAACTTGGCATTTGACTCACCATTGATAGATTTCTGAAGTTGTGAAACTCTCCCAGCCACAAGGGGCACTTTCTCAGATGTGCAGACCAGGTGCATAGGAAAATTCAGGAGGTGAAGATTAGATCTGCAGGTGGTTCTCTTGACAACAAGCACCAGTGCATGCTCCTCTTCTATGCCAGTCCTTCATCAGAGTTATTATGGAAGAGGAAAAACATAAATTGGGAGTTATAAACTACAATAAAGTGTAACAGAGGGTTTAATTTACATAAATGTTTGTGTGAGGCCATTTCAAAAGCTGAGTTTGTGATACTACAATATTCATTCTTCCAAGGTATTCACGTGAAATACAGTATCAGTTATACTCTCCATAATTTAGTTAGTCCAGTTCAGCTCTGTCCTAACTAACTGTGTTTGTGATTCTGAGGAGTGTTTCAAATTTTCAAGGAACCAAGACTTTTTAAAGCCCATTCTACATTAATTTCATTTTTATTCATTTCTCGATTGCACTACTTTTAACCATCTTTGATAATTCCTATCTGGAATTAGGATTTTGGTATTTTACAACTACAGAAGTTATTTTTCATTTATAGCATAGAATTTCTCCATGATGGCCTTTTTTTTTGTCCCTTGTCTACTTGTATATCCTCTCTTGATTCATGAAAAGGCAGTACCATTAAAAATGTAAGGACTGATGAAAACCCTGAATTTGTTCAAAACTATCATAGTCAATTTTTAAATATGTAAATATTTATAAATAATGAGTAGTATACAGGTAACAATTTTAAATAAACCTCTCCAGCTCTCTCATTTTTACTTTTACTTAGGCACAAGTACTGTTGAATAGCTTGTGGGGTTTATTTCATAACTAAAAAACTATGTAAGCCTTATAATACATTTTGTTGTAGGGTCCAACATTTCTTATCTTTTAAAAGTCTCTGCTAATGTTCTTCTCATAAGGGATTATGTCTCCTTTTATAAAACACAATTGTGATATCTAGTATATTTTTATTCTCAAAATAACTATCATAGTTCCTACGATATCATTTTTCCTTATCCATCTACAGATTTACATATGATAAGTGATGTTTACCATCTTAGGTGAATGAAATAAAAGTAGAGAAATTGCATTACTCCACTACATTTTTAAAAGAATAAAATCTCTTTTCTTTTTTTAAATTCTTACACAATGGGCAATTGTTAACATTCTAAGAATAATAATCATTACTTAAAAAGTAAAATACTGTCAAAATAATAAAGCTAACCTTTTTCTATAGGAAATTGCTATTTTGAAATATTTGACAAGGAATGTTATTCTGAATAAAACAATGATTCATAGTACATTTTTGTTCCTGCATTTTACATTTATATTATGGAAGTACTGCATACATTTTCTACTTAATAGCCTCCCAAATATTTAATATTTTACATATTCATTCAAAAACATAGCTTTCCAAACTTATTTATGTCAAACTAAAGGTTCATTGCCTCATCAACATAACTAAAACACTTCACAAATATCTGGAATTAGGATTTTGGTATTTTACAACTACAGAAGTTATTTTTCATTTATAGCATGAAATGCATTATAACAATTCATAGAATTAAGAATCAGTAATAGACATCTTTTTCCCTATTTATTCAAATTCCTCCCTTCTCTTTCTTACATTTCAAGAAGACATCTAATTAGAAACTCTATTCCCTTAGGTCCAGAATTCTAGAGTCATTACATACAAGTTGCCGAGTCAATGATCATGAGGCCGGGAAGGAAAGTCAGACTGCCAGAGCTCTTGCCATCCTATCGTGAAGTTAAATACTATGAGATGAATGATACTCCAAGTCTGCTGAAGGGGTGTCCAACCCACAGCCTGTGGGCTGCATGCATCCCAGGATGACTGTGAATGCGACCCAACACAAAATTACAAATTTACTTAAAACATTATGAGACTTTTTTGTGATTACATGTCATGATGTATTTAATCTGTGGCCCAAGACAACTCTTCTTACAGTTTGACACAGATGACAAAAGGTTCTCTCTCTAGTCCTGCTGGTAGAGAGAGAATTGTCAGGGAGAGTCAACTAGGCTAGGGGATCTCAGGTACCTCTCTGGAGGGAAAGCTGAGATAATTTCCAGTAAATGTGAGGGCCAACGAATAAGCCTGTCCTAATAAAGGAGACCCTGAACATTAGTGCAGAACAGAGAGCAGAGGCCTGTGCATATTATTATAAGGGGTTTTCTTTGCTTTTTATCCCTTTTCTCATGTAACAAAAGCTTTGAGAGTATAGGAAATGCTATGAACAAATAGAAGGTAAAATGAGTAAGAAACTCTATTTTCATTTACTTTGTATGTAAAACAATAAATATAATCTTTCAAAATCATGTCCTAAGAACATAAATTGCTATTTCAAATTAAATTTGCTACTAAAAACATACAAATGAAAAAGGTAATTCTGTCTCATTTGAGGTCACTGGACATATGGAATATAATCATTTATTGAATGACTATCATCTCTTTTACTCATTTACAAAAACCATCTCTAATACTAATGCAGTATTGTGGCCCCTTAAATGGGTTAAAAATAAATTGATAATATAAAATAGTTGCTAATATAAGAACATCAAGTCATTGCTCATTAAAGACTTATCAAGTATGTTCCAAATAATGTTAAGAATTTTAAATGAATTATATAATTTAGTCCTATCAAAACCCTTTTAATAATTTCATTGGAAAGAAGAGAAAACTGACAGATAATATAAGCAATACACTCCAATTCATGCAACAAGAAATTGAATTCTGGTCTATCAAACCAAATCAAACTCTGTGCTGTCAAAAATTATACCATAAAGATTTTTAACACAGATAAAATGAAGTCTTTGTAAATATAATAGCTTTTGAAACAAGGAAACATTTCAGCTACTCGACATTCAAGGATAAGAGCTTTTCAATGACTGCTTTCCCTGGATGAGTACTTAAAGTATTTTATTTAATCTGTTGTAATGAAAATATTTCTCAAGTGTTTAACTTAATTTCCAGGTTTAGTAAAATCACCATTTAAAAATTTTAATGATTCAGGTACTATTCTAACGTGTTTACTAAAAATATAGGTAGGAGACACTTGAAGACATCTTCATAATTGCCCACATTAATTACAGGAAAAATATTGCCATTTGTTTTACTTTTAAGTATATTTTATTGATTATGCTATTACAGTTTTCCCATTTTTCCTTCCTTTTTTCTCCTCTCTGCCCAGTACCCCCCACCCTCCAGCATTTGAAGTCATGAAAGTCAAGGACCTATATTCGAGATTAATCTATCCAGCAAAGCTATCATTTAAAATGTAAGGACAGATAAAGTGCTTCCCAAATTGCCATTTGTTTTAAATATAATGAATTATCAAATAAAATAATAGGAAGTTGTTTTTGGTCTTCATAAAATCATTGTCTGAGGTCAACAGTTTGAAACAATACCACTAATACTCCTAACATCACATTGCAACATTTATTTTATTTACCTCAAGAAAGAGTGTTCAATGAGTATTTGTAGAATTTATGAATTACATGAATAAATATTTCTGCCTAAGAAGTTAAAGGGTTTGTATATTTTGACACAGTTTCACAGTTTCATGAGTATATGATTCCATTTGTAATAGTAACATTTGTAGTAAACACCAATAAATCTGGTAATAATTAGAAAAGCTCATAATTAATGAGAAACCTCAACACTTGGTTCGTTAGCATGAGTGCTGAATTTTTGAGGCTGTATTTTTTCTACACAATTCTTTGTTATGTTAGAAAACTAGTGCCAACTTTTGTCTACATTTATATTATGTCCAAAGATCCAACCCATGTCTCTTCTTCCTGTAGAGTACTTTACAGGTACAGATGCTAGAATTATGAAGTTGGACATAAATTCCAAATCCCAGTGTAGGCTGCAGGGTCAAGCAAGGGAAGTTTATTCAAAACTCCTCTGTGGCAGACAGTATGTCTGTCCATATTAATCTTCAAAAAACTTTAAAGTTGACCTTGTCCACACTATATATACAAGGTGTGAAAATTTAGAGAAAAATAAACAGATCAAGTAACTTTCCTAAATTGCACATCTGGAATCCAGAATTTGAAACTAGGTGTGTCTGGCCTCATGATTTATGGTTTCAATTCATCAATATGTGAAAGCAAAGTACTCAAATAGAAAGGCCTTTTGCTTCAAGAGCTCTCATATTAAGACTGTTAGAGTAAACAAGTGAACATTTAATATTTCTAATTGTTTTGTTTTTATATTCTTTGGTTGTTGCACTTTCAGTACTGCTGCTTAAGGAGAAAATACAGTTTCAGACAGGGGTTTGATGTCCAAAATATATAAAGAACTCATATGACTCAGCACCATAAAGACAAACCAATAAAAAAAATGGGCAAAGGACCTGAAAAGACACTTCTTCAAGGAGGACATACAAAGGATCCAGAGACACATAAAAAGATGCTCAATATTGCTAACTATCAGAGAGATGTAAATTAAAACCACAATGAGATACCACCTCACACCTGTCAGAATGGCCATCATAAAAAAAGTAACAAACAAGTGTTGGAGAAGTTGTGGAGAAAGGGAACCCTAGTGCACTGTTGGTGGGAATGCAGACTGGTGCAGCCACTGTGGAAACAGTACGGAATTTCCTCAGAAAACTAAAAATGAAACTACCTTTTGGCCCAGCAATTCCATTGATCGTTATATCCCAAGAATTCTGAAACACCAATTAAAAAAAACCCTATGCACCACGATGTTCATAGGAGCACAATTTACAATAGCCAAATACTGGAAGCAGCCTAAGTACCCATCAGTAAATGAGTGGATCCAAAAACTGTGGTACATTAACAAAATGGAGTATTGCACAGCAGAAAGAAAGAACTCCTACCCTTCACTACAGCATGGATGGAACTGGAGAGCATTAAGCTAAGTAAAATAAGACAGGCAGTGAAAGACAAACACCATATAACATTACCAATAAGAGGAATCTAATGAACGAATCAAACAAATGAGCAAAATAGAACCAGACATATGGAAATAAAGAACAAACTGACAATGACCAGAGGAGCAGGGGGGAGAGGAATAATGTGGAAAAGAGGGAGAAGGGTCCAGTCAAGGAGCATGTGAAAAGGACCCACGAACATGGACAACAGGGTGGGGATTGACTGTGGGAGTGGGCAGGGGGTGGGTAGGTCAAGGGAGAGCAACGGTGGGGAAATTGGGACAATGGTACTTGAACAACAGTAAAAAAAAGTAAATACAGTTTTTACAGTTTTTACCTCAAATTGAAATGATTAGTTTGCCAAATTTTATAAAAATTCTATTGTATTTTTGCTGAAGAAATTACCAGTAGTTTTGGTCCCAGTACAGAGAGACTTCCTGGTCTATAATTTATTGTTCACATTTTTAAAGGCAGTCAACCAAGGCCACAAAAGATACTGCAGTAAGATAGAATTCAGCCCATTATGTAAGGAAATAAGTATGGCAGAAAGGCCACATTAACATATTGCCAGTTTTCCTGCTCACTTATCTGTTAAGAGTTAAAGGTGCACATTCATTTCAGAAATTGGAAGTTAGAGCAGAAAACATTGGTAGTAACAGGAGGAAATATTTCTGTTCACCACAACTGTCATTAACAGGTTACAAGATTAGTGATAAGGGTAGTGAGTTCATTAGAGGCAAAGAATAAATGCTAACTTTTAATTACTTGTGAATTAATATATCAGTGAGCATGTCCTATAACATATCATAGCATGATCAAAGTAGTATATTATATACTGAACAATTGGAATCAAGTAATTATTACACTTAGGATTTGATCAACACCAAATATAACCATCTTTGTTAGCAAGTTGTTAACAGCCAATAAAAATTCTCAGCGCCTAAAAAAATGTTCCTGTATGCTTCCCAGAGAATTCAACTGGAAAGCCATTAATATACAATTTTAATCACAATGATCAGGTTGTTTTTTTTCACTATGTTCTTTTAGTTTCTTAATTACTAGCAGCTTAGGTTATATTTTATATTTTAACATTCTTTTTACTTTTAAATATCTGACATCTGAATGTATCTGACAGTGATGTGAATAAAAATACAAATTAAAAAATAATGAACTAATATAGATTGTTATTAAAATAATTTTGAATATTTGAGTATATAGCAACTTAAAGTCAAAGAAATATGACATTCTGAGATGAATGTAGCAAATTATGGAATGCACGATATTATATATTTAAGGGACTGGAAGCTAGCAAACAGATGCTGCATAAATAACTTCCCCCATATGTAATTCTGTAATTCTATGTTCCTGGGCTAGCTAATTAACCTCTCTGTCAGTGTCTGCATGTAAAAATGTGGATAATACTACCAGTATCAAAGTTGCCATGAAGACAAAATAAGATAATTAATATGTCCTTCAAAAATTAAAGAGAACTCTGTGATTTCTCCCAACTGCGTAAAGCAAACCTTGACTATGACTAACAAGTAGCAAATATATCACCACTTACTGTTTCCATGCACAAAGAAACTATATATAATTTATGAAGTATTCTACAAAGCTTTAGTGTAGCCTGAGATTCTCTTTGAATGCAACACAATACATGACCACTAATAGTTATCTATCATTATGAATGGGCAGACAGGAATTAGATGCTTGAACTCCTAATTTTTGGATCCATGGCCTCTCAATACCACTCTGAGAAAAACTGACAAATTCTAGTAAACCTAAATGAGTACATTTACACAAATAGGAAGCTGAACTCACCAAGAATGATTGAAGTAACATAATGTACTACAGGAGAAGATGAAACTAAAACAAAGCCAAAAACAACCCAAAAACCTGTCTTAAATATTTGTAAAGGAATTGCAGAAATTTACATCATATGTGTGCTTACTCAGAAGGAAGAACTAGCAGATCAAAGCCAGTGGTTTGAAATTGGGAAGAGACTGATTTGGATACAACATAAAGCATCATTTTTCAAAGAGCTTTCCATAAGGTTCGTTCTGTAATTTTTCTGAAGACACTAGATATCTGATTTTTATATAAAGTGCTAAAATAGAGATGATTGAATTTTAAAATCCCTTTGAAAAGTTTTTCAATCTCAGGTTTAAATTATCACATGAAAATCAAAGATCAAAGGGAACTTTTAATTACTGAATTAGCACATCGATGTAAATCAGCTGCAAGTCCATTTGGACCTGTGCCAAAATTTGTACACACAGGTCAGCTTTTTCACCAGCTTCCATGAGCAGTCGGATTGTATCTGCTGTGTAACGAAGAGATTCCAGAGAAAGGTCCAGTTATATGCCCAGAGAATCTCACTAGGAACTACCTAGGTGATGTGATTCTTTTCTCACATCCTCTCTTCTGGCTCCACGTCGCTGGGGCTTTCTTCACACTCCTCCTCAGACTCTTTTTTTAAAAATTAAACCTATTGGGGTGACACTGGTTAACAGTATATAGATTTCCAGTGCACATTCCTATTACACATGATCTGTGTATTGCATGATGTGCCCATCACCCAAAGTCAAATAATCTCTGTCACCATATATTTACCCCCTTTATCTAACTTCTTCTGTTCCTTTATATAAGTAGGCTTCTATGCATAAACTGTAGGTACTAAATCCTAAACTAATCTCTTTATAATAGTATCTGTCTATCAGCATTAGGAAGATAACATTCTCCCCATAATATCGCTTGAGCATAAAACATTATCATTGTGTTCATTATCTACAAAGTCCCAGCATAAAAGAACCTAAAAATCCTTACTTGTCCTTTTCAAAGAATTCTTCATCATCAACTCTTGGTTTATGTTTACAACATTCATTTCTTAGCCATATGTAGACATTCACATATTTTAATGCTGCAAATGTCATTAATCCAAGATACCAAATTCTAAGTCATTTGTAGGACAATTAAGCAAATCAAATATACTAGAACAGAAGACTGTTGTTCATTCTCAATACACAGCATTCCAGAACATTCAACTACATTGGCACTTGGACCACACCATCTTGAAAATGCCATCTTTTCTTCGATGACAGGAAAGTGCAGCAGTTCTCAAAATGTGGCCTCCAGAATAGTATATAACATCACTTGAATACGTGTTTGAAATTCACTTATTTGGCCCCATTGAAGACCTATTAAAAATTAAAAATTTTGGTGTGGTCCCAACAGTCTGTGAATAAGACCACCAGGTGATTTGCATCTACTAAACTTATTTTGTTTTGAAAAATATGCTCCATCCCTGAAAGACTAATACTCCTTTTTCTTCTTCCATGTCTTCTAGCCTTTCTCTTTCTCTTCTTTCTCCCTAATTCTAATTTTTTATAGTGAAAAATCCCTTAGTCCTCTAATTTTCTTTCTCATTGTCTTTTTATTTCTCATATTCTGGGATAGTCACAGCTTTAAAAATTCTAAATATTATAACTGAACAGAGGGAACATTCATCTTCATTGTCAAACTTCCCTCCACACTCCCACTACAAAATCTAACCTCTGATGTACTTTAGCTTCAAAATTTAATTAGATTTTTAAACAACATTCATTCTCTTCTTCTTGAACAAATTGTTTCTGAATTCTCTGCTTTAGTCATGACACCATGATTTTTGCAATCTAAAATCATAATAGATTCAGAGTCATCGTTAACTCCTCCTTTGACATTATCCATGTTGGGTACTTATTTTATGCGCACAATATTTCTTACATACATAGTATTTTTAACCTTATAGTCACCATTACCCCATAGGTCCCCATTTTCTCTCTTCTAGTCTAGCACCATAGCCAATAACGTCATTTTATGCCTCTAGTATAAATTGAAGACTAATCCATCTTCAATTAAAGTAAAACAGTTGTTCTGATCAAGCTCCCCTGCTCAAACTCCTTCAGTGTTGTAGTACTTAACATTTTCCCGAGCTAATCACATGATGACCTCTATTTTCTGTATAGGGTAGGGCAAAAGTAGGTTAAAGTTGCAAGTATATGAAAGAGTTTATGTCTATATTATTCTTGTGTTATATTATTATTTATGAATTATAGTATTATTTTCCACATGAACAACTATAAATCTACTTTTTCCCATCCTATATTCCTTCCACGACTCACCTAAATCAAAACACTTTTCCAATCTTTAAAAAAATAATAATGAAACAGCTTTAAAACCTCTTTTAATCTTTCCTTTTGTTGATATCCTCTCCCCTTCTATTCTACCACTATGCTGGCAAAGTTCTATGCACCTCTCAAAACTTATTAAGACACTGCTATTTTCACAGAATCTTCATGATTTAGATGAGACCTCAAATACGATAATTATGTATATAAATTACTTATATGCCTTTGCAGATTTTAAGCAGCCAGAGGAAAGGTACAATATCATAAAATATTTATGCACATTGACACCCATGATTCATCTATCCCTGCATGATCTTTATTTTTAACTGGACTCTGGTGGAGTCTTTCACTAACTAATACAGGTGATATTCAGTCCATAGAGTTTGATATTCACTGAAAAAAATCATCAGGTGGGATCATAAAATAAACACTGCTTACATATTATATGTCACTATAGACTTAGAAAGTATCCCCATCAAAGAAATTAAACTCAACTATTTATAAATATTCTGCTTTTAAATATATTACAATCTGGGTAAGAATATACTAATGTTTATTTCATTTTTCAACCCAAATCCAGGCTTTACAATCACCTAATAATAGCTTCTAACCAATTACTTCAAACTACTTTAACAGTGGTTATTATTGCTTTTTAAATTTCTGGAAACTTCTCAAGCAAACTGAGATAATAGCCAAAAGAAATTGCCAGTAAAGCACCATATTTTAATTTTCCCTTTAAATGAGTACCCTAAATTAAACATATTCCTTACATAGATGAGGAAAAAACAATATTTTTTCTCTTAAATACAATGACTGAGGCAATATGAATGTGATTTCAAGGGCTGTTGATATATTTCAAATAAGCTATAAAAGTCTATAAAACTGTGATCTATTGTTAAATTTATATAACAAAGCTAACATAAATAGGTTTTTGACAAAATTCTACTTTCATTTGCAAATTGTGCATAAAGATAAATTTATGTCATTATTTTTAGAGGTTTCCAAAGGTAAAACAGTTTGAACAGAATGGAAGAAAAAATCCACTAACATATTAAAACTGGTTTTAGTCCATTTTAAAAACAAATTTGTTCTTTGGAGAAAATGTCAAATGAAGGTCTTAGAAAGCTGACATACTATTTTATGAAATATACCACTCATATTTAACTCCACTAATTAATGTTTTTGAAAACTATTAATAGGAAGGGATTCATATTATATAATAATTCATTTTCTACAATGTGCCAAAACTAAGGCTTAACTAATGGTTTAAAGGGGGGTGATACATGTTTATTAACAGCATTACAATCTAGCACTTATTCCATCATTAAATGTTCTGGTCTTCAGTAGTATATTGGACAGAAGTGGTAAATCCAGGCATCCTTGCATTGTTCCTTATCTTAGAGGGCAATCTTTCGGCTTTTTACCACTGAGTATGATATTTGCTGTGGGTTTTTCTTATACAGTGTTTATGATCTTGAGGTAGTGTCCTTATTTTCCTAGTTTATAGGTTATGGTTAACGTGCAAGAGTATTACATTTTGTCAAGTGCTATTATTATATCATGAAGTTCTAGCCAAAACAAACAAACCAAGTCATCCAAACTGGTTAGGAAGAAGTAAAATTATCAGTTTGCAGATACTATGGTCTCATACGTATAAAATTCTAAAGATTACAAACACATACACCCACAAATTCTGTTAGAATAAATGAATTCAGTAAATTAGCAGGACACAAAATTAATATTAAAAAATCAGTTGTATTTTCAAAACAAACAAACAAGCAAAATATAACCAAAGACACTGAAATAGAGAACAGGCTGACAGTGTTTTTTTAAAATTTTAAATTGTTGTTCAGTTACAGTTGTCCCCATTTATATGTCATCACCATTTAAAATTTTCCCTGGCTTCTTCCCCATATATAACAGTGTTTGTGTTGAAAGATTAGTATTTGAAATAGTTGTATCATTTATAGTAGGTCTAGGCATCTGTGTCCCAGCACTGTAAAAGGTATTGACTTTAAATTATAGCCCAGCAGTAAAGTCTCTGGAATGTGGGTAGTAAAGTTTACTCCATTTGGGGGAATTTTTTCTTCAGAAAATCGTAATTTTTCCACAAGAAAAATATATATACAAAGGTTATAACACAATTTAAATAAAATTAGAATGTTCAGAGTGATATATTTATGAAAACATAGATATATCTTCCTAAAAACTTCAGAAATATTGTACACTTGTGTGTGAAAATCAAACAAACAAGAAAACAGAGACAATGAGATAACTAGTTTTATACTACATTAGAAGACAGATGCACTGAACACCCAAAGTAGACCGTATCTTCTTCACCCATCTCTCAGTAGGAATCAAAGCACTGTTAAGTCCACGGCAATGGCCAAAGTTGCATGAGTCAGAGCTTCTTTTGAGAATAAAGCGAGTGGGAAGAGGATGCCGGAATTGTTCTGTTTAATACAGAAAATAGCTAAAAATATCAAAGAATTAAAAATGATTACATACTTTTTTCTGTTTTTTAAATTTAATCTTCACTGTATTTTTCCCATTATCATTAGTCCCCTTATATCCCCCATCAATCATCACAGTCATCCATGTCCCTTTTGCTTAGTTCCTCCACTCCTTTATCTTCTGAACATACGCACTAGCTGCCATCTTGTTGGCTTTATTTTACTTGTTAGTTCAGTTTGTTCACTAGATTCCACACATGAGTGAAATCACATGGTATTCCTCTTTCTTTGTCTGGCTTATTTCACTTTACATAGTGTTCTCCAGGTCCATCCATGCTGTCACAAAGAGTAAAACTTTCTTTTGTTTTATGGCTCAGTAGTATTTCATTGTGTAAATGTCCCATAGTTGCTATGCATCTACTGATGGATACTTGGGCTGCTTCCATATCTTGGTGATTTAAATAATGCTACAATGAACATAGGGGTGCTTATGTTCTTTCAAATTAGTGTTTTGGGTTCCTTTAGATATATTCCCAGAAGTAGGATTGCTGGGTTAAAAGGCAGATGTCCTTTTATTTTTTTAAGTATCCCTATACTGCCTCCCACAGTGGCTGCATCAGTCTGCCTTGCCACCAACAGTGGGAAAGGGTTCCCCTTTCTCCACATCCTGGCCAGGACTACTTGTTTGTTGATTAATTGGTGATAGCCATTCTGACAGGTGTGAAATTATATCTCATTGTGTTTTTAATTTGTATTTCTCTGATGATTAGTGATACTGCACATCTTTTCATATGTCTATTGGCCATCCGTATGTCCTCTTTGGAGAAATGTCTTTTCAGGCCCTTTGCCCATTTTTAATTGGGTTGTTTGATTTATTGGTGTTCGGTTTTGTAAGTTATTTACAAATTTTAGATATTAACCCCTTTCAGATGTACTTATGATAGTCAGAGTTCCCCAGAGAAATGGACCCTGGATTCCTAAACCCATGACACTGGCTATAGGAGAAACAGAACCACTTATTGGATGCCAATTCAGAGTAGTTGTCCCCTTCTGGAGAACCACGCCCCAGCTTTGCAAAGAATTGTCATCTACATTAAAATCAACTGGGAAACTTTTGAAAATCACTGATGCCTTAGAATGGTTTCTTAAGATTAAGATTAAATTGTTCTGGGATGGAGCCCAGATACTTTATTTTCTCAATACTTAGATGATTATAATAGACAGCCAAAGTTTAAAACCACAGGGCTAGTTATCAGCATTAAACTTTGCTGTGCAATTTTATCAGGAACTCAGGTGTTTGTTCCCTTATCGTTTTAAACATTGGGACCTGTCTAGTTAAGGCGTTGTAGATATGTAGCCTTACCACAAAAATACTAGAATACTGTAAAAAATAACACCTCTCGGTTTGAAAAATCGTGTTTCAAGCTGTTCTTACATCCATCTGCAGAAATTATTGCCTAGGAATTGCAGATGGTGGAGTGCTACTTGGAAGAGACTCCCTGTTGGGAAAATCACATTGCGGTGCAATTAATAACTGAGGAGTTTCATTTTCAACACCCTCTTAGTTATCAGTTGGAAAAGGTCTTTATTGATTCATGAGATTAACTAACAATATAAATTTGGTAATATATAGCATACCTTTACATTTTTAAATAGCTTTTATACAAACAAAAGATAAATACATTGAGACATTTTACAAATATCTATTTCAGGGGCAAGTCAGTGGACAGTCTTTATTGTTGTTTTTATTTTTAAAAGTCAGTTTAATATTCTGTGGCAAGTATTTTTGTACAATATAGTTTTTAAAAACCTTATTTTCCAAACAGATGTTTTGTTATTTTGTTGACATTCCATTTGACAGTTTAGCAGTGACCAAGCAAAGTGAAATTTTCCTATTACCTGCATAAATCTTGATATTGTTACAGCTTTTACAGTTTAGAAATTTAAGTTTTGCTTCTTAATTATTGCTGAAAGGAATGCACACTTCACAACTTAATATATTCAAATGGCCTATAAGCACATGAAAATATGCTCAACATAAATAGTCAGTATGCATAGCCATAATTAAAAATGAAGCCATAATGAAATATCACTTTACACTCAGCAAAATGGATAAACAAAAAAAATGTCACAGAACAAAATGTTGGTAAGAATATAGTCCTCTCATGTTTCCATCACCTTACAGAGTATATACATAATCTGATTAACCAATGCTACCACAATACATTTAGTTAAAAAAAGATTTATTATAGGCCTGTCCAGAAAGTATAAAGCCATGTAACAGGAAAAGTAGAGACATTTATTATTGAAGAAGATACAAGACACATTGTACATGGCACAATGAGGCCTCAGTCCCCTTCAAAGTAGGCACCTTGGAACCTCACACAATTCTCCCAATCACCATCAGCTGGCCCATCATATTTTTCTGAATCTCATCAACTGTCTGAAATCTCTTATCTTTTGAAGAAGATTTTAGTTTTAGGAAAAGCCAGTGTCACAGGGCACCAAATCTGGGCTGTAGCAGGACTGAGTTACCAGGGTGATTTGATGTAGTCAGACATTTGGGTTGTTTCCAGTTTTAGCCATTTGAATAGTGCTGTTATAAATGTACTTGTGCACATCTTTTGATGAACCTGTGCATGCATTTCTGTTAGCTATATTCCTAAAATTAGAATGGTTGTGTCATATAGGTATATGTTCCACTTAATAAATTAAAAACATATTATATTTAGGAAAGATATCTTGAGCAATTTTGGTTGTAGAATGTCTTCCTTCCAATGTATGCTAGTCACTTTTCCTGAGGAATAGTTAGATGAATCCTCATGGAAACATAGGCATTTATGTACTTCACAGATAACCTGATGAAGAATTATTGCAGTATTTTTAACTAATTATAAATATCAATTCAATAATAGAAGGGAGGATATGGTAAAGGAATACAGATGCATTACTGAACTTCTTGAAGAAGTATCTTTATAATGCCAAATCATAATGTGATTCCCTACGTCAAATTAGTCAGCTCATGAATAACACAACAGATATAAAAGCTTCATACACAGCCAATAAAAAAGGCATACAAATAAGAGAGTGTGTAAGAAAATACCATATGAATACAAGGCAGAGAAACAAACCCTTTTATCTCTTTCTCTTTTTGGACTCCCAATTTCATGTACATTTTCTATTTTTTCAGGAATAATATTTTTCTGTACTTCTGTAGACACACATTAGCATAGAATAAACCAAAACACTTAAGAAAGCACTGACCAGCTCAAAGATGAACACAAAGAGTCAGTTAACATATATCAGTATATTTATACAGAACAGGGAGTGAACATGAATAATGGCAGCCACCTGCCTTGAAAGTCAATTATTTATCTCTTTAGAAATTCATGCAATGTATAAGGTAGCAACCTGAAGAAATTATATAACAGGGTGACAGTTAATAATACACAGTGATTTGCCAATTGAAACCATTGAACATCCTTCTAATTATTGTACAATAATTTCAGGGTTACTAAATTCAAATGTAATCAGTCAGGCAGGAAGTTCAAAATATTTCAGAATCAGAAATGACAATCTTGTTAAAAATGCCAGGTAGTGGTAATGAGCACATTCCTTGGAGGTACACCAATGTACAATCATATCTCTTTAGCTTTCAATGCCCTGATTCAAATATTTACACTTTTACAATCAAGGCAAAGCACAACAAAGTCTATTTAAAAATCCATTAAATGTTCTGGTATGGTATAAATTATTGGAATGCATTTATAGCATCATCAAGCGCATATACTATCTTTTTCTGAAAATAAAAACCTTTCAATTCATAATGTCACTTTCTGACCAATTGTAAATTATGTTTACAAAAAAGCAAGCAAAAATATTGTGTAAAGACACCAAAATATTGAAAGTCCGAGTTGGATACTTCAAATACAATCAAGCTGCTAAGAAACTATAATCTTTTTTTTAAAAAATTGCCACAGAGAATGACAACAGCAACAAAGGACAATTGGAAAAGAGGCACACTCTATAGCTGCAGACCTGGGAATGGTAGAAATTTTCATTTATTTCAGTCTCCTAGAAGTGTAGTCAGTGCAAGTACTGCTGCTTCCAAGAGAGTGTCTGAAGGGACAGGGGACAAACAATTTTAGGGTGAACTGTAGGTGCTGTAGAGGCAGCCTGTTCTTCTGCATCCCATTGCAGTCTAAAATCAGTCCATGGAGGAGGAAATGTCATTTGGAGGCATCACAATGGTGATGCAGAAAGGTGCGTGTAGTAAGGTAAGAAACAGACTCGTTTACTTACTGGATACATAGGTTTAACTTGAGGCAAGAGATATGCTAAACATAGGTACAGCCTTAAAAATGCACATTGTCACATAAATATGGCACAACTTAGTCACAGGCTGAGGTTCCTAAGAATTAGGTTATTTTACGATTGTGTCTAAAACCATTTCCCAGGCAATACATTGAGATTATGCCATGAAAGAGTATCAGTAAAACAATAATAGGTCTGGTAATCTCCAAGCATTTTAGCCTTCTACATTAAGGTAGGAGAATATATTTCAAACTTCACTGATTGTTTGGAAACAAGATCAATCCAAACCAGGGAAAGTTTACATGTTCAACATGAATAGCTCTAGTTAGGTTACAGTGACATTGGTCCTAGAAAAATGTAAAAACAGCAAGAAAAACTTGTTGTTTTTAATTTTTAATTACTGTTGTTTTTAATTACTTCTTTACAATAGAAGTAATTAATCAAAAGTTGAAAAACTGATAATTAATTATGCTTATTATATATTAATTTGTTTGAAATCTCTAAATACCCTCATGTGGTAATATTGTTATTTCCATATTAAACAAATTGAACACAATTAAAATAGTTTTTCAGGATCTGTATGTTGTCCATAAAACGAACTTCCCTTAATACACATGAGGGATCCAAATTATGTATTTAAAAACATTTAAAAATTATGTTTGCTTCTATAATAGCCAATTAAGTATGATATAAGGTTAATTCAGTGTATTACAAAATTTAATATAATTCTCTCTCCTCTCACCTGTTTAATTTCAGGTTAACTACATGACTCTTTTTTTCCACTTTTTATTCAATTTATTGGAGTGACATTGTTTAATGAAATTATATAGATTTCAGATGTACAATTTTATGACCCAGCATCTGTATATTGTGTTGTGTGTTTGTCACCACAAGTGAAGTCTCTTTCCATCACCATTTATCTGTCTATTATAAAACTACTGGCTTTCTCTATATACCTTTCACCAACTCTATCAGTAAATTCTGGTACTTTTATTGCCTAATCCTTAATTCTTTCCATCTTTACTGCAACATCATCAGTCAAAAACATCATTATTGTGTACTTAGATTACTGCAGTACTTTCCTATTTGGTTTCAATGTTTTAGCATTTATTCATCCATATTCATTATCCAAATAAACTTCTAAGCAGAAGAATATATCATGGATGTAAAAGCTTGTGTCATAACTTCATTTCTCTCACGTGGGTGGTGAGAAATAAAATAGAACCAAACTGCAAAGTGATTTGTCTCAAAGTCACAGTTAAGCTAGGATTGGATCTTCTAAGTAATTAGAGTCTCTTGTAAGTGGGAAAATTAAACTACCAGATAGGAATTTTCAAAACTTACAGCCAAGAATACTCTAACCAGCAAGGTTATCATTCAGAACTGAAGCAGAGATCAATATTTTCCCAGACAAGAAAAAGCTAAGGAGTCAATCACCACTAAAAATGGCATTACAAATTTGCATTGTATTACATTAATTCATTAAGTGAAAAAGAAAGTGCCAAAACTAGAAATAAAACAATATATAATTTTTTTAAAACCACTAATAAAAGCAAACTAATAAAAGTAAAGGTAGTAGGCTAACCACTTATATAACTAGAATAAAAATGATTAAAATGGCAGTAAGTATATTCCTATCAATAATTACTTTAAATGTGAGTGGACAAAGTTCTACATTCAAAAGACATAGGGTGACTGAATGGATAATAAAAACAGGCTATTATATATGGTGCCTACATGAGACTCACTGCAGGTGGAAACATATACACGCTAAAAGTAAAGGAACAGAAAAAGATATTTTGTGCAAATGGGGAAGAAAAGCTGAGATAGCAACACTCAAACCAGACAAAACAGACTTTAAAATAGAGGCTATAATAGGAGATAAAGAATCACCCAGCAATTCCACATCTGGGCACTTATCTGAAAAAATAGAACTCTATTTTGAAAAGATACATGCACCCCTATGTTTAGTACATCAATATTTATAATAGCCATGACATGGAGGCAACCTAAGTGTCCATCAATAAATGAAAAAATAAGGAAGTAGATACACAAACACACACAGTGGAATATTATTCTTGCCATTTTTGACAACATGGATAGATATAGAGGGTATTATTCTAAGTGAAATAAGTCAGAGAAAGACCGGTGCTGTATCATTTAACTTATATGTAGAATCTAAAAAAGCTAAACAAATGAGAAAAAAACGACTCATAAACATAATAAACTCATAGTTGTCAAAGGGTCAGGTGGTTGGTGGATGGGTAAAAAAGTGAAGGGGATTAAGAGGTATAAACTTATGGTTGAAACAAAATAAATCATTGGGATATGAAACACAGCATAGGGAATACAGCCAGTAATATTACATTAATTTTGTATGATGACAGATGATTACTAGACTTCTCATGGTAATCATTTCATAAGGTATATAAATGTGAAATCACTATGTTACACGCCTGAAAATAATATAATATTATATGTCAACTATATTTTAATTTAAAAGTTTTACATTCACATTTTTTTCCAAAATGCTCTACGTATGCCTCTCACAGGCATACAAAACAAAATAGGACAAACAAAACAACTAGGTAGTGATAATCAGGCACAGAAAGTAGAACTAGTAGGAGAGAGGAGAACAAGCAGATAGTGAGATGCTGACTCAGAACCCTCCCTCCCTCCCTTCCTCTCTCCCTCTTCCCTCCCTCTCATTCATTCAACAACAAATACCTATTCCACAATTTCTACAATGCCAGTCATTAATTATTTTAAGCACTGGGGATCTAACATTTACCTTTTGGTGAAAAGAGGGAGAAATAACCAAATGGATAAAGACATTGTAGATCATGCTTCTAGCTCAATGCCTGAAACAAGAATAATCTGTGTGTGACCACATGCAAATTGTAGCACCTCTCTGAAACTCAGCATCCTGATCTATTTAAGAGGGAGGGTATCAGTGCTTATAACATATATTTGACTATTAAGTGATACAATATTTTGGCATGTGTCTGACACATCACTAGTACATATTATTAAAATAGTTATTTATTATGTACGTCAATAATTTTGAGAATAGAAAAAAAAGTAGTAAAGTGTGCTTTAATAAAAATTAAGAAAATGAAAAAATTGAAGAAAGGAAATTTCCACTAAGAAAGAATACTTTTTTAAAACTTTCACCTTTTTTTAAATTTTGTTTTTTTGTTCATAGCAGCATTATTTACAATAGCCAAGTGCTGGAAACTTTCACCTTTCTTGATCTTTACATTTCTATTACTTGACTCTTCCCAGGCTAAACTTTCATTCTCATTCTCTTCACAGGCTTTCCTTAATTTTAATAAATATAGTGACAACACTATATGTTACAGTCTCTCCAAAATTCTTCAACATATAAATTTATGTTTTTATTTCCTAATAATTAGAGTTCTTTCTCACTTTTCTAAGATAAATAGAATGATTTACTTCATTTTAGTACCCAAAAATTGGAACACAATTTATCGATTAGTAATAACAAATTATTATATATTAATTTGTTTGAAATCTCTAAATACCCTCATGTGGTAATATTGTTATTTCCATATTAAACAAATTGAACACAATGAAAATAGTTTTTCATTATTTTGATAAAATAATTTTGATAAATTTTTTTTGCTCCATTGTAAATTTTAAAGATTACTTTTATTGTGTTCTATAAAAACACTCAGAGACATTTCCAGAACAGTATTTCAGCACCAAATAAAATTATAGTTTATGTATGCATACTTAATAACTGCTATTCAACAATATGCTTCACAGTAATTTGTTATAACTGAGATCCATAAAATTATTAACTGCTTCCTCTTCTCTAGAAGAAAAATGAAGAATCAGCCTATTATGCCAAATAACATTTAACCTCTTGTTTTCTAGAAGTTTTAATATAAATATATATTATGTACTTAAAAATACATAATGTAGCCCTGGCTGGTGTAGCTCAGTGGATTGAGCGCAGGCCTGCGAACCATATGATCGCGGTTCGATTCCCAGTCAGAGCACATGCCTGGGTTGCAGGCCAGTTCCCCGTTCCCTGTTCCCGGTTCCCAGCAGGGGACGAATGAGAGGCAACCACACATTGATATTTCTCTCTCTCTCTCTCTTTCTCCTTCCCTTCCCCTCTAAGATAAATAAATAAAATCTTTAAAAAAATACATAATGTAATCTTTTATATCTACTGACTAAATTGAATAATCATTTTACATCATTGAGATTTTATATTTTTGTTTCTTATTTTACTTTTATATTTAGTGCCTAAAGAAATATCTTCTAAAGAAGTAAATGCTGTTGTGAGTTCATTTTCATTTGTTTCCTGAAACTTTTTTATTTCTTCCCTAATTTCAATCTTGACCCATTCGTTGTTTAATAGCATACCATTCAGTCTCTATGATTTTGGGTGTTTTGGGTTTTTCCTTTGGGGTTGGTTTCTAATTTCAGTCCCTTGTGGTCAGAGAAAATGCTTGGTATGATTTCAATTTTCTTGAATTTGTTGAGGCTCATTTTGTGTCCTATCATGTGGTCTATCTTTGAAAATGTTCCATGTGCATTTGAAAAGAATGTGTATTTAGCTTCTTTGGGATGAAGCGCTCTATATATATCAGTCAAGTCCATTTCTTCTAG
>NW_028079197.1:215664-412936 GCF_014824575.4 Sturnira hondurensis
GGATTGTATCCTAAGAACCCTAAAACACCAATCCCAAAGAACCTATGCACCCCAATGTTCATAGCAGCACAATTTACAATAGCCAAGAGTTGGAAGCAACCTAGGTGCCCGTCAGTAAATGAATGGATCAAAAAACTATGGTACATATACACAATGGAATTTTATGCTGCAGAAAGGAAGAAGGAGCTCCTACCTTTTGCAACAACATGGATGGAACTGGAAAGCATTATGCTGAGTGAAATAAGCCAGGTGTTGAAGGACAAATACCATATGATCTCACCTTTAACAGGAAGCTAAACAACAAAACAAACAAGCAAGCAAAATATAACCAAAGACACTGAAATGGAGAACGGGCTGACAGTGACCAGAGGGGAGAGGGGAGGGAATTTCAGGGGAAATAAGCGAGGGATTTAGAGGAACCTATATGGGGGATACATTGACAACAACTGAGAAGGGTGGAAATGGGAGGGAGGGGGGAGGATGGGGGGTGGGATAGGATGGGAGTAATAGACAGAAAACTGTACTTGAAAAATAATTAAATAAAAAAATTGGAAAAAAAGAAGTAAATGCTCAGCATTTTGGGGGGGTAACAAAGAATTTTTTTAAAGACTTTATTTATTGATTTTTAGAGAGGGGGGAGAGGAGGGAGAAAAAAAGGGAGAGAAAGATCAATGTGTGGTTGACTCTCAAGTGGCCCCCACTGGGGACCTGGTCTGCAACCAAGGCATGTGCCCTGACTGGGAATTGAACAAGTGACTCTTTGGTTCACAGCCCACTCTCAGTCCACTGAGCTACGCCACCCAGGTGGTAACCAAGGATTTTAATGGGAGAAAATCAACAAGTAAACAGGAAATCAGAGAGCAGCATAGTAAGGTTTGATATGAAAATATAAACTTGATATTAGGGACACAATCAGAGTGATTTCAAAAGGAGATATTAATCATATGTATACAAATTATACACACACCCACACACTCTGGACACAGAAGAAAAAGAACCAAAGAATCAACTTTTACAGTGAATTTTCTTTTTTCATTTTCTTTTAGCTGGGCTGTTAATTGGTCATAGTGAATGTAATCAATATATTTATATGGCTTGAAAAATACCACCCAATTCTTACAGCCAATTAGAATATTTCATTGCTTATTGATCCATCGCTTGCCCATAAAAACTTGTTTTTGTTGGGTCTTGAATAATATATGTCAGTCTTAGCTGTTCATCAATTAAATGCTAGATAGTTCTTAATTTTCTATGTCTCAGTTAAATAATATTTCGCCCTCAGTTCTATTCATTTCTCATTAACTTTTTCTATACAATCGTATTCACACCCCAACTTAGGTCCCCCAAATCTCTACCTTCACTTACCTTCTCTTGAAATCCATGGGCATATTTCCATTGTTGACTGTCTTGATAGCTCCAACATAACTTATGCAATCAACATGTCCTCAAAGCCATATTTCTACATTATACTGATATGTATTAAGATGCTGATCTATCTAAAAAAGAAAAAAAAGAGAGAGGAAGGACTCATGGACGCAGACCACAGTGTAGTGACTGCCAGGGGGGATAAGTGTGGGAAGGGATAGAACAGGGTATGGGGGAGATGAATGAGTATGAAACATTACAATGAAAATAATGTAAAAAGAAATAAATAAAAATTCAAAAAGAAAATGATCTATTATTAACTGAATTGTCAGCTCATATATATATACAGGAAAAGGTACACAAATATAAAAGTAAAATGTGTGGTAAAAGCTTACATATAAAACAACTATAGGGATAAAGCCTTTAAGGTTACTGAAGACTAGTGACCAGAGTAGTTGCATAAATGTAAGGGTTACATTTGATCATAGGCCAATGGGCAATATAAGAAAACACATGTTAATATCCAAGAAAGATGTTCCACTAATATTAAATGGCAATACACCATCTTTTCAGTGTTTTATCACTCAGTAGCAATGAAAGTGTTTGTTCCACACGTTCTGCCAAACAGAAGTGAATGCGGTGCATTAACACAGCAGTTCTGTTGATCTCAGCAAATGAAATCTGTGTACAAAACCTTAAACAAAGTGTCTCTGGTTTTCACTTGAAAAAGGAAAAAGTTCATAAAGGGTAATAAAAAATTTAGTATTCTAAGAGGCATAATGGGAGTGTACAATCCATAGAGAAATATATTATTGTATAATGTAATACATAAATATTACATAATATTAATGAATTATAATGTTGCCTAAGCATACATCATTTTCAATGTTTTTTGAGCACATCAAAACACATACTGACACTGATATCCAATTCTTTGTTCTTGTGCTTAGCTTGTTGATTCAGTTATAGTAAATTTTGGTACTAGTTACTGGTTGTATAACCATGGGTCAGAACTTAATCTCACTGCATATCAGTTTTTGAATAAATATAGATCACATGTATTATATTAATTATACTTAGAAATCTAGTAAAATGAGAAATAATATATAATATAGAGTTAGTTATATTAAATGAGATACTTTATATAAAACACATGCCACAAATGCTGATTTATATTTAATTACTTATTTAATATTAATCAAACACCTATTTTAAACATTAAGTGCTTACAATCATAATGTTCTATCTTATTAAAAGTTATTTTGCTCTTCTCAAAAACCAAATCATTTCTGGAGAGCTTTCACAGACAAGCATATTGTTTAAATTTTTCAAAAACCATTAATATCCAGCAAATGTTTTCTACAAGTGTATGTTTTATTCTTCATATTATCTTTAAATTTTAGGAATATAACATATTTAATTGAAATGTAATTCATTGCCTAAACACACACAGGTTCCTGAAAATATTGAAATAAACTAATCTCTTGCTTACCTCCGTTAAAACGAATAATGACTTTTCTATTAAAGGGGTGTTCCTGGTAAGGAGAGATACCTGTTGAAGAAGTTAGGTTCCCCTCATATCCAGAACAAAAGACCCTGCTGTTCTCTGTAGCACCTAACTCAGTTAATTTTTGTAATTAATGTTATTTATTTTTGTCTTCTCCTCTAAACTATATATGCCTTGACTGTGTCAATATTTTTGTCCTTGGCTATCCAAATTACTTAACAGTGACTTCACATTAAGAAAACATATAATAATCATGTATCTAAGCCATAATTGGTTTGAAAAAGGAAACTGTCCCTGCCCCTAAGGAGTGAGTGCACGTAAGTGCTTGTGCTCTGAGGTCTACAGAAAGGAATCGAGCTCTGCCAGGGAAGGTCTGGTGCATGGACCCCACTTCTGTGTGTTATGATCTTGGTCACAGTGCTGGCACCATCCAATGTGAACATGACTGGGCCCACAAGTGTTAGCCATGCATGTAATTTTAGACTTTGTGTTACTACATTATAAAAGTGAAATAAATGAGTAAAATTATTTTTAATAATATATTTTATTTAAACCAATTCATCAAAATAAAATTTTGCCATGTAAATAATGTAAAATGTTAAGAAATTTTACATTTCTTATAAGTCTTTGAAATACAGTGTATATTTTACAATGATCACATCTCATTTCAAGCCAGCTACATTTAAAGTGCTCAGAATGACATGTTACCAGACCAGACAGAAAACTTCGGGAATGAAAGATATTAAAATATTTTGTTTACTTGTGGAAGATCATTAAAATACTTCTTTAAGTACATATATGTATAAAATGTTTCCAAAAGTTGATATATAGTATTAAAAATCTATCTTACCTTTCATTTTACTGAGATTGATTGCTTCCACTAGAGTCATATCTCTTTTCTAGTGGCTTTGATTGCACTTTTCTGTTTCTATAGTGAAAAACAGCAATACTTCCTCCTTTATCTTTTAGTGTTTTCCCTTTTTCAAATGTTCTTCCTTCTTTCTTTCCTCCTAAAAAGCTGAATTAAAGGAGACTAAGGAGCCCGGAAGTGGGGAATTTGATATTTGTATTTCTGATTTTCACTTTTAATGCCTGGGGCAAAATTTTTCTCCAGTGAGGGGAATACTTATTGCTGCATAATGCCTACAAAAAGTTTGTTGATATTGTGACATGATAGTAAGAAGCTAGGAAAACTGGGCGACTAGAACTGGAAAACTGAGTCAAGAAATTAAACAAGGTCAAACAGTTTGAGCAAGTTATCACTATCGCCAACTGGTGAATCACAAGAACTTACCTCCCCTAACCAAGGACTCTTGAGATTGAATGGTTCATACCTCTCCCCCGTAAGCAGAGTACATAGCTTAAACCTCCCTGGTCTGGGAAATAGAGAACAGACCCAATTAATGCCATTTGTGTCAGCTAAGCCCAAGGGCAGATGAAGTCAGGAACAAATAATGAAAACCCCATTAAAAGCCAGACAGACCCAGATAAAAATAAAACAGTGAAAGGACAGCAAGCTCACAGTTACTAACAACCACACCTAAAACAAAAGCCAACTAAGAGGATATCAGGAGTGGAACCATGGAAATGGAGATCACATGGAAGGTTAGTGACAGGGGAGTGGGAGGAGGAGAAGCGGGAGAAGATACAGAGAGTAAGTAGCATTGATGGTAGGTAGAAAATAGGGGGAGGGCAAGAGTAGTGTGGGAAATGAGGGCAAGAGTAGTGTGGGAAATGTAAAGAACTTATGACACATGGACATAAATGAAAGGGGGAATGGTGGGGGAGGGGTATGCAGGGCGGCGGGGAATAAAGGGCGGGGACTAGGACAACTGTAATGGCATAATGAATAAACTATATTTAAAAAAAATAAAACAGTATAGCAGACCAAAGAATACTCCCAAACCCCCTATGTGCTCATTTTGACACATCAGCATATTAAAAATAAACCTGGAAAGTTGACAAATATTTTGCTGAAACCCTCCCCCAAGATTCTCACCCACAGAAAAAAGATAAAAAGCCCTCATGACAAAGACTTAGTGTGGGCTCCCTCTGAGCATGCCCATGCCCTTTCCCTGGCATGAACATTTTACCTCCTCCTAAACTCTAAGGGTCTCAAGGATATTTGCAGCCCGAGGAGGAGTGGGCAGAGGCATCCTGACCCAGGCTTACTCCCTGATCTTGTCTCTAGGGCCCCTTTTTCTCTGACTTCCCAGTGACCTAAAAGCAGCCCCACCTTGGCTCACTCCTTTCTTACAACTTTCTAGGGAGCCAAAGCAGAGACTAGGCTCTCTCCTGTTACTTCTCCCACCTTAAGTGCTTCCTATGTTTAATTGTATCAGCCTTAATAAAAATACTCTCAAAATCATCTGGACCTATGTTGTGAAATCTTTCCCATGTGAAGTGGAGAACCCACAGACTATTACTGGCCCCAGGTAGACCGATTGAAGGCCAGGTTCCTGTCCTGTAACATTATAAATATTGTTTGACAGATTGTATCCAGAAACACACTTTGTAGAACTCTCTCATCCAAGAATTTTTACAGAAGTTGCCTGAACCTATGTCTTCAATAAATGAAAATGAGTTTGTGGGGCTGCCTACTCTGGTCATTTCTGATCTAACTGTTCAATATACTGGATTGTTTTCAGTGCTCCACTAATGATATTTTCCAATAAATATCAGTGTGCAACAATACCTACTCTTTTTATCTGTGTCCTGTAACAATATATTGGTTATTTTTATGTGTATGCTATGAGGTCATAAATCCACAAGGACTATTTCTACAGGGTGCTCAAGCAAAATTCCCCACACTCAGTTTATTCCAAGGGTATCACACGGAGTTTCACAGAATTTGGGCTTATATGATCTTTCATTTCATCTGCCTGTCTCCTTTCTCTTTTCATTAAATTGAGTTCAGCGAGTTGTGCCAAACATAGCCATGGATTATGCATCTCTTTTCAAAATAGTCCTATTTTCAAAAATATGAGAAGTCAGAATCCCAGGTATTTTAAATGCCCTGTAGTTTAAAAGGCTGGTAACCATCATTTCACTTAGCTACTTAATGTAAACTGTAGCAATAATCTGTTGTTGTAGTCCCATAAACAGTAAATAAAATTCTAAAATGGCATATATTTCAAAATATCAAAGCTTTGAAAAGAAAATTGTTGGGTATAAAAATCTAAATGTTATGTGATTTCATTCTGTTCCTTGCTCTCATGAAATATCCATTTTCTAAATAACTTCAGGAAAATGACAATTTTAATGTAAATAAAACCTGCTTTATTTAGGCAACAGAGGTGTGAGATTCAAACAAGTTAGCTTCTGAGACAGTAATAAAATTGTTTATTTTGGTCCATTGACAACAAATTCCAAATTAATCTCAACAAAATTATTCAACTAGTAATTATATTTTGCTAAGAAATACAGCAAGAAACACAATAGAACAATTCTAAAATAGACTCAATTAAATACTTAAGCAGACCTATCTAGTCACAAATAACATATTCTGACTTTCCTTCCTTTACTCCTCACCACCAGGCTCTCAATATTTTTCTTATGCAAAAATAATGAAATGCTAATGCACTATTTCTGAATCAACAATACATATAATTAAATACTGATTATTTGAAAAAATAGTAAGTGGATATTTAACTTGGTATTTGCAAAATGATAGCTGACAAATATTAATTCTGAGCAGAAGGCAACCCCATTTTCAAGGCTGTTGTGAAATTTTCATTCAACAGTTTGTGCTACCAATGTTTTTATAATTCTCATAGTCTCCCTAATTATTAACAACTTATGATACAAGATTATTAGAGAAGTCCAAAGGAAAATAATATTTATTTTTCATACAAAAACAGGAAGGAATATCCCCAAGCAACAGAATCACAGCCACAGAAGGTAGCTACACTCGACCAGCTGTGTTCTATGACACAGTGTAAGAAAGGATCCAAAAAAAGGAAATGTGTGTTGGGGCAAGATTCTTGTGCTGCATCACTAACTTGGTAGTGGCTTAGGGCCATATGGGACTGAAAGCAAAAGGAATGGAATTTTACTTGAATGGATTCAATAAATATGTTTACATAAGCCAAAGAGTTTTCAATGTCACTGGATGACTAATGCTGAAAGAAGACTTGTTTGTGTCTATAAATGACATTGTAGAATTCCTCAAGGCCATTTTATTATGTAAAATACCACTCCTTAGGAAAAGGTGGACTTTTCCTAAGAGGAAAATAGAATATACTAAAAATTGTCACCCTTACCCAGAAATTATATATTTTAGCTTCTACCATAAACTTATCATGTAAGCTTGCCATTCACTAGCAACATGGTGGCATTTTTCCCAGAATGTGATAGGCATAAAATGTAAGCAGTCACAACTTCGCTCACTCTCAGTGATGTTCAGCCTTCATTCCGGCAATTAAAATACAGTTGCTTTAATAAAAACTTCATTGTTTTAACCCAACCACATAAATAAGGCAAACAAAAAGCACAGCCTTGAATTATTTGAAGAATGGATAGATTATCAGCAGATGTGTACAACTGAAAATGACCTCTTTGGCATTTAGAAGATGACAAGGGTGACTTTCACTTTAAAGCATAAATAATTTTAAGGGTTTTATATAAAAGGAAATTTTATTATTGATGACTCAGTAAAAATATTACTCAACATCTCGCAAATTTTAGAGTTATGCTTTTCTATACAAATGTCTGTTCAAACCCTCTAGAAAAAGACAGAAATACACTCTTTCCCTCAAATAGGGCTTTATAGTCATTGAAGATATTTGCAAAGTTGAGAACTAAAAAATAAAGAAATGCTTTGTTATAGAACAAGTGCTAGCTGTGAAATAGTAAATGTATTTTATCCATAAACCCAAATTTTCACTTGATTTTCTAAGATAATTTATGTAGATAAACTAGAAGTAGTAACTGACATATTCTGTCACTTAGTGAAATTTAAACTGCAAAGGAGAACAGATGGAAAGGCACCTGCCATTAATTACCTCACAATCAATTTTTAGATGAGGAAAAGCCCATTCTCTTCCTAAAAAGGTTAATTTCAAGGCAGGAGTAAACTTACCTAGTTCCAAAGACTAAAGAACCTATAATGAGCACTGGGTCAAACTTGATCAACTAAGCAAAATGTTGTAATCGCCAATCTCATAACTATGAGAAGACAGTGTGGATGTTTAAAACCTTACTACTCTGCATGGTGCGTGAACTACTAGAGGCAACTGCTAAATATGTAAGTCCAAAACTGTACAAAAGAAACAACAAAGAACTAAATTTAGATCCTAGAAAATATCTACTTAAAATAAAAGAATTCAGGAATGTAGAAATGGAGAGACAGTACATGATGTGCAGAAAACAAAGGGCAAAACAGGAAATGTGAATCCTAATGTAGAATTAGTTTCATTAACTGTAAATGTAAAAAACACTCAAGAAGTCAAAGATTAATAGAACTGATTAAAAAAAAAACAATTCACTATATGCTACCTAAGAGGCACAAACTTTAGAGAAAAAAAGAACTGGAGTAACTCTACTAACATCAGATGAATTTGAGATTATGAAAATATTGTTATTAGAGGGGAATTAAGGACATTTTATAATGTGAAATAATTCAAAACATTAAAAAGATGTCGTTACAATTATAAGCATACCTGAACCTAGCAACAGACTACAAAATACATGAAGCAAAACTGAGAATTGAAGGGAGAAACACAATTAAACAACACTTCCATATTATTAAAGGAGAAAATATTTCAAATCAATAATCTAAACCTCTGCATTAAGAAAATACAATAAAAGAACAAGTTATAAAAAAGCAAACATATGAAAGGAAATGATAAAGACTAAAGTAGATATAAATAAAATAGGAACAAAAATAGTGAGCCTTGGTTGGGTTGATCAGTTGGTTAGAGCATCATCCCAATCCACCAAGGTTGTGGGTTCAATTCCCCATTAGGGTGTGCACAAAAATCAACGAATAACTGTATAAATAAGTGAAACAACAAATCAACGTTTCTCTCTCTCTCCCACTCCCTCACTGCCTTCCTCAAATAAATAAATAAAAACTAAAAATAGGTAGTGAGAAAGAAAATAATTAAACCTAAAATGGTTCTTTGAAAATATTTTTAAAATTTCCAAATCTTTATTTAAAACAAGAAAAAAAGTGCAAAGACTTACATTCTTAAATATAAAAGGAAAGACAGAATATCATTACTGACATGACAGAAATAGAAAAGATTATAAGAGAATACTACTAACAACTGTGCATCAGTAAAATAGGAAACCTAGACACATTTTTTTTCCTGGGACATTTGGTTGGAGTAGAATAGCTGTCGTCTTAAAGCTTTTGGTTTGGTAGGCTTCCCTTTTTTTGTCCTTTGGCTAAAGAGATCAGGTTTCTCTTGTCATCCTCATCATCTGTAGTCAGTTGATACTTCCAGGTTGCCTGCTTGTTCAGCTCCAACGCTGAGATATATGAGATGAAAAAGAAACCCCAGGTATCTCTCCATGGTGACATTCCTTGGGTCACTAGCTGGTCTGTCTTCTCCTCTTCACAATTTAGATATTTTTTCTTTGTAGATAATTCCCATGATTTTTAGTTGTTAATAAATTAATTATTAAAAACAGAATAGAGTTGTTTTTCTCCCCTCTTCCTGAAAACACAAGTTCCCTTAGCTTTTCAATATAGTGTTAAAACCATCTATTTATTTTATTATTTCTGATTTGTTATAATCAGAAAACTTTATCAGTAGCATATTACTATTTGGAATGTCCAAATACTTCCCTTGTAGATTTAAACATGTTCAACATTTTTTGTAGAAGGTTCATTAACTTGTCATTAACTGTCATGCTTAGCAGACCTTTCTGAATATGCATAAGATCAAGTTTGGTACCTGGTTTGTTAAAATTTTTATTTTTACAATTTTTAAATTTCTTAAATCTAATGATTAGAGAGTTGTATTACAATGTCATTATCAGATTCTAGATGAGTTATTTCTGCTTGGTATTTTGGTCTTAATTTTTCTTTATATACTTCAAACTTTGTTTTTAATTTATGGCTTAATGTAACATTTTAGTTTTGAAAAATCATGTCTTTCATTATATACTCTACCATAGTGTTGCTGTCATAAGTATTTTTCCCTGAATACATATTTTTTCTTTCTGATAGCAGTATTTCTTCTACAAATTATTTTAGTTAATATTTATCTGTTATGTATTTATACATTCTTTTACTCATGGCTTTTTGAGTCACTTAATTTTAGTATGTCTGCACTTTTCATCTTGTTTGATTTTGTAAATTTTTTGGTAAGCTTACTTCACTAGGGAAAATTGATGTATTTAATCTAATTCATACCACGCTTACTGGGTTTTCTCTTTTTTAAAAAATGTATCTTATTGATTATGCTAAACAACAAAACAAACAAGCAAGCAAAATAAAACCACAAACACTGAAATAGAGAACAGGCTGACAGGGACCAGAGGGGAGAGGGGAGGGAATTTCAGGGGAAAATGGGAAGGGTTTACAGGAACGAGTATAAAGGACACATGGACAAAAACTAAGGGAGGGAGGGAGGGAGCACTGTGGGGGTGAGCTGGGATGGGAGTAAAAGAAAACTGTACTTGAACAACAATTAAAATAAATTAAAACATTTTAAAACATGAAGAAAGGCTTAGAAACCTCCAGGACATCTTTAAACATTCCAATATCCAAATTATAGGGAACCAGAAGGAGAAAAGGAAGAGCAACAAGTGGAAACATTATTTGTACAAATAATAAAGGAGAACTTCCCCAATCTGGCAAAGAAAACGGAGTTTTCTTCCAGGAAGTCCAGGAAGACTCAGAGAGTCCCAAAGAAGTTGGACCCAAAGTGGGTTTTCTATTTGTCATAAATTGTCCTAACTTTATACTTTCTCATTTCTGGCCTTCCATTCATCTCACAATGCATTTTTATTTTGAGACATTATTTTTTTTGTAATGGTCAACTTAATATCTGAACATTCTATGTCACTCATTAAAAATTAAACTTATGAAGCATATCTATCTTCCCCATAAACAAGACAATGACTTTGGCACACATACTACTCACCAATATAAAACCTCTCATAACCTTTGTTATTGCCTTCTTTTATTTCTAGCTACTGGAAATAGTTTTTCATAGACTCTATTTTTATAGGAAATCTTAATTTATATATTTTAAAATACATGTTTTATTTTAATAATTTTTTACATTCTATTTATAACAGCCTATCCATGACTTGCCACCTCTACAAATGTGTGTCCTGACCTAGTTTCTGTTTTAGTTTCATTTGCTTCTCTTGTTTTTCAGTTTGGCTTTGTATTTTTAGTAATATGACATTAGTAATAGTTTTTTTGTCATTGACCTGTGATTGATGGGATTTCTTTCTGAAATACACTGCCATCAAGTGGAATTTGATATTTTTTTTGTTATGCTGCTACCATTTTCCTTTTAATTAGTTCAGTTACCTGGGATCCAGTCAAAATTCAGTAGATCTGGGTGGAGCCTTGCATTCTGTACTTCTGACAAGCTCCCAGGTGATGTTTATGCACCTACTAGTTGTCTTTGAGATTCAAATTAACACCTACATTTAAAACAACCTACTTCAATGAACTCCAACTTAATTTTATTAGTACTCAAATCTTTGCTCCATAATAGCTCCCTTTCTTCCATCCTTCTTTGTAATATTATTGTGATACCAATCACATTCTTATATATCATAAGAGCATCAGCATAGACTTAATGTTTTATGCAGCTGTCTTACAAATAGAGCAGACAGTTTCAAATAAAATTTAGTATATTCTACAATTGATATTAACTGTGGCACCATCTTTACCATGCTCTTTATTTCTTCATGCAGATATGAGTAACTGTCTAGTGTCCAGTAACTAGACACTGTCTAGTGTCTCGCAACCGAAAGGACTCCCATTTGTATTTTTTTTAGGGCAGATCTGTTAGTAATGGATTCTCTTAGTTTTTATTTATCAGTTATTGTCTTAATTATTATTTTATTTTTGAATGATAGGTTTGACAGAATAGAATTCTTGGATACAGATTTTTTAACACTTCAAATATGTCATCTTCCTGCCTTCTGGTATCTCCCTTTCTTAATACCAGAAAAGGTACCTCTAATAAAATACAAATTCTTAATTAACCTAACCTGCCATAAATAACATTTATAAAAACCTGGGGTGGAACTTAAGTGAGAGCTAAGGTGAGTGAAAATAAAAGTAGGAAGATTTTAGGAAAGAGGAAGCAATGAAAATCATTCTCATATAGAAAATATAAATTACATAAACATAAAACATAATAGGAATGATCCCTTACCTCTTATCAGATATCACTGAGGTCAAAATACTGGAACATTATTTTTGCAGTTCTGAAATTTAAAAAAGTGTCAATTTAGAATTCTATATCCAATGGCTATATTTTTCAAGAATGAGTATGAAGCAAATATATTTTCAGATAATAGAACAATAAGAATGACATGAAAAGATTAAAGGGTAAATAAATCCTAGCTCACAAACTACCAAAAACAATGTCTGTTCACAATGGTCAGATTAGAAAACCTCATATTTAGTGAGACAGTAGCTAGAGTAATCAGATAATTTTGTCTCAGATGTGAGGGCAAGCAAGTCACAGACAAAACAATGTACTGGTCATGTCTAAAAGCTTAAAAATAAGACCTGAAAGTATCAAGTTGTTTCCAAGTAAACTAACAGTATCCCAGAACAAAATAAAAATATTTATGGCATGCAGAAATATCCATCACCAAGAGTAAAAATCCACATTTTCTGGCATTCCCTAAAAAACTATCAGGCAGGAAAAGAAAACAGTAATATAATACATGATTAGGACAAGAAAAAAAATGACCCAGGTATGAAACAGATGATAAAATAAATAGGGAAATATTAAAATAGTTATTATAGCTGTTTCATTTGTAAAAAACATGAAGTATATGCTTATTAAACTAGTAAAGAACAATAGAAAAATAAAATTTAAAAAAAGGTAAAGAGATTAAGCAAAAAATACTCATAGATACAGACAACAGCATGGTAATCACCAGATGGGAAGGGGATAGAGGGAGGCAGGAGAAGATACAGAGGGAGTAAACAGTGATGGAAGGAGACTTGACTTTGGTGATGAACACACAATAAAATACACAGATGATGTGTTAGAGAGTTGTACACCTGAAGGCTATATGATTTTATTCAACCATATAAACCTATATGATTTTGTCACCCAATTAATTCAGTAAAAAGAAAACAAAAAAGTTTCAATGCAATAGAAGAAAAACCACTCAGAAACAAGTTATCAAAAGCCTGTGATACTTTGTGATACTGAAACTACAGGACATTGCTGACTCAAATTAAAGAATACTAAAATTAAAGAAAGGGTCCAACACAAATAATACCCCATTTTACTACAAAATATTTTATTAAAAAATCATAAGCATGTAATTCTATAACATAACAATATCACACTTAAGTAAACCATATGACATGGTAGGTGAAATGCTCAAATTAAAACTATGAATTATTACACTGATATTACCCAGCATATAGAAAGAAAAGTAAATAAAGTGATTCTAAGTTTGATGAGTAATAGTATTTATATATTTTCGAAGCATGTCTCTCTAAACCACCTTTACTAAGGAGTAAAAATAGCTTTTCAGAAGTCTGGCAGACAGCACATTAATCAATGACTGAAGTGTACATAATCAATAATGGTACAAGTGAAAATCTTATGCTACTTCATAGCATACAATAAAAACCACGGCAGCACACTCTGTGAAACTTGTGTCAAAGGTATAGACTGAGTCTAATCATAGGGAAATATAGACAATTCATATTTAGAGGGATATTCTTTAAAATAATTAGACTACAATTTTCAGATATTAATGTCCTAAAAGTCAAGGGAAGAGTGAGAAACTGTTTCAGAATGAAGGAGATTTAAGAGACAACATCTAAATTCAGTGTAAGTCTGAAGTGGATATTTTCTCTATAAAGAACATTAGTGAGACACCAGTGGGAAGGAATTGGCTCTACCAATTAGATAATAGTAATGCACCAATCCATGTCAATTTTCTCATTATATTGGCCCTACAGGAGAATATCGTTGTTGTTGCTTTTTTTGTAGAAAATACAAACTAAGGCATTCAGGGAAGCTGGTCACTAGGTTAACAACTTACTGTCAAATAGTTTAGGAATAAAATACTTTTTTCTATACTCTACCTCCTTGTTTTTATAAGTTTATAATAGTTTAAAATACAAGAAAAATATAGACTTTTCTAAATGGTAAAAAGAGGGATGTGTAAAGCATTTAAACAGTTACAGCTTAAGTTAAGACATGTATAGTCAGCAGCTATCTTTGTCTAGTGAGTGATCCCTCCAATACACAAATTTCTGAAGAAAACTCAGTCTGCCAGCATGAAAAGAAAGACACCTCTCTCTCAGGACAATATGAAATGTTAAACGCATTAAAGAAACTTAAATGAAATCACATTGACCATTAAAATTTGTATGAGCACTTCCATTTTCATTCAAACTGGTGAAACACAGTTAGTAACCTAAACTCATTAACATTATATTTCATGTTTCCATTTTAGTAACAGTATGTCACTTTCACAAAGCACATTAATTTCCCAGCATATATGTATATGTATTCATTACAATTTAGATAACTAATTCATTTTGCCTATCCCTTATGCAAATACTATCACAAACTCAAGTATATCCACCCTCTTGGAAGCAAAAAATGTGAATTGGAAATTTCAATTATATCCCAATAACATTCCCAAACTGATTCATCAGCAAGGTTGGTACAGGTTAGTTCCCAAGTTATACACTGAAATACTTTAGAAAACTAAAGAAAAAATAAGTGAATTCTGTGGAAAATATTATATTTTAATTATTTATAAATTTATTTGGAAAGAAAAGTGGGACCTGAGGAGAGAGAGATCACTTAGCAAAGCCAAATTAAAAGTTCAATTATATAAAGTGTATACATAGCGATAAAAAGGGTCTTTGCCATTGTAGGTGGTTTGTATTTTCCTTTACACAAGTAGAAGTGAATTTAGGTACGATAGTAAAGAATACCAAGAAAACGAGAGAACACAAACGAGGACAGCCATTCTATCTGGCTTCTGGAAGATAAATTGTATGACAGGTCCAAGGGCAATTTAAAATCCTCCCGCACTGCTTCCCGGGGAGTCTGCCAATACACAAATGTTAAAGCTAGAAAATCTGTTTTCACAGCTTGACATCAGAACTCTATGATGACTATCAGGGTTTTAATGGTGACCTTACGTTTTGACCTTCTCAACAAAATTAGAAAAGGGAAAATGCAGAGGGAAAGAAGCCGAAAGACGATTGATAGGTGTGTGACCTGCACGTGTGCCGAAAGTCATTCTGCACGGCTTTATCAACAGGATACATACAGTCTTTTGACAGTGACAAAATTGCAAGAATTTAGAAGAAAGTCTATTTTTTAACAAACTTGGTTTAAATCTTTAGAATAAATACTTTTTAGAACATGTACCTCAAATATTTCTGTCCTATTTTGTGATAAAATTTTAATAATTAATATTTTATTTTTCAACATGTTTTAGTTTTTTCACTCCACTAGTACTCTCCTGGGGCCTCTGTCAATTACAGTTTTGTTAATATTAATTTCTCCAAATTAATGATCTTTAATTTTTAGGATATTTTTTTTGCTTTTATTTACAGAAGGTTCAAGTTTCAGTGTTTCCTTTAATCAGTTCCTTTAATACCAAATATGGTATTTGGCATAAAAGGCGCACTTAGTTCTGTTTATTGGGGATGTTATAACTACTATTATATATGAAGAGACTATATATCCTTGAAACAAAAAGTATTTGACATTTTCTTCCCAGTGATCTTGGTTTTATGAGAGATTAAATGGACCATCAAGCCATGAAACAGAAGAATTTATGAGTGCTTCTTATTTGAAATATACAGATTATTGTATTTAATTTTCTTTTACTAGAGTTATAATGTGGATTTCAGTCAACACAAAACTATCAAAATGAAATGGAAAGAAACAAGAACCCCTCAACCTACAAGCTTTGTGAACTAGCGCTAGCAGTGGTTATGTGGAAGCATGTTGGAAAACCATCAAGTTACACACACATCAGTGGAGAGAAGGACTCACTGAACCAAAGTCGGGGAGCCAGCATACGGTGGAACATCCTAGAAAGGATGGAGAAATGCAGGTATAACGGAAAAGTAAGGCTGTGTGTGTGGGGTGGGATGTCAGAGAATAGGGTTAACTGGAAGACAGGCAAATGAAAAATTTATCAAAAATAACAATTTCTTGGGTCCAAATTTTCACTAAAGTAAGTATTAGCTCTATTACCAATAATTTCATTTCAATTTCCTTTTGGTAGCTACCTTCCAGAATGGCTTGGGCCACACCTGATGATAGATTAAAATGAATGAAAGAACACACATTGTATACAGCATTTTATGAAAATATGGGGCCTCTTTTGTTTCCAAATATATTATACTTGCTGAAAAATGCAAATATCTGCATAAAGACAAGTCATTTATGACTTTATATAAAATCATAGATGTTCATCTCTTAATAAGTTATAGATTGAGAAATTATGATTGCCATATGAGTGATTTTCTAATACTTTTAGGTTATTACATTGGAAGGTAACTATACTCTACCACATGATATCCTATAGTGCTAATATTAAAGTCATATGTGGCACTGAATGAAGTATTGGCTTGTGCGGGTTTATATTAATATAATGAAGAGGTTTTATATTAAAAGTGTATTACAATGGATGAGCCAGAAATTTTGCAAAATTGTCTTCTTCACTCATTCTCTCCTATGTGAGTATAGTTCACTGATCACCACACAATGAATTCTCTTAAAAACCTCTCGAATTAGTTCTCCAATGGTTGAGACTCTGTCTCCTCTACCTGATAAATCCCTAAAGGAGATTACACGTTCAGAATAGTGCACCAAGTTCCATAAAGCAATAACATGGATGAAATACTTAGCAGTCACATGGGCAAGAAGAAAAGATTGGTTGGGAGAATTCTCACCACATAACACATTTTTGGCCTCACCAAATTAGCCCAATTTTTGTCAAAGAAATGTTGGTGTTGAAAGGCTTTTGTTGAGAGGGGGAGATGGAAATACTGGAAGATTACTTAGGGTGTTATTCATATTTTGAATTTATACAATATGAGCCTACTTTGACTTGGTAAAAACTTAATTCCTATAGCTTCAAGAACAACCTGGGTATAGTTAAGTATTCTCTAATTTCATTCTTTTTATTTCATTCTACTAGGGCTCAAGGAAAAACTTTAAAAAGAGAAGGATACATGCATATAGTCTGCAGCTTTGATTTGACAAGTAATATGTAGAAAGAGTTAACAATTAATTAAAATAGATGATATTCCATCAACTATACTACCTGCCATTGTGATAAATGTATCCCAAAGTTATTGCTCTTTTAATGATTTAAATACTTTTACATTAGTATTCCAATAATTGTTTTTTACTTTGAGTGCATTGAAGTAAATTTCAATGACTTTTGGTTGCTCCTCTCATAAATGAACCAAAAGGTAAGAGAGAGTATTTATGTGCATTCTAAGTTCATTTTTATTGCCATTGATAAAATAACTGAATACAGTGATATGCTAGCTACTTACAAAATAAATAGAGCCACAGGCAATTACATAAAGAAAATACAGATGGTTGTTTTTATTAGATTATGTAAGAAGTATATTTTCTAATGAAAAATTACTATAGCCAGTATCAAGATATTTATGATAATAAAACAGCAGAAAAATGTGATCCTCACAAACAAGCAATTGTTCAAGTTACTCTTTGTGGTGAGCATGTTGTGCTACACTGTTGAGGGAGGGTAAACAATCTAACAAATGGGAAAACTATATTTTGTTAAATGTCACTTGCATGAATTAAACTTTCATAAAGTACCCCTAGTCAACCAATTCAATTGGGAATTTCACACATTTAACAATTTGCTTGAGGTACAACTAGATGGCTCTTTTAGGAGCAAAAATGTCACATTTTTATTATCTACTGGTAGATGCAATTTAAAATAACTCAGACATGAAAATTATTTTTAAAATATTTTTTCATTTACAAAATAAGATATAGTTTGCTTAATAGTTTAGTAATTGTTAAGATATAAAGTTTATTGTAAATTTCTGTGGTACATAATTATGCTCAAGTTTGGATTATTTTGTAGTATTTGCTTTGCTTTTTAGAGGTATCAGCAAGTTTTAAAGTATAAAAGCATTTTTTTTACTTTTGCAAACACTTTAAAATTATGTTGAAATAATGGTAGATTCTAAGAAAAAAATACAGAGCATTATAAATCTTGAAGAACTGTAGAAAGATGTCCAACCAGGAATAACATATTGACACAATCCACCAAGCATGTTTGTATTTTACCAATTAAATGCTCAAATTTGTGCGTATGCTTATATCTATGCCACTTTATCATATGTGTAGGTTAATACGACCATCACCACAGGTAATTTAAGAACAGTTTCATCACACCATGCCTGTGCTATCTTACTGTAGCCATGTTCATCAGCCCATTCTCCTTAAACCCTGAAACTGCTAATGTGCTCCCCATCTCCATAATTTCACAATTTAAAGTGCTTTAAAAACTAAATTATACAGTTATACATCGTATTTTGAGATTATGCATTTTTTACTCAGCATAATGCTCTTGAGATTTAACCAAGTTTTGTTTTGTTTTATTTTGTTTGTGCTGTTTTGTTTGCTAAGTAGTAGTATCCATCCTATGGTATAGCTATACTACAAATGGTTTAACCACTCACTTGCCAAAAGACTTGGGTTGCTTTTACTTGGACGGTATTATAAACACAGCTGCTATGAACATTTGTTAATAGGTTTTGTGTTGTTTTCATTTCTCTGAAGTAGATGCCCTGGGTTAAAACACTAAGGTTGTACAGTATTTGCATGTTTAATTGTTTAAGAATCTGCTACACTCTTAATGGAGTGGCTATACTCTCTCAATCCCACTCCCAGTGTGAAAGTACCATAGTTTCTTTACATCCTCAGTAGCATTGGTATTCTTTATTTTAATCATTCTGATAGGTGTGTCATGATTATCTCATGGTGTTATTTCATTTGTGTTTTTAATTCACTTTTCCCCAATAGCTAATGACTTTAGCATCTTTTCATGTTCTTATTCACCATCCACATATCCTTTCAGTTAAAAGTCTGTTCATGCATTTTACTAATTTTCTACTTGGATTTTTATTTTTTTCTGCTATTAAGATTGGGGAGTTCTTCATATATTCTAGACACAAGTCCTTGGCCAGATGTATGGTTTGCAGCCATTTTCTTCCAGTCTGTAGTTTGTCCATTCACCCTCTTATAAGGATTTTTACTCATTCACAGAGTAAAAGCTTTTAATTTTGAAAAGACCTAATGTATCAATTTTCTTTTTTATACATCAGGCATTTGATGCCAAGTTTAAGAACTCTTTGCCTATCCCTAAGTTTTCTACTATTTTTAACATTATATGTTTTCATGTCTTACCTCTTAGTACATCACCCCTTCTGGGTTAATTTTGGAATAGAGTTAACTTTGGAATAGTTCAGCAGAAGGCTCTGCGGGTTTTTGGCTTATGGATGTCCAATTGTCCCAGCACCCTTTGTTGAAAGTATAATACTGTCCTTCATTCATGGGATTGCTTTCTCATTTTTGTCAAAAATCAGGCCATGTTTGTGGGAAACTATTTTGGGGTTTTTAATTTTCTTCTATTAGTGCAGTCCATTGAGTTATCTCTCTTCCAGTACCAAAATGTCATAATTCCTCTATGTAGTAAGTCTTAAAATGGTCAGAGTGATCAATCTCACTTTATTAGTCTTAGACAAAATTGTTCTATCTATATAGGTTTTATGTTTTCCCATGTAAATTTTAGGATATGCGTACTATGCCTACAAAAGACTGTTGGGATTTTTGTAGTTGCATTAAACCTATAGATCAATTTGCAGAGAGTTGACAGTTTACTGAGTCCTCTAATCCACTGAGTCCTCTAATCCATAAACAACAGAGTATTCCACTCACTCAGTTTATTTGGGTCTATGATTTCCTGCAGCAGGAGCTGTAGTCTTCATTACCATAGATCCTGTAGATATTTTGTTAGATTGATATCCAAGTATTTAATTTTCATATGATCAATTGTAATGGTATCTGGCTCTTAATTTTAGTATCCACACATTCATTGTTAATATAAAAAAATGGCATTGACTTTGTGTTAATCTTGTCTCCTTTGATGAATTTACTTATTAGTTCTAGGATTTCCTTTGCATGTTACTCAGGCTTTCATTGGTACTCTATCTATCTTCTGAAAATAAAAAGTTTTATTTCTTCCTTTCTAATTTACACGTCTTTTATATTTTTTCTTGCCTTATTGTGTTGGCTAGAAGTTACAGTACAATGTTGAATAAATGTAGTGAGAGCATATATTCATTTCTTGTTCCCAATTCTAGAAGAAGAGACCATAGAGAGTTGGTATAATTTCTTCATCAAATGTTTGGTAAAATTCACTAGTGAAAACATCTGGGTTTAGTATGCTATTGTCTGGAAGATTATTAATTATCATATTAAATCCTCAACATATGTAGACTAACTTATGTAATATATATTTTATTATATAATTTAGGAATTCATATATTTCATCTAACTCATCAAAATTCTGAGTATAGAGTTGTTCAGTTTTTAACTTTAAAGTGAAACATTAGTAGTGCTGATACTGTTTTCATTTATGATCTTAGTTATTTGTACATTCTATCTATGTATCTCTGTATACATATATATATCCAGTATGTTCCTTAGTCTAGCTAGAAGTTCATTAATTTTATTTACCATTTCAAAGAAATAGCTTCAGTTCTGTTCGTTATTGCTATTTTTTTTGTCTACAATTTTACTGAGTTGTGTTTTAGTTCTGTTATTTCCTTTCTTCTGCTTACTTGGTGGTTGTTTTGCTATTCTTTTTCTGCATTCTTATGGTGGAAACTTAGGGTATTAATTTGAGTCTTTTTCTCTTTTTTTATTTTTTATTGAATTAATTGAGGTGACATTGGTTAAAATTATACAGGTTTCAGGTGCAGGATTCTATAATACATCAACTGTATATCATATTGTGTGCTCACCTCCCAAAGTCAAGTCTCCTTCCATTACTGTTTACTGCCCTTTAACTTCTTCTACTTACCCCCCACCCCTTGTAATCACCATACTGTTGTCTGGGTCAAATTGTTTTGCTTAATCCTTTCCTTTTTCATCCAGCACCCCTTAGACTACTAATGTGAGACCTTTTATGTTTTGTATTGTAAGTATGTTGTCCTATAATTGTCTCCCTTGGTACTGTGTTAGTTGCATCCCAAATATTTTGATACATTCTCTACTTCTTTTAGTACTATAATTATTATTTTAAATGTAGATATATATACCAATAAAAAGCAATATATCAGTTAATATAGTTTGTATATGTAATAGTTTATATATATACATATATATATTTCCACCCTGACTTTGCAAGCTATGTGTCTGAATCACTGTGTTATATATCTGAAACTAATTTAATATTGTATGTCAACTATAATTAAAAAATGTTTTAAATATTAAAATAATTCTACCCTCTTTTCTTCTAAAAATAGTTAATGTTGGGATATCGGAATTCACTGCAGTGTTCCAAAAGAATAAAAAGGAATAAAAAGTCAAACACCGTATGGTCTCACACATAAATGGAACCTAATCAACAAAACAAACAAATGAGCAAAATAGAACAAGAGACTTGGAAATAAAGAACAAACTGACAGTGACTGGAGGGGAGGGAGAGGAGGATAAAGGGGGAAAGAAGGGGAATAGGCTAGTAAAGAAATTCATGGGCACAGGCAATTGGGGGGATTGACTATGGGACTGGGGGAGATGGGGTTGGGGTGAGCAATGAGGAAAAAGGTGGGACAACTATAACTGAACAATGATAATATTTAAAAAATTCAAAAATAATAAAAAATAAAACTACCTGGCACATGGTATTGTCCAGCATTTGTTTATGAATAAATATATCATCCACCTCTCTTAATATTTAAGAATGGTTGATCTGGTGTTGGATACTTAAGTTCAAATGCCTCTTCAGCCAGTTCATAGTTGTGTAATATAAGAAAATTTATTTAATTTCTTTGTGGTTTAATTAATTTCTCCATCAAATTGAGAAAACTGTTTATCACATAGAGTTTTTAGAAAAATTATATGACATATGTAAATTATTTTCATAGTACTTGGCACATAAGAGTACTAAAATGTTATTATTATGATTATTTTTTGCTATTTTTTGTTATTCAAATATAACGACTAGAAATATATTCACTAAATGATCTATACTGGTTAAGTTGATGTTCTTTTTGGTAAAAGGTAGATTTTATATTATATACTTATGTATTTTTCAAGTAAAATACATTTTTTAAAAGTCTGTATTTATATATACTATATCTATATATTATCTTCTATACACAAACCTATCCTGTTTGTATCCTTTTCCTTAGAAATTACTTTATTTTTCATTCTACTCATTACTTTCCATCAAGAAGTGATTACAGATACATTATTTTTCACATCCTCTATGGTCCTCTGGTTTGCTGATTTATAGTTCTTTTAGTGCACCCAAAGCTCACCTCTAACACCTGAGAGTTTTATTCCTCAGGGCTTTCCTTCTTAACTGCCCAGGTGGCTTCCTTCTCATTTGCTCCACAGCTGTGTGGTGGTACTTCTATTAAGAAGATAGACCTGTAGCCATCAAAACCAACAATGCACTCAAGGAAATTCTGGAGTTCTCATAGACTCCCTTAGTGTTTTTCCCCTCAATAAATTCATGGCATTTCACTTCAATCAGCCCATCAATTCTTTTACAAAATCCTTGTCATGGTTTCAAAAGGAATGAAAGGAAAATATGGTAATGTTTTTGAGTTACTGGTGTCTTATTATAGAAATAACATACGTTTTTATTATTGAAAATTCTGGAGTAAAAATACAAAGAGAAAAAATCAGATGTCATTTTAAAAAATATACAAAATTATTCAGAAACAAACATATGTACATTTTAAGATCTGATATAATTCTGTGAATTACTGTATACTCTATATGTATTAAATATATATATATATAGATAGATATCTTATGTATACAAATATTTTATAATCTTTTCATATTTCTATTTTAAATTTACAGGTGTGTATTTATAACATACAAAAACTACATATGTGTGAGGATACACACAAACACACCATTATAAATTTACACTTAAATAAATGTACCATTTTACATGGTCAAAAACTATTAATATCACCTTATTCATTTCATTCTCATTAATTCATTTTGTCCATATTCTCCCTGTCTTTTTCTTCTCCTTTTCTTTTTCTCCTTTCATTTGTCTCTCTTTTAACTAAAAAGAGGGGGATAAAAGAGAGGGATAATTTCATTATTTAAAATATGCTTTTTAAAAAATTGTAACTTAAAATTATCATATTATCATCCAGTTAGAGTTTTTATTTTATAAAAGGTACATATCTTCTAGTTGCCTATGTTTATATTGCTTGATAGCTTTATATGGGATTGTTATAATCTTCATCAATGATTTTGTTATGGATTGAATTCCCCCTCCTCCCAAATATATATGTTGAAGTCTTAACTCCCAGTTCCTCCGAATGTGAGTGTGTTTGGAGACAGGTTCTTTAAAAAGATGATTATGCTAAAATTATCTTTTAGCAGAGTCTGTGTGTTGTGGCTGCAATGAACAAATTCACATGGACTACAGAAGTTCTGTGGAGAAAAGGGACAGCAGGCCACTGTCTCAGTGAGAGAGAGTGTCCCGCACAACCCTTGCCTGGACAAGCTTTTATTTCTTCTCTGGGCACATTATATCCAGGATTGTCCTCATTTACTATGCACAAGTTCACTTTCAGCGGTTACCTTTTACAGAAAACAAAGGAGAGGATGTTGCTAATTACATCAAAAAAGAGGGATGTTTGCAAAGGGAATGTGGTTGAACTGGTTACACTCATCCTTGGGAGGGTTAGCATAGATTTTAGGAAGTCACTTTAAACATATGCAGTGCACATTTTCTGCCTCAATTCAGGGTGAGGGAGTTTTAGCAAAAGCAAGCCTCAAAGCAGCCAAGGTACAATGCAGGCGTGATTCGCCATGGGAGAACCTATCCATCGACATGGGCCCTGTGTAATGACCTCTCATCCCATTGGTTTTCTTACATTAGGGACTGGGCTACATTCCCGACTGCCACGTGGAATGGTCCCCTATAGTAATCAGAGTTGGCATGAATCCAATATAACTGGTGTTCTTCAAGAAGAGATTAGGAAGCAGAAACAAAGAGAAGTGAAACCATGTAAAGACACAGGGAGACGACAGAAAAGCCTTAGGACAAAACAATCCTAAAAACACCTTGATTTTGGACTTCCAGCTTCTAGATTTTTTTTAAATTTTTATTTTTATTTAATTCTTGTTCAAGTAGAGTTTTCTGTCTTATATTCCCAGCCCTGCCCACCCCCCAGTGCTCCCGAACTCCTTCCCATTTCCACCCCCCACCTTAGTTATTGTCCATGTGTCCTTTATACTTGTTCATATGAGTCCGTCCCCTTTTCCCCTGTGATTCTCTCCCCTCTCCTTTCTGGAACCTGTCAGCCTGTTCCATATTGGAGTGTCATTGGTCATAATTTGCTTGCTTGTTTGTTTTGTTGTTTAGATTCCTGTTAATGGTGATAACATATGGTATTTGTCTTTCACCACCTGGTTTCTTTCGCTCAGCATAATGGCTTCCAGTTCAATCCATGATGTTGCAAAGGGTAGGAGCTCCTTCTTCCTTTCTGCAGCATAGAATTCCATTGTGTAAATGTACCATAGTTTTTGATCCAGTCACTTACCAATGGGCATCTTGGTTGCTTCCAACACTTGGCTATTGAAAATTGTGCTGGTATGAACATCGGGGTGCATAGGTTCTTTTGGATTGGTGCTTCAGGGTTCTTAGGATATATTCCTAACAGTGGAATTGCTGGGTCAAAAGGCACGTTCATTTTTCTTTTCTTAGAAAATTCCATACTGTTTTCCATAGTGGTTGTACCAGTCTGCAATCCCACCAACAGTGAACTAGGGTCCCCCTTTCCCCACAACCTCTCCAGGACTTGTTGTTTGTTTCTTGTTTATGATAGCCATTCTGACTGGTGTAAAGTGGTATCTCATTGTGGTTTTAATTTGCATCTCTCTGATAGCTAGCGATATTGAGCATCTTTTCAAGTGTCTCTGGATCCTCTGTATGTCCTTCTTGAAGAAATGTCTGTTCAAGTCCTTTGCCCATTTTTAATTGGTTGTTGGTCTTCTTTGAGTGGAGTTCTGTGAGTTCTTTGTATATTTTGGAGATTAAACCTTTGTCTGAGGTATCATTGGCAAATATGTTTTCCCAAACTGTTGCTTCTCTCTTTATCTTGATTCTGTTTTCCTTAGCCATGCAGAAGCTTTTAATTTTGATGAGATCCCATTTCTTTATTCTTTCCTTTATGTCCCTTGCTCTAGGGGACATATCAGTAAAAATCTTGCTGCATGGAATATCTGAGATTCTCCTGCCAAAGTTCTCCTCTAGGGCTTTAATGGCTTCATGGCTTATATTTAAGTCTTTTATCCAATTTGAATTTATTTTGGTGTATGGTATAAGTTGGTGCTCAAGTTTCATTTTTTTTTTTTTGCATGTAGCTGTCCAGTTCTCCCAACACCATTTGTTGAAGAGGCTGTGTTTACTCCATTTGATGTTATTGCCCGCTTTGTCAAATATTAATTGACTATAGAGAGTTGGGTTTATTTCTGGGTTTTCTCTTCTATTCCATTGGTCTATGTGCCTGTTTTTATGCCAGTACAAGGCTGTTTTGATTACAGTGGCCTTGTAATACAGTTTGATATCAGGTATTGTGATCCCTCCTACTTTGTTCTTGTTTCTCAACATTGCAGCTGCTATTCAGGGTTTTTTTATGGTTTCATATAAATTTTTGAATTGTTTGCTCTATGTCTGTGAAATATGCAATTGGTACTTTAATAGGTATTGCATTGAATCTGAAAATTGCTTTAGGTAGTATGGACAATTGATGTTGTTAATTCTTCCAATCCATGATCATGGTATATGTTTCCATTTGTTTGTGTCTTCCTTGATTTCTTAATTCAGTGTTGTGTAGTTTTATGCATACAGTTCTTTAACCTCCTTGGTTAGGTGTATTCCCAGATATTTTATTTTTGTTTTTGCTATATCGAATGGGATTTTTGTCTTGATTTCTGCTTCTGCTGTTTTATTGTGGGTATACAAAAATGCCTTTGATTTCTGGATATTGACTTTGTATCCCACTGTTTTGCTAAATTCATTTATTGGTTCGAGCAGTTTTTTGGTAGAGGCTATAGGATTTTTCATGTACACTATCATGTCATGTGCAAACAAAGACAGTTTTCTTTCCTACGTTCCAATTTGGATGCCTTTTATTTCCTTTTCTTTCTGATCGCTGTGGCTAGAACTTCCAATACTATATTGAATAGAAGTGGTGAATGTGGGCAACCTTGTCTTGTTCCTGATCTTAGTGGAAAAGCTTTTAGATTTTGCCCATTGAATATGATGTTGGCTGTAGGTGTTTCATATATGGCCTTTATTATATTGAAGAATGCTCCCTCTATTCCCATTTTTCTGAGTACCTTTATCATAAATGGGTGTTGTACCTTATCAAAAGCTTTTCCTCCTCTATTGATATGATCATGTGGTTTTTGTCTTTGCTTTTGTTTATGTGATGTATTACATTTAATGATTTTTGAATATTGAAACTTTACGAACCATCCTTGCATCCCTAGGATGAATCCCACTTGGTTGTGGTGTATGATCTTTTTGATGTATTGTTGGATGTGATTTGCCAATATTTTATTGAGGATTTTAGCGTCTATGTTTATCAGTGATATTGGCCTGAAGTTCTCTTTCTTTGTTGTGTCTCTCTCTGCCTTTGGAATTAGGATGATGCTGGCTTCATAAAGAGAGTTGGGGAGTTTTCCCTCCTTTTGGATTTTTTGGAATAGTCTGTGAAGAATAGGGGTTAGCTCTTCTTTAAAAGCTTTGTAGAATTCTCCTGTGAAACCATCTGGGCCAGGGCTTTTGTGTGATGGGAGTTTCTTGATTACTTCTTCAATTTCATCTGCTGTTATTGGCCTGTTCAGGTTTTCTGCTTCTTTTGCATTGAGCTTTGGAAGATTATATTTTTCTAGAAATGTGTCCATTTCACCTAGGTTTTCAAATTTCTTGGCATACAGTTCTGTATAGAAATTTCTTACAATCCCTTCTATTTCTGTGGTATCAGTTGTAATCTCCACTTTTTCATTTCTGATTGAAATGTGTCCCATGCCTTCACTGTGTCCCATAAGTTTTGGGTTGTTGTGAGTCCATTTCATTTGTTTCCAGAAGCTTTTCAATTTCTTCCCTAATTTCAATCTTGACCCATTCGTTGTTTAATAGCATACTATTCAGTCTCCGTGCTTTTGGGTATTTTGGTTTTTTTTCTTGTGGGGTTGGTTTCCAATTTCAGTCCCTTGTAATCAAAGAAAATGCTTATGATTTCTATTTTCCTGAATTTGTTGAGACTCATTTTGTGTCTTATCATGTGGTCTATCTTTGAAACTGTTCCATGTGCATTTCAAAAGAATGTGTATTTAGTTTCTTTGGGATGGAGGCCTCTATATATATCAGTTAGTTCCATTTCATCTAGTGTATCGTTTAATGTTGCAATATATTTGTTGATATTTTGTTTGGAAGATTTATCCATTTTTGATAGTGGGGTGTTAAAATCCTCTACTATAATTGTGTTGCTGTCAATATCTTTCTTGAGGTCCTCTAGGATTTTCTTTATATATTTGGGTGCTCCTCTGTTGGGTGCATATATATTTATGATGTTAATGTGTTCTTGGTGGATTCTTCCCTTGAGTAATATGAAGTGACCTTCTGGGTCTCTCTTGATGGCCCTTCTTTTGAAGTCTATTTTGTCTGATATGAGAATTGCTACCCCAGCTTTTTTTTCTTGTCCATTTGCTTGGAACATTTGTTTCCATCCTTTCATTTTTAGTCTGCAATGGTCTTTTGACCTGAGGTGGGTCTCTTGTAGGCAGCATATTTGTGGGTCATGCTTTCTTATCCATTCAGCCATTCTATGTCTTTTAATTGATGCATTTAATCTATTTACATTTAAGGTTATTATTGAAAGGTACTTATTCATTGCCATTTGTGTACATGCATTCCTCTCCGTCTCTCTCTTTTCTTTCCTTTCCTTAAAGGAGCCCTTTTAGTAATTCTTGTAGAGCTGGTTTGGTGGAGGCATTTTCTTTTAGACTTCTTTTGTCTTGGAAGCTCTTTATTTGGCCTTCTATCTTTATTGAGAGCCTTGCTGGGTAAAATAGCCTTGGTTGTAGGCCTCTGGTTCTCATTACTTGGAATATTTCTTGCCATTCTCTTCTTGCTTGGAATGTTTCCATTGAGAAGTCAGTAGCCAACCTTATTGGGACCCCCTTGTATGTTACTTCCTTTTTCTCCCTTGCTGCCTTTAGGATTCTCTCTTTGTCTTGGAGGTTTGCCATTTTAATGATGATGTGTCTTGCAGTAGGCCTCTTTAGATTCTACCTGATTGGGACTCTCTGCAATTCCTGGATTCGTGTGACTTTCTCTCTCCTCAGCTTAGGAAAATTTTCCCTTATTACTCTTTCAAGTAGGTTTTCTATCCCTTGTTCTTCTTCTCCTTCTAGTATTCCTATCATTTGGATATTATTACGTTTCACATTGTCTTGCATTTCTCTTAATCTCTCCTCATTCTTTCTGATTCTCTTTTCCATTCCTTGGTCCGTCTGGGAAATTATTTCTACCCTGTCCTTGAGCTCACTTATGCGGTCTTCCACCTCATAGACCCTACTCTCATACTTTCTACTGTGTTCTTCAGTTCAGAAATTGTATTCTTCATTTCCTCTTGGCCTTTACTGATGGTTTCTATTTCCTTTTTCATGTTGGTATAGTTTGCAGAGAGTTCATTGTAGGTCCCCTGTAGTTTCTGGTAGCTCTTTGTAAGCTCTTTGAATTTCCTGATAACCAGTGCTTTGAATTCCATATCTGATAGTTGACTTGCCTCTATTTCATCTAACATTCTTTCTGACACTTCCTCCTTTTCTTTTATTTGGGGATTGTTTCTTTGTCTTCCCATTGTTTGTGATGCTCTTCTTGTTGGCCTCAGCTTCTTATATTGATCTGTTCTGGTTCCCTGGGTTTATGGTGTGAAATTCAGTGGTGCAGTATCCTGGAGGTATCTTGGTGTTCTCCACTTCCGCCTACTCCTCTTGTTGGTTTCCAGCTGGTCAAACCTTTTCTTCTGGTCTCACTAGCTGCAGCAGCCTGAGGGGCTGTTAGTGTGGTCTTCCTCACATCTGCGTGAACTCAACTGATCTCTCCAGTGCTCTCCTAGATACAGCCTGGCACCACTCTCCAGTGCCCCACTGAGAGCAGATTTTTCTCCAGGCTGCCTAGCCACGCTTTCTGGGTCTCTCAGGCTTGGGCATGAACCTTTCCCAGTGCTGTGGCAGTACACACAGGGCAACTCACAATTCTCCCAAGCCAACAACCATGGCCTGACTCCCAGGTTTTTCAGTCTGGGCCTGGCTGGGTAGGGAGAGAGATGGCGATTGGCTGTCTTCCAGGGGATTTGCTAGCAACCCAAGGCTCCCAGAGTCTGTGGCAGACCCGGCTCTGACACTGCACGACAGGGAACACATGCACGACTCTCAGTTCTCCCAAGCCAGCAACCATAGCCTGACTCCATGGGTTATCAGAGCTCTGTGGTTTGCTTCCCAATGCCCAGTCCTCTCTCTGCCACTACAGGCAAACCGATCTCTCCTGGTGTTTTCCAATCTGCACCCTGCCAGATAGGGATGGTGCTGGTGACTAGTTCTCTCCCAGGGTTGTTGTTACTCGCCCTCGGCTCTCAGAGACCAAGGCAGCCTGGCCAGGGCCCTGGCATGGCCCAGCAGAGGTTCTGCAGCCTCTGCGCTGGTCCCTCGTACCTTATTGATCTGTAGTCGTCTCCTCTCCTCAATCTCTGGTCATTCAATGTCCACTACACTTTCTGGAGTCCTTCCTTCCTATATGCTGGGTCCCTGTTGGCTATCTGCTGCGCTCCTCCACAGATCAACTTGGTTTTTCTCTGGCGCATGGAGGGAAGCATAATCCTTTGTCCTACTCCGCCGCCATCTTCTCCAGCTTCCAGAATTACAAGAAAATAAATTCCTGTTGCTTAAGTCACCCAATCTGTGGTACTTCTTTATGGCAGCCCTAGACCCCTAATCTAGGTATTAATCACTTTTTTCTCAATATACATTAAAAACATATTTCCTAGTTCAATATTATTTTTTAAAGTAAACTTTTTTGAAATATGACATAATGCCAGAAAAGTACAGAATCATAATTGCACATCTTCATTAATTTTCTCAAAAACAGCAGAACTTCTCCCTCCTCCCTTCCCTCCTCCTGCCCACAGTCACCACGCTGTTGCCCTTGTCCACGAGTTTTCTCTTCTTTCTTTTTGGTCGACCCCCTCCCCCTGAACAGACACACACAACCTCTGATTCACTTTTATTCCTAGACTGTATCCCTTCAGTTTAAAACAAATGAGGGTCTGGAATGTTGAAAAGAGCTCAACGTCCTTGGCAGGTTCTGAACTCAAATATATGTTTTTAACAATATAGCCTTTGAAATTTATTGCAGAGAGAGAGAGAGAAAGAGATTGCTTGTTCCACTTATTTATGCATTTGTTGGTGATTCTTGTAATATATGCCCTGACTGAATATTGAAACTGCAACCTTGGCTGATCTCATATTTTTGTTAGAAAAGCTGTATATAAGGATCATGTGAAATGTCTAGGCTCACTCAGCACATGCAGCTTCTGATTCAATGGGTCTGGATTACGACACAGATATCTACGTCAGATACTGAACAGGCCTCTTCACTCCCCTGACCCCTGAGATTCTGATCGAAATATAGTACATATCACACTTTGACGAATGTTACTTTATTTTTATTTTTTTATTTTTTTAAATATATTTTATTGATTATACCATTACAGTTGTTCTATTCCCCCCTTCATTCCCCTCCACCCGCACACTCTCTCCCCTACTATTCTCCCCCCTTAGTTTATAACCACGTGTCTCAAGTTCTTTAGATTCTATATTTCCCCCACTATTCTCGCCCTCCCCCCTATCTATTTTCTACCTACCATCTATGATATTTTCTGTGCCTTCTCCCCCCTTCTTCTCCTCCCACCCACCTGTTTCCAACCCTCCATGTGTTCTTCATTTCTATGGTTCCACTCCTGATCTAGCTGTCCTCTTGGTTTGCTTTTGTTTTAGGTGTGGTTGTTAATAACTGTGTGTTTGCTGTCCTTTCACTGTTAATATTATTCATCATCTTTTCCTTATATAAGTCCCTTTAGCATTTCATATAATAAGGGCTTGGTGATGATGAACTCCTTGAACTTGACCTTATCTGAGAAGCACTTTATCTGTCCTTCCATTCTAAATGAAAGTTTTGCTGGATAAAGCAATCTTGGCTGTAGGTCTTTGGATTTCATGACTTGGAATACTTCTTTCCAGCCCCTTCTTGCCTGTAAGGTCTCTTTTGAGAAATCCGCTGACAGTCTGATGGGTACTCCTTTGTAGGTGACTGTCCCCTTATCCCTTGCTGCTTCTAGGATTCTCTCCTTCATTTTGGTCTTGGCTAATGTAATTATGATGTGCCTTGGTGTGTTCCTTCTTGGGTCCAACTTCTTTGGCACTCTCTGAGCTTCCTGGATTTCCTGGAAGTCTATTTCCTTTGCCAGACTGGGGAAGTTCTCCTTTATTATTTGTTCAAATAAGTTTTCCACTCGTGGCTGTTTCTTTCCCCCTTCTGGTACCCCTATAATCCGGATGTTGGAACGTTTAAAGATGTCCTGGAGGTTCCTAAGCCTCTCCTCATTTTTTTGAATTCTCATTTCTTCATTCCTTTCTGGTGGGATGTTTTGTTCTTCCTTCTGGTCCATTCCATTGATTTGAGTCCCAGTTTCCTTTCCATCGCTATTGGTTTCCTGGACATCTCCCTTCATTTCAAGTAGTTTAGCCTTCATATGTTTCTCTAATTTGTGTCTGTAGTCTACCAATTCTGTGAGCATCCTGATAAATAGTGTCTTAAATTGGGCTTCTGAGAGGCTGGCAATTTCCTGGTCACTTAGGGTTATTGGCTCTGGGACTTTGAGTTCCTCTCACGCCATCTTTTGGCCTGTTCGTGCCTGTTACGTAGCAGGATCGGAGCCCTAGGTTTTCACCAGAGCAGGGAAACTCAGTAGCTGGGTTGTGACATTGTATGTGGGGGCGGGGTCAAAGAGGGACAATGGCTTTCCTCCGCTGCCTGCTGCCGCGACCCCCACCGGCACCGCAGCTACCACTGTCACCGGGCCCACACATTTCGTTTCACTGCACTCGAGTGTGCCACCACTGTCGGCCCTCCACCACTGGGTTCGTCCCCTGGGGCCTGCATGGTCCGTCTCACCGTGCGCAAATGTGCGACCTTGGTCAGTCTGGCTTTGGGCTGCCCGAGCGCCTAGCACCTAGGTCGGGGGATCTGTCCTGCCCGACCCAGCTCTGTTGCTGGTTCAGCCTCTCTTATCGTCCCCGTTGAACGGTTCGTAGCTGTAAGCCTTCTGTATAATTCTGTGTTCTGGTCTTTGGGTGTGTTCTAGTTCTCCAAAACTTTTGTTGTAGTCAAACTTGGTTGTGGGAGAAGGCACAGTGTTTCCACCTGTGTCTCCATCTTGGCGGAAGTTCGATGAATGCTACTTTTTATTAGGAGTTAAACAATATTTTCAAGGCCCTATACTCTTTTAAAATTTGAACACTTTTCATCAATATATGGATTATCTTGGTTGATTTTATGTTTTTTATACTAGAATTTTAATCTAGCCATGAGACTTTTTTAGAGGTTCCTCAAACTCCCTGAATCAAAGGGATTGAGTATGTGTAGACATCAGATGGGTGGGACTCCCTTGGCTCCATAGAATACCACTTCTGTCTCCCCCGATTGCCACACTTAAGACTACATTGTAAAATATTCATTTCCCATACTTGGATGATATCTAAGGCAAGTCTTGTGATTTCCCAGGCAGAACTGAACATTAGAGCATTAGAACAGTCCGTCATCGTGTGTTCATAATCCTAGTGATCCAAATCTGCACTTCAGGCCCATTTCTAATATAAAGTTTCTCCTCTCCCCTCTAGTCGGCTTAGATGTGTCAGAGAAATCTGCAGAAAAGAAAATGGGTGCAGTCTGTTCTTTACCTACTTTTTGTACTTTACTCCTCTGCTCCACAATTGGACTGATGAAGGGAGATGAGGTTAAGGAGCAGAGGGGTCTCAGTTGGCTCTTCCAGTTGCAATAGCTCACCCCTGACACTTTCTATCGCTGGGGTTGAGTCACCCTAATGGGTAGCTCTCTCTAGAACAGGTGTTTGGAAGCGGCTCTATCTTCCCTTCCTTGATTCACTGCTTGTCCCCAGTTCTAGAAGTTTAGGAGGCTCTGTTGTGTCTCTAACATTTCTCTGCTGTCACAAACAGCTTTGGCCAGACTCACTTTTGTACTTTTCCAGATAAGATTTAAAGCAGGGTCTTCATGCCTCCCAAGTCCAGGAAAATTGGAAGAATATATTTTGAGAACTTTTTTGCCCATTACACTTTTGTAGCAATGCAAGTGAGTTTAAGCAATTTCATAAATCAGCAATAATCCTTTCAGGAAGTAAGATATTATACTGTACTCCTGGTAGATAATCTCACTCTTCAAGGCACTTTTACCTTTTGAAGCACAGAGGTATGATGATACATAAAGTAATATAACAATTCTCTTCAAAAAGAATATTACTCCCTCTCTGTGATCAACTTCCTATCTTTTCAAAGATATAAGCTAAATATTGGTGATTAAGAACCCTAATGCAAATAATTTATTATCTTCTATTTGAACTTTGAGAAATTTAATGGCCATCTTTTTTTTTAATTGACCAGGCTCCACCAGGATTCTGAGTCAAATCATAATGTCCTATTTAATATCCAAGTTCAGAAGAGCCATGTAAACTGTATGGCTTTGTTAAGAAGGTAAGCCTCAACATTGCATGCTGTATAGATTGCCTAAAGTACTTGGGTTCTGGTCATTTGAGCTGCTTTTCTTGTCTACTGGGACCAGAGCTAGGTCTTTGGTGCATTGTTTTCTTTCAATTTTATTTCAAGTACTAAAACTGAGTAGTTGTATATGGCATAAGAGCTAAGAGAATTACCCTAAATCTGGAGAAAAGATCCAATAAGTGAAAAGAGAAGCTAAATTACGAAACAGAAAGAGTGTCTACAAAAGCAGGAGCATGTGAGCCAATGAGAAGCAGAGCAGACAAAGGGAGAGGAGACATGGAATGACTGCAGAGAGGTCTGGTGGTGGTTATGGACCCCCGGACATCTCTAGCAGAGAGCTGAAGAAGACAGGTTAAAATGGGTCCACAAAGCAGCTTTGTGCACTACTCAAGATTGTCAGTTTCTCTTTTATGTATGCTTAATTATTTGTTGCCAAAGTGTCTTGAAAAAAAACTGAATTTATTTCCATTGTATTGAATATTTCAAAATGTTATTTCTCTATATATTAAGGTACAACAATTGAGACAGAACTTATATGACCACATTCCTTTAACATGCCATCTATTTGGAGGACATGGTATTAACTGATGATTTTCCACTTCTGCCACACATTTTTAAAATAGTTTGCAATTTTACTTTAGAAAGACATAAAGTAGAAATTTCTAACATCTTCCTTTGTATTACACTATTCATACTTTTGGCAAATCAAAAAACCATTATAATTTCTCTCCATTTTCAAAGTTATATTAATATCATGACTTTTCAGGCTACTTCAAAATTTGATAGTGTATTGTTTACTCTGACTGAGTTTAATTAACACATTTTCTTCTATGTCAAGCAATCTCTCTGGTGGAAAACAACTTTTTCATTAGTGACTCTGATAACCTTCCCTAATTATGAAACATGTCTCTATGTACACCTGTATTTATGAATCTGTCTATTCATGATTTTCTAAGTTATTCATATATATTTCATTGATTTCCACTTCCTCTTCAAATTGACACCTATATAATATTCAGCCTAACCCATATTTTAACTATAGTTGAAGCATGCACAGTTCAAATAACTTGTTGGATATTTCAGAGGGATGTTTAATATTTTAAGGTGTTGAGCATAAACATAAAAAAGGTGTCATTACTGATGGAAAAGGAAAATACTCTGAGATAAACTTGAGAGTTTGAGATGCTTTGAGTAGAGACAGACCATTGCCCCCTCTACATCAGGCAAAAAATTAAATGAGACTGTTAACTCTTGTCAGTGATTAAGGAAACTATCAGTTATCTTTACAACTTTAAAAGATAAAAACTACTCCAAGAACACCGGAACTCCTGATTTATAAGTTCTAGGTTGCAATCCTGGCATATGTGTGTTTTGCAGCCCAATAGAAAAGAAAATAGAGGTTATGTATTTATGTTTACTTTTATTTATTTTTTATTCATCAATGTGTAAAGAAGCAAAAGTTTGGCTCAGAAAACAAGGGTGTACTATGAAATATATTTCTCTGAGTTCCTTTTAGAAAGACAAAAGTTTAGTAATGTACTGAAGATTAATAATTTTCTACTATTTCTTCAAAAGACAACTATTCAGCAAAAGGCCATTTCTGAAGGGAGTGAGAGATCATAATAGATCACAAGAGATGGCTTCAATTTAATTATATGCAATAAGTAAAAGAAGATCTTTAAAAGGTGATTTTAAGTAAGAATTTAAAAAAAATCAAGTGTTTTAAAGGAGTAATGTAAAGGCTAGAAATCAGTGTAAATTAAAATTAAATGTAAAAGAATTCACAGGTATATGAAAACAATGATTAACAAAATAAATACTATAAAATTGTACTTAAAATTTAAAATCAATAAAGAAAAAATATATTTTTAATTTTTAAACATTTATTTAATTATTTTTCAAGTACAATTTTATGTCTATTACTCCCATCCAACCCACCCCCTTGTGCTCCCCCTTTCCCTTCCATTTCCACCCTTCTTAGTTGCTATTAAGGTAAAATATAATTGTGGTTATTTGTAACCCTAAAATGACAGAACCAACTTAATTCAAAAAATATAGATGCGTATAAATATGTGTGTATAAATATACATATGTATATACATATGTGTGTGTATATATAGATGTATATGTGTACACATGTATATATGCATGTGTGTATATGGTCTGGTAGATAGTATCCAGGTATGTACTATAAAAAATAGACACATTTACTGAAGAAGATACAAGAAACACTGTATATAGGACAATGACACCTCAGTTTTCTTCAAAGTAGGCACTTTGGGACCTCACACAGTGCTCCCATTAGCCATCAGCTGCCCCATCATATTTTCCTGAATTTCATCGATGGTCTGAAATTTCCTCAGAAAACTAAAAATGGATTTGCCTTTTGACCTGGCAATTCCACTACGAAAATTATACCCTAAGAACCTTGAAACACCAATTAAAAAGAACGTATGCATCCTAATGTTCATAGCAGCACAATTTACAATAGCCAAGTGTTAGAAGAAACCTAAATTTGCCTATCAGTAAATTACTGGATTAAAAAACTATGGTACATTTACACAATGGAATACAATGCAGCAGAATAAAAGAAGGAGCTCCTACCTTTTGTGACAGCACGGATGGATCTGGGAACATTATGCTAAGTGAAATAAACCAAGTGCTGAAAGACAAATACCATGTGATTTCACCTATAAGTGGAAATTAATCAACAAAACAAAGAAGCAAACAAACTATAACTAGAGACATTGAAATAAAGAACAAACTGACAATAACCAGAGTAGAACAGGGAGAGGGATAATTGCAGAAATTAGTGGTAGGGTTATATATATATATGTGTGTATATATATATATATATATATATATATATATATATATATATATAATGTCCATATATATATCACATGGACATTGCCAAAGCAGGTAGAATGGAGGGCGGGAGGCAGGGATGGGTGGTGCTGGGGGTACTGGTGAGGGGGGGAATGGAGACAACTATACTTGACAACAATAAAAAAAAAGGCATAGTGTAGTAAGAAGCGTTAGGAAATTATTTTCCTGAATAAAACAAAGCCACAAATCACAAGTATACTCTTTCCTCCCAAAGTAGTCTCTGTATGCTAAGCAAATTTAACCAAATAAAATTGTATACCCCAAATATTTCCTCCTTAAGCATTTAACCTTTAGAATAAAGATAATATTATATATACAAATATCAAGATGAAAATAAAAGGTTAGTTATAAATAAAAATGTATAAAGACATTTTTAAATTTTAAAAGTATGAATGAAGTTACAATTGCATAAGATTTGCCACTGCAACACTTTTTCTGTAATCTATCAAAATGCTATTCATGGATGCAAGCAAAAGAATAATATTTCAATATATATAAATTCATATTATATTATACTATACCCATCTAGTGTAGTATACAAGTTGGTAGTAGATAGTACATGCATATATATTCACATGTTGATAAATATATGAAATTGAAACAAGCTTAACATGTTCTAGGAAAAAGTTGGGAGCTCGAGGCTGTAAATGAGAAGAACATTGGACTGAAATTAAAGAGGGAGATATGAGATGAGGCCCTGGAACAAGAGACAGAGCCTTTTTCGAGCCTTTTAGGCAATGCTCAGAATCAAGGATTAATTATAAACATTAAGCATCGTTACTCCTTTGTTATCTTAGTCGTCAATAAAGAGTTTGGCTTTTATACCTCCTCAGTGTTTATCAGACTTCTTCTGTTCCATGATATACACCAGTGATTTTCAATGTTTTTCATCTCATGGCCCACATAAACTAATAACTAAAACTCTGTAGCACACTGAAAAGTAGATTATATTTTTGGCCCACCTGACAAAAATAGATACAATTTTTAAAGATTTTATTCATTTTTATTTTTAGAGAGAGGGGAAAAGAGGGAGAGAGGGAGAGAAACATCAGTGTGTGGTTGCCTCATATGTGTGGTTACATACTTGGCACCTGGCCCAGCATGTAACCCAAACATGTGCCCTGACTGGGAATGAAACCAATGACCTTCTGTTTTGCAGGCTGGTACTCAATCCACTGAGCCACGCCAGGCAAGGTAAACAGATATAATTTTGATTCATTCACAGCAGATAGCTATTGTATTGGATGTCTTCAATTTTTTTTATTTGGCAGTCTAGGGGAAAATAGGTCAGTGCCCCTGACTAAATCATATGGTATTGCATGTTTTAAATATTCTTGAAGTACACAGGTTGAAAATCACTACTGTACACTACAGGACAAATTTATTTATTGTATACATGATGTTAACTTCAAGCTTGAACATGACAATTACTTTGGGTGGATGTACACACAGTGATATATATTTCAACTGCCACTAAAGGGAGGTGATGCAGTCTGGCAAAACATACCTATTTTAGAATCCGGTGACAGGACCTCAGGATAGTTAACCCATTGTACTCCAAGAAATATGAAACCTGACCACTAGCCCTCACTTTGAAATCTTTGGCTGAACTTATCTCTGTCCTAATATGCAGAGACATTAGTAAAATTGTCTTACATTGGTAACTTTGGGTTCTAGATAGAGATGGAGATTTTTTCACATTTCATAATCCTTCATATATCAGATAACTACCCTACACTAGGAAGAATATTTAGATATGGGGGAGCAAAAAGAAAAGCAAATGTTCATTATGGTACATATTTTAAAAGGAACTGTAATAAATGTGGCACAAGCTGAAAACTGAACGTGTAACAAACACTCAATCTCAATCAGAAAACTGGTATTATGCAGGAGAGACACAAAGCAAAAAAACAATATGAAAATATGCAGGTTTTAACAAATATGTGTGGTGGGTGAAGGAGGCAAATGAATCAAGCAGGAAGGACCATGAAATACAGAGTTGAGCCATGCAAATTTGTTACTCTCAGCACCTAAATGATTTGGCCAAAGGCTCTTGGAGCCAGTATGTGAACATCAGCATAAAGGATGTATGTACTGGTCAAGGTGTTTTCTGCAATTCCACATTTCTAAGCTTGAGAGTTAGGAGATTGGTACTAATCTACACCCAAGATGGTAAGAAGGAAAAATGATTGGCTTATATAATGAAATTGGATTCTAATGTGTGCATTTGGACTGATACTGAGCTGCATCAAATAGAGTGCCTGGGGGCAGGTGTGTTGAAGATTCAGCTCAGATGAAAAACAGCCAAGGAGCCAATTTCATTTCCAAGAAAAAGAAAAATATCACTTGTTTAGAATGCTTTTACCCAAATGTATTAGTATTTTACACATCATTAATATTAAATAATAATAAAAATGGCTCTTTAATCAGGTAACCTTATTTTTTAAATATTTTTATGTATTTATTTTTAGAGAGAGGGGAAGGGAGGGAGAAAGAGAGGGACAGAAACATGGATGCATGAGAGACACAGTTGCCTCTCACATGCCCCCTACTGGGAACCTGGTGCACTGACTGGAACTGAACCTGAGACTTTTTTAGTTCCCAGCCTGGTGCTCAATCCACTGAGCCACACCAGCTGAAGCAAGTAACTTTATTTAGTTAGAACTGTTAATATTAATATAAAATATGTTACTTGCTCATTTGTGTAATATATGCTTTTATTACAGGTTTGTTAAAGTAAAGGAAAATTTCACTAGTAAAAATGTTGTTATTGGTTCTATGATTTGGTTTTCAAAGTCAAAGCTCAGTATGTTTTGTTGTAAGGCCAAAACATGTAAAGGAAAACTCAATAAGCTCAATAAGAGTAGCAGAAGTTGTCAAAATGGAAAAAAAAGAAAAATAATTTAGAATATTTGCTAGATGCAGATGCATGTGTACAGTTAATGCAAAAATTAACTAATCAAACTGAGGGGTAAATGCAGAATTTAAGTATTTGTATTATTGCCATTATGAAAATTAAAAAGTGATGTTATCAAAAAATACAGGAATATATGGAAGGTTTAGACACACAGAAATTTATTTACACCAGAGATATACTTACTACCTTACTAAGAGTTACAGAGAATTCCTCATATTTCTGGGAATATACAAGGAAGAGAAGGGAGTTTGGGCTTTGACTAGTTTGAATACACATTATCACCAAGGATACATTATTGAATGAGCAAAAATGGATTGTGGTATTGTACAACCTTAGTTCCTACAGGCATATCTAGATTTAATGCATAAAATCAAATATATTAAAATTGGCTTCTGAAATGCAGAAAATGCTTTTATGCACTTCAGCAAATGGTTTATTTTTTACTACCATAGAAGCACTATCAGTTCACTTTGTTTTAATTGTCCTTTATTTTTATCAGTCATAGCTTATTTAAATGCATGTTCCATAAAAATGGAGACCTGAGCTGCCAATTTTACAATATAATTATGTTATCAGTACCAAAAATACTACTTGGAATATAGTAGATGCTCTATAAATATTGACTGAGCTCATTGTATAAATGAGCTTCAGTTTCTTCAACAATTCAATTTAAGGGTATAAAACAGTATCTCTTTTATATTTATTATAAGAATCTGAGTCACCATTTTTAAAGAACACATTTTGTTTGTAATTAAATGTTTGGCACATAATAGAAAATCAGTAAGTGCCAGTTCTTTCTTGTTCTTTTCCCTGAACACACATATATACTCAGAGGCTAGCTCAGACACATTTTTAAATTGATGTTTACATTAATATCCATCATTAGATATGAGAAAAGTTTTCAACTATCCCACTTAAAGTTAGACTTTAAAATTGCATTACTTATATGAAAAATGAATATTAACAAAGCATTGCTTTTGTATTATTTTTGCCAAACTGATTTTTAATAGGATCACATCTTTTGTTATCTACATAATATATGAAAATATGGGATTCAAAATTTAGGCATGTCAAATTAAGTTGAATATAAAGTATTACATAAAAATAGATTTTCTATGATCACAATTTTAAATGCAGGATTTTATGTGAAGTCAATATTTTACCTTTTTATCTGGACTCCAAAATGATTTCCCCATTCATTTCAATCATTATGAAACTTATGTTACTCTTAGTTGACCCCTCAAACATTAAGACAAGTAAGATATTCATTTTCTCCTTGGGTTTCTATAGAGAATTACTAATTACAAATAGCTGAGCAGCAAATAATTAGTCTTTCTTATATGTAAGTCCAAAAAGGTTATTTCATCATATCATATTATGTCATTCTATCATATCATGTTATACTTTATACATATGTCTATAGAATCTCTCAACATGTATAAGTATAAAACAGAAAGGTAAAATTTTATGGTCCCTAACAAGAAAAGGTAATATAGTACCTGCTGTAATTTACTACCTTTTAGGTGAAATATTAAAATTACAAAACTACAGATTTGGACTGCCTTTCTTCACACTGAAAGTCTTCATTTCCACGCCTTTGACAGTCAGTCAGAAGGTTTCCTTCCAGTATCGGTGTGTTCGTTAGCACTGAGTAAGACAAGGTTTGTTTTCATATTTCACAATTTCATTTAAGGCATTCCAACTCTACAGCTGCAGTCATTAACTCAAATGATTATACAGTTTCTAAAATTAAGGAAAACTAATAAAACCGATAAAAACACAGTTTTTAAATTAAAAGTTAAAATGTTAGGAAAAATTTGTTGCTAATTTGTAGCTTTAGGCCAATCTAATCATTCCCATCTGCCCCAATGAAATTAGTTCAGTCAAGTGTAATCCAATTGCTGTCTTTAAACACAGGTAGCCTCTCAAGAGGATGTGAAAAATATTTGTTGCAAATGTAAAAAAAAGTAAATACAGCATGTGAAATAGTTTGTATTTTTTTACAGTATGCATACAAAGTAAATAATTTTTCACTCAGTGGGAAAACCAAAAAAGATCGTTAGAAAGCTGTGAAGATAAGTAATAGAAAGCAGAGACTTAGATTTCAATATATGTTTTAATATCTTCAGTTTATTCTGCTGTGATGCACGACTATGTGTGTGAATGTGTAATTCATTAGACTCTCTGAGGGTGGAGTGGCTGATTATCGCATACATTCACATTAAAAAATTTCCCCTGAGAATGTGTTTATAGATTTTTTAGAAAGAAAGGAAGGGGGCAGGGAGAGAGAGCAAGAAAGAGAGAGAGAAACCTCAATGTGAGAGAGAAACATTGGTTGGTTGCCTCCCTTATGTGCCCCAACAGGGGTTCAAACATGCAGCCTTTTGGTTTTTGGTGTATGGGAGGATGCTCTAATGAACTCAGTCACCCAGCCAGGGCTACATTCACATTTCCAATCAAATATAAAATACAAATATATACATATATAAGGAATATATAAATATAAATTTATTTCATAGCAAATGAAAAAATCCAACCGTTACAACTAATTGTTTGCAATATAACACATGGGGAATGGATATTGCAAAGCACTACATAGCAAACCTGTATGTACCCCTGATTACAAATACTACATGAATACTTACATGTAAAACAAGCTCCTACGGGTACACACAGAGTGAATGAGTCAAACATTTGTTACATTTCTCCATATTCTCTTCCTTGACTTGGACAGGCACTCGTGTTTGAAACAAAATATGAATAGTCATTGACATTAGCTATGACTATCTAGATTACATGGCTTAGTTTAAATATTTAATTTTTGAAAGGCCTCATGTTTCTTTCTGGCCCTTAAAACCATAAATTAGACTAGTATATGAAGATAGAAGAAACTTATATGAGGATGTACAATATATTTCATATGTATAAACAAAATTATCATAGTTTTTCAAATCGGTGTCAGAAATTGAATTATACAATTATAAAACTCTTATTCTGTGTAGAGTAGGAGTTCCTAATAAGAGTAAAGGGAATTTAGATTGTTGCTCACAAAAGAGGGAAAATTAAAACAGAATAGAGAATTTTGGCATCTGATAGAACAAATTTCAGCATGTTTTGTTCTAATATTTAGGTAATATAAATAAAGTGCTATTGACAATACAAGTAACCCAAGCAGGGAGAATGATGCTGTCTACTGTATATGAAAATATTCCTTTGAACAAAAAACACCATTTAGTTGTATTCTGTTGTTAATGGAACAAACCCCTAAAGGAAGGAAGCTTCAACCAAATTTTCTCATTTATCATGAAATGACATTTTGCTTTTAGTTTCTATAAGCCAAGCTGATTCTTTAATATCTGCCCATTTTATTATCTAACTTGTGTAAGGATCTCAAAAAACAAAAACAAAGAAAATCCAATACATTTCTGACAGCTGTGATCTGTGCTAATGTGAAAAGAATATTTGGGAGTATATCAGTGGGCAGCTTTCCTGAGCTGTGCACACGCCATGCTGCTCTCACAAATATGCCAAGACATGATTTCACAAATTGTGTTATTAAAGATATGACTCCTGGGCATCAGCTAGTAAACCTGGCTTTATTCTCTGTGCTTTTCAATAAAATTTTAAAATAAAAGATATATATAATATGGTGGAAAATACTAAACCATAATTAGTGAATATACCAGTTTAGAGTTATTAATATCAATCAAATCATATATTTCATATCAGTGTGATGAAAATATGTCTGATTATTTCACTAGCTCAAGATTATTTGCCTTAGTGTTTTCTTTTTTCTTCTTCTTGCAATAGATAGAACTATGAGAAGATAGTGACTTTATGTCTCTGAAATACTACTGTCTCACCCTTTCTCTCTGGATTATAAGAGTAGCTGTGGCACCCTCATAAAGCCTAAAGTACCCCTTGTGGCCATGATTTCAACCAAGATCTCCAGAAGAGAGTGCAAGTGAAGAGATTCATCATCTGGGCATTGAGCAAGGGTTGGGGAAACGGTGTCAGAGGAGAAGGCCCTATGTCCTACCCTTAAGCCTCAGCAACGTTTGGGCTTCTCTCTACATCTCAACTAGTAATATTTACCACGTAGTTTTAACTCATATAGATATTGCTGCAGCATTTCCTAGCACTAGTTTACCATTACCCAAGTGATCTCATAAGCTTGCCCTGTTCAGCTAATAAAATAACACAAGTAAAGGGCAATTTTAAAAACTAAAATTACACTTGTGTTATCTTGGGGAAAAAGGGGAAGGATTTACAAGAAATAATATAAAGGACACATGGACAACAACAGGGGGGGTGGAAATGGGAGGGAGGTGGGGAGCACTGGGGGGTGAGCTGGGATGGGAGTAAAAGACAGAAAACTGTACTTGAACAATAATTTAATTTTAAAAAGTAAGGATCAAATTATGAAGGAAAAAATAATACAAACTACCTAATTGGAGGAGGATTAGTATCCTGAGGGTAGAAGATCCAGATGAAAATTAAAAATCAGTGGTTTCTATGGAATGATATTATGGCAAAATTTTGAAACCTTTTTTAAAGAAAAACTATAATAATTGCCCATGTGTCCTTTATACTTGCTCATGTGAGTCCATCCCCTTTTTTTACTAAGGTGGGGGTCGGAGATGGGAGGGAGGTGGGGAGCACTGAGGGGGGCCAGGGCTGGGAATATAAGACAGAAAACTGTACTTGAACAAGAATTAAATTAAAAAAAAATAAAAATAAAATAAACAACCTGGGGAAAATGTAAAAAAAAAGAAGAAGAAGAAAAACTATAATAAAATGCCCAGTGACATAAAATTACAGTGCAAAAGGCTTCTCTGAATTGCAAAAAAAAAAAAAAAAAAAAAGTGAAAACATGACTTTTACATAAACAGATTAAATACAATAAAATATAGAACACCACTGCAAGCCCTGGCTGGTGTAGCTCAGTGGACTGAGCACAGGCCTGCGAACCACACGATTGCGGTTCGATTCCCAGTCAGGGCATATGCCTGGGTTGCAGGCCAGTTCCCAGCAGGGGACTCACGAGAGGCAACCATACATTGATACTTCTCTCCTTCTCTTCCCCTCTAAAGATAAATAAATAAAATATTTTTAAAAAAGAACACCACTGCTGTCATCTAAAGCAACATTCTGAAAGATCAAGTGGAAACATCATCTGACAACCAGAAGGTGAGCTCCAATATGGCAGGTGCACAGCTATACACCTCTCTCTACTTGAAGCACCCAAAACTGTACCCAGCACATCAAAAGGGCTTAGGAAATATTAATAAATACTTAATCAACACGTACAAGGTTAAAAATGAAAAATATTATGGAAAACATAATTGAGTCTAAACATGAAGAAAGAAGATTCAAGAATAGAAAATCATTAGATTATTATATTACAAATACAGAAATAGGACTCAGGAAGATGGTGGCAGAGTAGGACAAAGGATTTCGCTTCCCTCCACGCACTGGAGAAAGACCGGGCTGATCTGAGGAGGAGCGCAGCAGATGCCCAACAGGGACCCAGCATATAAGAAGGCAGGACTCCAGAGACTGTAGCAGACACTGAATGACCAGAGGTTGAAGAGAGGAGACGACCGCAGATCAACAAGGTAGGGGGGAGCAGCGCAGAGGCTGTGGCAGGCCCTCCACCAGGCCGAGCCAGGGCCCTGGCCAGCCGGCCCAGTCTCTGAGAGCCAAGGGTGGGCAACAACAACCCCGAGATAGAACTAGTCACCCGCACCTCCCCCATCAGGCAGGGCTCAGATTGGAAAACACCAAGAGAGATCGGTTTGCCAGTAGTGGCAGAGAGAGGAGTGGGCATTGGGAAGCACACCAGAGAGCTCTGATAACCCGTGGAATCAGGTTGCCAGCGTGGGAGAACTGAGAGTTGCCTGAGCATTCCCTGTGTCTCACAGCCTGTGCTGGCTCTCGAACAGTCTCGGGGAGTCTCAGGCTGCCGGCAGAACCTCCAGAAGTGAGTCAGTCACCAGCTCCATCCCTACTCACCCAGCACAGACCAGCTCCATCCCTACTCACCCAGCGCACACTGGAAAGCACCGGGAGTCAAGCCATGGCTGTTGGCTTGGGTAATTGCGAGTCGCCCATGCTTCTCCGGTGGCACGGGGCCTGCACTGGCTTGGGGAATTGAGAGTTGCCCTTGCATTCCCTGTGGTGTGGGACCTGCACCAGCTCTCCTATAGTCTCGGGGAGTCTTGGGCTGCTGGCAAGGCCCCTGGAAGAGAGCCAGTCGCCAGGTCCATCCCTACTCAGCCAGCCCAGGCTGGGAAGCACCGGGAGTCAGCTGTGACTGTTGGCTTGGGAGAATTGTGAGTTGCCCTGTGTGTTCAGCCACAGAGCAGGGAAAGGTCCACACCCAAGCCTGCGAGACCAGGAAAGCCTGGCTGCGAGCACACGCCCTCACACCAGACCAGGACTGGAAAGCCTGGGGAAAAAAACGCTCTCAGTGGGGCAGGGGAGAGCGGTGCCAGTCTAGATCTTGGGAGGGCACAGGTGAGACCAACTGAGCTCACCGAAGCGCGAGAAAGGCAACACTAACAGCCCCTCAGGAGGCTGCAGCTGGTGAGACCAGAAGAAAAGGTTTGACCAGCTGGAAACCAACAAGAGGAGAAGTGGAAGCATCATCCTAATTCCAAGCCAGCATCATCCTAATTCGAAAGCTAGATAGAGACACAACAAAGAAAGAAAACTTTAGGCCAATATCTCTGATGAACATAGACAATAAAATCCTCAATAAAATATCGGTAAATCGTATCCAACAATACATAAAAAAGATCATACACCACAACCAAGTGGGATTCACCCCAGGGATGCAAGGATGGTTCAATTATTGTAAATGAGTAAATGTAATACACCACATAAACAAAAGGAAAGACAAAAACCACATGATCATATCAATAGATGTGGAAAAAGCTTTTGATAAGGTACAACACCCATTTATGATAAAGGTACTCAGAAAAATGGGAATAGAGGGAACATTCCTCAATATAATAAAGGCCATATATGAAAGACGTACAGCCAACATCATACTCAATGGGCAAAAACTAAAAGCTTTTCCACTAAGATCAGGAACAAGGCAAGGTTGCTCACTTTCACCACTTCTATTCAATATAGTATTAGTAGTCCTAGCCACAGTGATCTGACAAGAGAAGGAAATAAAAGGCATCCAAATTGGAAAGGAGGAAAGAAAACTGTCATTGTTTGCAGATGACATGATAGTGTACATGGAAAATCTTATAGCCTCTACCAAAAAACTGCTTGAACTAATAAATAAATTTGGCAAAACAGCGGGATACAAAGTCAATATCCAGAAATCAAAGGCATTTTTGTATACCAACAATGAAACAGAAGAAGCAGGAATCAGAAAAAAAATCCCATTCAACATAGCAAAAACAAAAATAAAATATCTGGGAATAAACCTAACCAAGGAGGTAAAAGACCTGTATGCAGAAAACTACACAACACTGAAGAAAGAAATCAAGGAAGATACAAACAAATGGAAACATATACCATGATCATGGATTGGAAGATTTAACGTCATCAAAATGGCCATACTACCCAAAGTAATTTACAGATTCAATGAAATACCTATTAAAGTTCCAATGGCATATTTCACAGACATAGATCAAACACTTCAAAAATTTATATGGAACCATAAAAGACCCTGAATAGCAGCTGCAATGTTGAGAAAGAACAAAGTAGGAGGGATCACAATACCTGATATCAAACTGTATTACAAGGCCACTGTAATCAAAATATCCTGGTACTGGCATAAACCAGGCACATAGACCAATGGAATAGAACAGAGAGCCCAGAAATAAACCCAACTCTCTATAGTCAATTAATATCCGACAAAGCGGGCAATAACATAAAATGGAGTAAACATAGCCTCTTCAACAAATGGTGTTGGGAGAACTGGACAGCTACATGCAAAAAAATGACACTCAAGCACCAACTTACACCATACACATAAATTAATTCAAGTTGGAGAACAGATTTAAATATAATCCGTGAAACCATTAAATCCCTAGATGAGAACATCGGCAGGAAAATCTCAGATATTCCATGCAGCAAGATTTTTATGGATATGTCCCCTAGAGCAAGGGACATAAAGGAAAGAATAAACAAATGGGATCTCAAAAAATTAAAAGTGTCTGCATGGCTAAGGAAAAACAGTATCAAGAAACAAAGAGAAGCAACAGTTTGGGAAAACATATTTGCCAATGATACCTCAGACAAAGGTTTAATCTCCAAAATATACAAAGAACTCACAGAACTCCACTCAAAGAAGACCAACGACCCAATTAAAAAATGGGCAAAGGACTTGAACAGACACTTCTCCAAGGAGGACATAGAGAGGATCCAGAGACACATGAAAAGATGCTCAATATTGCTAGCTATCAGAGAGATGCAAATTAAAACCACAATGAGATACCACTTTACACCAGTCAGAATGGCTATCATAAACAAAGAAATGAACAACAAGTGCTGGAGAGGTTGTGGGGAAAAGGGGACCCTAGTTCACTGTTGGTGGGATTGCAGACTGGTACCACCACTATGGAAAACAGTATGAGACTTTCTAAGAAAGCTAAAAATGAAGGTTCTCTTTGACCCAGCAATTCCACTGTTAGGAGTATATCCTAAGAACCCTGAAACACCAATCCAAAAGAACCTATGCACCCCGATATTCATAGCAGCACAATTTACAATAGCCAAGGGTTGGAAGGAACCAACATGCCCATTGGTAAATGACTGGATCAAAAAGCTATGGTACATTTACCCAATGGAATTCTATGCTGCAGAAAGGAAGAAGGAGCTCCTACTTTTTGCAACACCATGGATGGAACTGGAGAGCATTATGCTGAGCGAAATAAGCCAGGTCGTGAAAGACAAATTCCACATGATCTCACCTTTAACAGGAATCTAAACAACAAAACAAACAAGCAAGCAAAATATGACCAATGACACTCAAATACAGAACAGGCTGACAGGTTCCAGAGAGGAGAGGGGAGAGAATCATAGGGGAAAGGAAGGGACTCACATGAATAAGTATAAAGGACACATGGACAACAATTAAGGTGGGGGGCGGAAATGGGAGGGAGGTGGGGAGCACTGGTTGGGGGCAGGGCAGGGAATATAAAACAGAAAACTGTACTTGAATAAGACGTAAATAAAAAAAAACAAATACAGAAATAGTAGGACAATTTCCCTGTCAGTTGAGATATGCACTACATATACATATACATGTACATGTACACACACATACATATACATACATATACATATGGATAAGGATAAATATATGTATGTGTATTTTATTGAAAAATATTAGTGGAGTAATATGTATACTGTGATCCCACCTTTTTAAAATCAAAAACCCAATTATGTATACTTAAATAATACAAGGTATTTTTCGATCAATTCTATATGGATATCAAGAACGATTTGTCAGCGTGATGGCAGGTATTTGCAAGTGCTTCATCAAAGGAGTAAGATGGGGGCACCAGAGTGGCAGTTTTAGTTTCTCTTTATCTTGTGAATATTTCCTTATTCATTATTAAATTTTCTAATAAAGATCAGTTAAAAAGGATTATACATGGAAAACAAATAGGAATAAAAATCCAAGATATTGGTAATCCCAGCAGCTGTACACCTAAAAGGCAGGTAGTATATGATATTTTATTAGTTTTACTATAATATGAGATAGTAAAAATTTGTTTGCAACTGCACAGCATGGGGTTGAACTGCTTATACCAAAACACACACACACACACACACACACACACACACACACACACAGTCATAAGAATATTTTTTTATCTGTAAAATGAGAATAAAAGTAATGGTTCCAGCCTCATAGGCTGTTTTGAGGATTGATGAATTAACACACCAAAGATTTAGAATTGTAGACAATCATATGTTTTTGTCTACATTTAGAAATATAGACAATCGTATGATTGTCAAGGATCTTAAGGAGTATTATTGTCTCACCTGAACTTGAACCAAGTGAATAAACTACAGGGTATTTTGACCACATCACAAATCCCCAAAGACGCTAGCAAATTTGAACGTTGGAATGATAGGTGAACTCAGTTTTATAAAACCCCACTCTCGCGAGTTTTTCTGTCACTCTAGAACTGGAAGGCCAATGACTTCTGCTATTGCCTGCAGTGACAGGATAATTTGAAACAGATTTTGCTCAAGGCCTGTAAGTGGTCTGGCCACTTCTCTAGACATATGTACATATATCATTGCATGCGAGAGCCCCTGCAAAGAGCAGAGATAGAAGAGGAAACCACTAATCCAGTGTGTTTTGAGAGAGAGAGATATTCCCTAATACCTCTCTCCCCAGGCTCCCTAAATCTAAAAATGTTGCTGTAGATAATTCTAAAGGTGAAGTACAAATATTCTTGGGTCAAGTTACAATTTATATTTTTCTGCTAATGGGTTGTAGAGCTTTCCTTGAGTGAAGATTTTCAAAGTTCAAAAAAATAACTTAAGTGAGAATAGGATAAAGTTTGTAACTGGAAAGCTGGCATAATGACTTTGCAGTCTGGTGTAGGTCAGTGCTGACCTCACACACAAAAATACAGGTACTGAATACTCATCAATATCATTCCTCATCCATTTGGTAAAGTCATACCTTGACCATATCACAGGCCACCTTCTCATAGCCTTGTTTTTGTAGAAGTTATGTGGTTTTTTAAATTTTTATTTATTAATTTTAGAGAGGAAGGGAAGGAGAGAAGTATCAATGTATGGTTGCCTCTTGTGAGTCCCCTGCTGGGAACTGGCCTGCAACCCAGGCATGTGCCCTGACTGGGAATCGAACCATGATTGTGTGGTTCACAGGCCTGCGCTCAATCCACTGAGCTACACCAGCCAGGGCAAAGTTATATATTTTTATGATAAGTCTGAATCAAGGGGGGACATGTAAAAGGAGATACAGTTTCTGAATCTTTATTCCAACTCTTAAAATCATAATCAGTAATGGATACCTGGTATTGCTCATGATATTAATATTAATACTTATTTAAATTTATTTATTAACTGCCGAAGCCTTTTTTCCTTTTTGGTTTAACATGGACTGTTCTTTTTACAGACAAATTAGTGTATGTGAGTTTGTGTACATGTGTGTGCATGTATATAATATAATATAATACAATATAATATAATATAGTTTAATATGAATGCCAATATCTTTCTGTCTGTCTACCACCTATCTCTATTTAGTGGCTGCCTGCTACATTTTTGCAGTTGTACATCATCATTTGTTTAAGTAAATCTCTGTCTAAAGCTAATAATGTAATAAAAAATGTTGTGCCTTGGCTGGAGTGGCTCAGTGGATTGAGCACGGGCCTGTGAACCAAATGATTGTGGTTTGATTCCCAGTCAAAGCACATGCCTGGGTTGCAGGCCAGTTCCCAGCAGGGGACGCATAAGAGGCAACCATACATTGATATTTCTCTCCCTCTCTCTTTCCCTTCCCCTCTAAAGATAAATAAATAAAAATCTAAAAAAAAATTCTGGATCAAGGTCTTAGCTTTTAAAGGTTTTGATTTCTAATTAAAAAGTTTGTAGTGCATTGCCTACATCCACAAAAGTACTCGCGATGAGTCATTTTAAACATTATCAAGTATAAAGACTTGGAAAATACATTAGATTATTGTTTTTCTTTGTATTTATTTGATTACTAGTATTGCATGTATATTTTTCATACTTATTGTATACCTATTTTGGTATGAATTTAGATTCTCAGGAGGTTTTTCTATAATGTTTTGGGGGTTTATTACTGATTATTAAGGTACTTTCTTAAATTAAAGCTATTACCCCCCTTTCTATCATTTTTATATTATATCTCCTTTAAGTTCATTATTTATCTTTATTTTAATGGTTTTTTTTTAGTCATGCAGAAGTTTTATATTTTATGTAGTGTGTGTTCCAATGCCTTAAGAAGGAATTCTTTGCCCAAATGTTGCTTAAACACTAGATATTATAAATATAAAAACATTTCCTTTACATCAAGCATGCACAACTAATATGTCATTCAGTATTCCACAATATCTGTCATTAGATCCACAATTTAAAAGATTAAGTTTGGGGCAAAGCACAGAAAACATATCTAGAGGGCTCTTCTAACTTCGGAGTTGTAGAGGAAACAATCTTTTGGTACACCTTTCACTTGCATCAAGAATATCTTTGAAATTATAAGAGCTTCACAGTCATTATCTAATTAGTCAATTACAGAAGACTAATTATTTTCATATTTTCTTTTTATTTTCAGAGAATGAGTAGATCATTTATTAACCTTTATTGTAGGGGAAGAAACTGCAGCATGGTGTGATTTCAATAAATGACCCCAGTCATTCCACAGGCCAGCATTAAGAGAAAAAAAAAAAACCCTCGGCTCTTCAGATCCTTCTAACTTGCTCAGCCTCTTATCTGGCCTTAGCTACTGGCAGCTGGGATTTTACTTATCACTCAACTCCTTAGATTCCAAGGGTCAATAGCATAAATAAAGTACATGGGATTTGCAATATTCCTGAGCAGAATGGGAGAACACAGCCTAAGTGACCTCAGGATACAGGAGGTAAAGTGAAATAATTACAAAATGCTGGGATGTAAGCCATCCCTCGGTATGAACATGAATAAAATTCTTAACATTTCCAGAACCCAAGTGTGCAAATTGCAAGACAGCTGTCAGATTAAATGCTGGGTGTATTTCCAGAGCGAGAGGACACTGAGATGCACAAAATACAGTCTTTCCTTGAAGTGACTTCCATTAGTGAAAGTTCACCTACTGAGTGCTTAATTGTATAGAAGACTGTTTGAGGAAGAATTCTGGCTGCAACACTGGAGGTTTAACACAAATCCAACATACAAAATAATTAATGTGAACAAGAAAAAGAAAGAATGTCTCCTCAAGTCCTTTCTGAATCTTTGTAAACAGGCCGCCAGCTGGCATGTAGGAAGGACCAGCTGTGAATTTTTAGAATTAAACTTCCCCAGAACATGGTTTCCCCAGAAGTATAAGACAATGAGTTCACATAAAACATGGGATGTTTATCTAAATAATTATCCCTTCCTTTCAGTCAGCTGTGCACCCTGACTGATTATGACTCAGAATGACTATTCCCTGTTATAATAATGATCTTATTTTTTTATTTAATTCTGTTCAAGTATTGTTTTCTGTTTTATATTCCCAGCCCTGCCCTCCCAGTGCTCCCCACCTCCCTCCCATTTCCACCCCCCACCTTAGTTATTGTCCATGTGTCCTTTATGCTTGTTCATGTGAGTCCATCCCCTTTTCCCCTATGACTCTCAAAGCTCATTTTGAGCTTTAGCATAGTTATCTTAAAGAGAAACTGGAATACATGTTGAGGATTGTTATGAGAATTAAATAAATTTTATGACGTGCACAGGCCAGGATCTACCATGTGTTTGGTTCTTCTTTCTTCTTTTATATTTAATTTTTTATAAACCTAATTGAATATTTCTGCCTTTAGATGATTGCTCCTCACTTCAGGTGTTCTTATTGATTTCCTTATGCGGCATCTCACATCATACACCACCATCCAATTATCTATCTGCGAAGAGCTAAACATACATACTTCAACTTCTTGACACTTCCACTTCCAATATACTGCTTCAGATATTTTAATTTAGCTCTTACAGCTACTATTTCTTTACTTTTCACTGCCTCTGGTTACCAGGCCCCCAAACCTGACACACACATTTTCTTTTAATCCAGTCTCTGTACTCTTCCCTTAACTGTTTTATACCTCATGCAAACCAGCATTATAACGTCTACTAGACTGTGTTGCATTACTTGGACTGAATTTCTCTTCCTTCTAGACAGTGTTTGGTGTATGGCTGAGTAAAGAATGCTGCTTTGAAACACGTGTGCATCTGTTCCACAGAGAAACACTAAAATAGAATGTAGTATGAACATAGAGATGAGCCAAAAGATGTGGATCCTTGAGGTGTAACCCATGGAAAACTTCTTGAATTGTTTGCCCCTAACTTTATCATCTACAAAATGAAATTTGATAAATCTAAGCATTTACTTAAAAATTATTTTTGGAATGAAACAAGGTAATGGATGTGGAATTATTCCATTTACTATTGCTGAATAACAAACCATCACCAAATTTACTAGCATAAACATTTCATAAGGCTACAGAGTCTGTCATTAGGAATTAACCATGGAAATTAATTCAGGTGGAAATTTTTGCTTGGGATCTTTTTGAAGCATCTCAGCTGAAGTGAGCCTGTGGCTGAGACTCTAAATATCTGAATGTTATACCTTGTTTGCTGGAACAGTTCCTTGGATTCCTAAAACTTCATGTAAAAATTTTCCTGTCTGAGGCCAGCATGCTGTAAGTAAGCTCCGGCCAATGTTGGTCCCCCAGTTTGTGGCCTACACTGATTCCCAGATAATTGCCATTTTTGGCTTATTCACAGGGCTTGCAATTGGTTCTCTATCTCAGCTGGGATTTCAGTTGAGGCTGTTTATTGGAACACCTGCAGTGGCCATTCCACTCAGCCTGAGCTTCCTCACAGTACGGTGTTCTCAGAGAAGCTGAAGTTCTCATATGGTTGCTCAGGACTGTAAGCACAAGCAATCCATTCAGAAGACTGAAGTGGCATACTCTTTTATATCCTAGCCATGAAACATAACTTCTTCTGAATTATTTTCTCAATGTCACTAAAGGTGCTCACAATGATTCACCAAAATGTGTAAAGAAAAAAAAAGACCAAGAAGTGAAAAGCAGGACAAATGTGCTGTTTGTCTAAAGAAAGGTAGTGTCAACCATTTCAACACAAAGTTAGAAGCATAGATTCTAAAAAATTGGAAAGGACCGACACCAACATCTTAGCTGCTAACTCAAAAGCCGCTCTGTTTTCTTGGTGGCTGGGAGAATTTCTTTCTTTAGTTGCTCTCCAGTCATTTGGCTTTTTGCTGTCCAAGTGGGCAGATACTGAATATTGTAAACCATCTGGAAGCCCTGTTCTCCATACCTGTTACTTGTCCGGGTATGTGCATGATGTAATGTCAATCAATACTCAAGGAAAGACTACTGAAGAACATCCAAAAAAGTATTTCTTAGCTTTTCAGTGAGAAACATAAGACTTTTCCTCTTCTAACTCTGAAGAGGACTATGTGAGGAGGTGGTGTCTGGAAATACGGCATTGCACTGAATCAGGAGATCTGCCTTAAAGAGACAGCACCAGCACTTTAAGGTGCAGATAGGAAAAATGAAAGAACCTGGGTCTTTAGTAGTATCATTGAGTTATCAAGTTAGCCATGGGATAGTCCCTTCTCTGTGTTTCTCATCATGAGAATAAAATGAACTGGGTATTTATTGATTTCATTAGTCTTAATATGGTTTTTTGTTCATTGTAGCTATAAGTATCCTACCTTATTTAGGGACCTTAGACATTAAAAGCCCAGCGCACATGAAGAAAGTGAAAAATGTTAAGTTACAACCACCTAGGTGTTCTCTCTCTCATTTATCTGTCCCCTCCTTTCTCCTTCTCTTCATTCTTTTTCTCCCCTCTTCCTCCACCATCTCCCTCTCTTTGTCTCTCTCTCCTGCCCTCTTTTTCACACAACCCACTCCTGTATAACCATTCACTGAGTCTTCACTTAATTCTGTTTTCATCATGTCTAGAGAAGACCAAGACTGAATACTACTGACTCATCTGAGTGCCCAGATTACTCACCGCATGGACTGACATGCTGCCCATCAGATATTTGAGGACTGTTTGTTTCTACATTGTAAGTTCAGAAAATTTTAGATAATGATGCTATAAAAATTGTTTGGATTTTAATGACTTTGGATACATTTAATTCAGGACTTAAGACATGTAATAAAATTGAATCTGTACACAAAATATATTCTGGAAATTAAGAGCCAATGAATAGGTATTGTTTTAATATCCATTCATTTCTGATATAAAATATCTTATGGGATTAATAAATACAAATTATTGAATCGTAAAGGGGCTAATTAGTTTTGTGAATTTAAAGTGCTGTGCTGTAACATGAAACCTAGTTACTGATTATTGCAGCCTTGAATCAAATATTTTTTTCATGTGCTATTCTGATGATTGTAAACCTAAATTCACTAAGGTTTCAGGCTTTTCCTGAGCATCCATATTTAAAATATTGAGATAGAAAATAATTTTGTTATTTCTCCTCAAGCATAATCACCAATAAATATAATCTCAAATCTTTAAGAATGCCTCATGTTTAATATCTGCCAGAATTATGCACCGTGGAATCTACTCTAACTCTGATGTATGATACATTAGCTATAATGTTTTAATTAACACTAGAAGAATTCTAGCAATTATATCTTATATTATTCAGCTGGCTTAGTTTAAATTCTACACATACATTTTAGGTCAATTATGAACATAGGCATAAACACTTGAATAAAAAAGAAGGAAATCACTTACTTGTATATTATTTCTAATGAAAATAGGAAAACCTGAAATTAACCAAATAAATAAACTTGTCTGTTTTACCAAAAAGAAATCCACACATAATTACTATTTGCAAAACGGGTATTTTTTTTGCAAGACATATATCAGTCTTCAGAAGCTAGAGTTATCCTGCCCTATAACCTTTTGCTCCCCAAGGGACAACCTGGTAAAAGTATGTCACCATGGCTTCAATTTTTTTCCATTATTTGTTAATAGTACACAAAAGGACAGAGAATAACTTTCACAGTTTCTCTCATACTTTCTCTATATCTCCTTGGGATCTGCCCAGATGTCTACTTTACCTAGAAGCATGGTAATTATTTCTTGCATAATAATGTTTCAGGTGAAGGAGGAAGATACAGAAAGAAAAAGAGACAGAGGGAGGGAGAGAGGGAAGGAGAGAGAGAGGAGTGATTCTCTGGTATCAATTGCACTGCCTTGGAATACAACTTTACCTTAGACAAATATGTGAAAAAAAAATGTGTCTGCAGCCCTTTATTTTATCCTTGTTTATTCTATCACAATTGTCCCAGTTTTTCGCACCATTGTCCTTCTCTGTCAAGCCCACTTCCTGCTTCCACAGTCCATCCCCAAATCCTTGTCCATGTCCATGGGTCATTCCTATATGTTCTTTGACTAATCCCTTCCCTTTCTCCCATCCTTTCCCCACTTTCCTCTGGCAGCCATCAGTCTGTTCTGTTTCCATGTCTCTGGTTGTGTTTCACTCATTAGGTTATTTTGTTCATTAGATTCCTCTTATAAGTGAGATCATATGGTATTTGTCTTTCATTGACAGGCTTATTTCCCTTAGCAAATATTTTCTGGTCCCATCCATGCTGTTGCAAAGGGGAGGAATTCCTCCCTCTTTCCTTCTGCCACAATGTATTCCATTGTGTAAATGTACCACAGATTTTGTGTGTTTTTTTTTTTTAATCCACTCATCTGCTGATGGGAACATAGGCTGTTTCCAACACTTGGCTATTATATATAGTGTTGCTATGAACATAGAGGTGCATAGGTTCTTCTGAATTGGTGTTTCAGGATTCTTAGGGTGTATTCCAAGCAGGGGAATTGCTGGGTCAAAAGGCAGCTCCATTTTTAATTTTTTTGAGAAAATTCCATACTGTTTTCAACAGTGACTACAACAGTCTGCATTCCCACCAACAATGCACTAGGGTTCCCTTTTTTCCACATCCTCACCAGCACTTGTTTGTTGATTTATTTTGAATCTTTCTGATGGCTAGTTATGTTGAGCCTTTTTTCATATGTCTATGGGCCATCTGTATGTCCTTGGAGAAGTGTCTGTTCTCCAAAGGTATTTTGCCCATTTTTTAATTGGATTGTTTGTCTTCCTGGTAGTGTTGTTTAAGATTTTAATAAAATTTAAAAATTTTATTCATTTATTTTTTGACAGAGTGGAGGGAGGGAAAACGAGAGGGAGAAAGACATCAATGTGTGGTTGCCTCTCACACATTCCCACCTGGGGATCCAGCCTGCAACCCAGGCATGTACCTTGACTGGGAACCAAACCAGTCACTCTTTGGTTCATAGGCCAGTGCTCAATACACTGAGCCACACTAGCTAGGGGTAAGATTTTTTTTTTAATTTTTAGAGAGGTGGGAGGGAAGAAGAGTGGGAGAGAAAAACATCAATGTGCAGTTGCCTCTCACATGCCCCTACTGGGAACCTGGCTCACAACCCAGGCATGCGCCCTGACTTGGGAATCGAACCAGTGACCCTTTCATTCACAACCTAGCATTCAATTCACTGAGACATGTCAGCCAGGGCTATTTGTCTTCCTGGTATTGCGTAGCATAAGTTCTTTATATATTTTGGAGATTAAGCTCTTGTCTGGTGTTTCATTGGCACATATGTTCTCCCATATAGTTGGTTCTCTTTTCATTTTGATGCTGAGTTCCTCAGCCAGGTAGACGCTTTTTAATTTGATGTAGTCCAGTTTGTTTATTTTTCCTTTATTTCACTTACCCCAGGAGATAAAAGAGCAAAATATTGCTATATGAAATATCTGAAATTTTATGGCTATATTTTTCCCCAGTCAGACTTTTTTGGTATCACTACTTATATTTATGTCTCTTTTACATTTTGAGTTTATTCTGGTGTATGGCGTAAGTTGGTGGTCTGGTTTCTCTTTTTGCATGTACCAGCCCATTTTTCAAATTCCTATTTATTGAAGAGATTGTCTTTACTCCGTTGTATGCTCATGCCTCCTTTGTCAAATATTAATTGCTCATAGAGAAACGGGTTTGTTTCTGGTTTCTCTACTCTGTTCCATTGATCTGTGTGTCTGTTCTTATGCCAGTGCCAGACTGTTTTGATTATAGTGACCTTGTCATACAGTTTGATATCAGGTATTGTGATCTCCCCAACTTTGTCCTTCTATCTCAATATTGCTGTGGTTATGTGCTGTATTTTGGGTTCCATATAAATGTTTGGAGTATTTGTTCTAGATATGTGAAATATGCCCTTGGTATATTAACAGAAATTGTGGTGGATCTATAGATTGCTTTCAGTAGTATGGACATTTTAGCGATGTTTATTCCTCCAATTCTTCCATTTATTTGTATCTTCCTCAATTTCTTTCTTTAGTGTTGTACAGTTTTCCCAGTATATATTTTTTAAATCCTAGGTTAAATTTATTCCTAGGCACTTTATTTTATTTTATTTGCTATTATAATTAGTGAGATATATATTTTTTTAGTTTCTTTTTCTGATAGTTCATTGGTGGAGTGCAATAATGTCATCAATTCTGAATATTGACTTTGTAACCTGATACTTTGCCAAATTCACTTGCTAGGTTAGTATTAGGTTTTAAGTGGAGACTATAGGGTTTTCTATGTACACTATTTTGTCTGCAAATAAGGACGGTTTTACTTCCTCCTTTCCAATTTGGATGCCATTTATTTCTTCTTCTTGTCTGATCACTTCGACCATGTTTAATAAGAATGGTAAAAGTGGGTAACCTTGTCTTTTCCTGCTCTTGAGGGAAATAAGTTCAAATTGATCAAATAAGATATTCTATTGATATTATATGATTTTTGTCTTTCATTTTTATGTGATGTATCACACTTATTGATTTGCAAATATTGTACCATACTCGAATCCCTAGAATAAATCCCACTTGATCATGGTGTATGATCTTTTTTAATGTATTGTTGGTTGTGTTTGCTAGTATTTTGTGGAGAATTTTAGCATTTATGTTCCTCAGAGATAGTGGCCTGTAATTTTCTTTTTTGGTGTGTCTTTACCTCATTCTGAAATTAGGCTAGTACCGGCCTTGTAAAAAGAGTTTAGGAATCTTCCCTCTTATTGAATTTTGGGGATAATTTGATAAGGAGAGGTGTTAGTTCTTTTTTGAATGTTTGGTAAAATTCAATTGTGAAGCCATCTGAACATGACTTTTGTGTGCCAGGAGTTTTTTTATTACTGCCTCAATTTTGCTAGTTTGGTCTGCTCAGGTTTTCTGCTTCTTCTCAGCTCAGTTTGGAAAGATTTTATTTTTCTATAAATGTATCCATTTGGCCAAAATTGTCCAATTTCTTGGCTTATAGTTGTTCACAGTAATTTCTTACAATCCTTTGTATTTCTATGGTATCAGTTGTTATTTCTCCTCTTTAGTTTCTGATTTTGGGGGGGTCATCTATTTCTGTCTTTCTTTCTTTCCTCCCTTCTTTTTATTTTTTTGATAAGTCTGGTTAAAGTTTGTCAATTCTGTCTATCTTTTGAAAAAACCAGCTCCTGGATTCATTGATCTTTTGAATTGTTTCTGTTGTTGTTGTTATTTGTTTTTGTTTTTTATTTTTTAGTCTCTTTGTCATTTAATTCAGCTCTGCTCTTGAGTATTCCCATCCTTCCACTTGCTCTGTGTTTTCTTTCTTGTTGTTCTTCTAGTTCTTTTAAATGTCAGGTTAAGTTGTTTATTTGAGATTTTTTTAAAATATATTTTATTGATTATACCATTACAGTTGTTCTATTCCCCCCCTTCATTCCCCTCCACCCGCACACTCCCTCCCCCACCATTCTCCCCCCTTAGTTTATAACCACGCGTCTCAAGTTCTTTAGATTCTATATTTCCCCCACTATTCTCGCCCTCCCCCCTATCTATTTTCTACCTACCATCTATGCTATTTTCTGTGCCTTCTCCCCCCTTCTCCCCCTCCCACCCCCCTGTTTCCAACCCTCCATGTGTTCTTCATTTCTATGGTTCCACTCCTGATCTAGCTGTCCTCTTGGTATGCTTTTGTTTTAGGTGTGGTTGTTAATAACTGTGTGTTTGCTGTCCTTTCACTGTTCATATTTTTCATCTTCTTTTTCTTATATAAGTCCCTTTAGCATTTCATATAATAAGGGCTTGGTGATGATGAACTCCTTGAACTTGCCCTTATCTGAGAAGCACTTTATCTGTCCTTCCATTCTAAATGAAAGTTTTGCTGGATAAAGCAATCTTGGCTGTAGGTCTTTGGATTTCATGACTTGGAATACTTCTTTCCAGCCCCTTCTTGCCTGGAAGGTCTCTTTTGAGAAATCCACTGACAGTCTGATGGGTACTCCTTTGTAGGTGACTGTCCCCTTATCCCTTGATGTTTCTAGGATTCTCTCCTTCATTTTGGTCTTGGCTAATGTAATTATGATGTGCCTTGGTGTGTTCCTTCTTGGGTCCAACTTCTTTGGCACTCTCTGAGCTTCCTGGATTTCCTGGAAGTCTATTTCCTTTGCCAGACTAGGGAATTTCTCCTTTATTATTTGTTCAAATACATTTTCTACTCATGGCTGTTTCTTTCCCTCTTCTGGTACCCCTATAATTTGGATGTTGGAATGTTTAAAGATGTCCTAGAGGTTCCTAAGCCTCTCTCATTTTTTTGAATTCTCATTTCTTCATTCCTTTCTGGTGGGATGTTTTGTTCTTCCTTCTGGTCCATTCCATTGATTTGTGTCCCCGTTTCCTTTCCATCACTATTGGTTTCCTGTGCATCTCCCTTCATTTCAATTAGTTTAGCCTTCATATGTTCCTCTAATTTGTGACTTTGTTCCTCTAATTTGTGACTATAATCCACCAGTTCTGTGAGCATCATGATAAATAGTGTCTTGAATTGTGCTTCTGAGAGGCTGGCAATTTCTCTGCCGCTTAGAGTTATTGGCTCTGGGACTTTGAGTTCTTCTTACGCCATCTTTCGGGTTGTTCGTGCCTGTTCCATAGCAGGAGCAGAGCCCGTCCCCGTTGAACGGTTAGATGTAGTCGGACTTCTGTGTAATTCAATTTTCTGTCCTTTGGTTGTATCTTTGTTTCTCCAAACCTTTGTTGTATTCAAACTTGGTTGTGGGAGAAGGCACAGTGTTTCCACCTATGCCTCCATCTTGGCGGAAGTCCTATTTGAGATTTTTTTAACTTCTTTAGTAGACCTGAAATGCTATGAACTTTCCCCTCATGATTGCCTTCCCTTTGTTCATATGTTTTGGATTGTTGTCTGTTTGTTTTCATATACTTTTTGATTTCCTTCTTGATCTCATTGTTAACCCATTCATTACTTAATAACATGTTATTCAGCTTCCATGCATTAGAATGTTTTTTAGATCTTTTCTTGAGATTGGTATCTAGTTTCAAGCTGTTGTAATCTGAGAAGATGGTTGTTATATTCCCAATTTTCTTGATTTTTTAAATGCTTGTTTTATGTGCTATCATGTGGTCTATCTTTGCAAATGATGCATGTGAATTTGACCAAAAAAATGTGTACATTGCTTCTTTGGGGTGAAAAAGTCCTACAAATATCATTAAGTCCATTTGATCTAAAGTGTCACTCAACTCTGCAATAATTTTATCAATTTTTCATTGGAAGCCCTGTCCATTGTTGATAGTGAGGTTTTCAATTCCTCTACAATGACTATATTGCTGTCTATCTCTTGCTTAAAGTCCTCCAACAGTTTATTTATTTAGGTGCACCTCTATTGGGGCATATATGTTTATAAGAGTTATATCCTTTTGTTGGAATACTTTCTTAAATATTCAGTAATGACCTTCTTTGTCTCTTGTTATGGCCTTTGTTTTGAGGTTTATGTTGTTTGGTATAAGTATTGCTACCCTATTTTTTATGTCAATTTGCATAAAATATTTTTGCTATCCCTTTACTTTCGGCATGTATAGGTCTTTAGTTCTAAGGTGGGTCTTTTGTAGACAGCATATATGTAGGTCATGTTTTCTTATCTATTCAGCTACCATATGTTTTTTATTGGAACATTTATTCCATCTGCATTTAAAGTTATATTGATAGGTACATATTCATTGACATTTTTCCCTTTGTACCTCTGACCCCCTGCCTCTTTCTTCTTCTTAAAGCAGTCCCTTTAGCATCTCTTGCAGTCTTAGCTTGGTGGAGATGTACTCTTTTAGCCTTCTTTTGTCTGGGAATCTCTTTATTTCACCTTCTATTTTAAATCAGAGCCTTGCTGGATAGAGTATCTTGGTTGCAGGTCCATGATTTTCATTACTTGAAATATTTCTGACTTGTATTGTTTCCCTTGAGAAAGCAGCCGATAGCCTTATCAGAGCTCTTTTGTATGTTCCTGGCTATTTCTATCTTGCTGCCTTTAAGATTCTCTTTGTCTTTAAATTTTGATATGTTGGTTGTAATGTGTCTTGGAGTGGGCCTCTTTGGGTTCATCTTGAATGGGACCCCCTGTGCCTCTTGGACTTTCATGACATTTTACCTCACAGTTAGGGATGTTTTCTATTTTTTTTCAAACAGGTTTTCTATTATTTTATTGTTTTCTTCTCTTTTGTATCCCAATGATGTAATTATTGCTATGTTTCATGTTGTCCCAAAGATCCCTTAAACTATCCTCATTTTTCTGAGTCTGTTTTCATTTTGTTGCTCTAACCAGTGGTTTTTCTACCTTGTCATTCAGCTCTATGATTCAATCATCTATTTCAGATACCCTGCTTTTAATTACTTCTAATTTGTTCTTCATTTCAGATATTGCGTACTTCATTTCTAGCTGGTTCTTTTCAAGGTTTCTATGTCCTTTTTCATGCTGATGTAAGTTCCTTATAGTTCTCACTAAGTTCCTTGAACATCATTCTAACCATTACTTTGAACTCTATGTCTGATAAATTGCTTGCCTTGATTTCACTCAGCTCTTTTTCTGAAGATTCCTCCTTTTCTTTCCTTTGAGGGCTGTTTCTTTGCCTTCTTATTTTAGTTGTCTCTTTGTGTTTGTTTCTGTTTTGTGTTGACTTGCTATGACTCTCTGTTTTGTGGATGACCTCGTGTGTTAGGAGTACTGTGGCACTCAATGGTGCAGACTCCTTGACATCCTGATCTGGATGCTCTAGGGATATTCTCTGTGTGGTTTATGTGGACTCTCCTGTTGTATTTTGGTCCTGATTGTTAATGGCCCATTCATGGGTGGGAACTCTCCTGTACCTGGTTGACTAAGAGGGTCAAACTCCATCACTTGTTGTGCACTTTTGTATAGGTGCTGGCTAAACAAAGCAAAACAATACAAAAACAACATCAGAACAAACAACCTATTTGTGATAACCACAGTAATATCAACAAGAGAGGGAAGCATGTTAAAATGGAGAGAGAAATGAAATAGTAGAGAAAGGGGAAAAGAATATGAGAGGACAAAAAAAAGAAGTGATTATGAGAGGAGAAAAAGGAAAATAACTACTACTCATAATGAACTGAAAGAAAAAAACAGAAAAGGAATACAGGAAAAGTTAATAAAAATACTAAAAGAAGAGGAGAAAGGAACAGTGGAGAAATCAAAGATAAAAGTAGAATAGAAGATATGAAAGGAAAATCAGAATACCGAAAATAAAAGATTAAAAAATAAATGAAAAGGCTATGGAAAAGAAAAACAATAGCTAAGACAATGAGAAAAGTGCCAAGTGTATTTGTCTCAGCACAGTTTAGATCTTGCCTTCTGGTTTCTCCCTATGGATACGGCTCTGATGCCAATTCTGGTGAAAGCCAATAATGACAGGTGCTGTTCACATCTGGCCCTCAGCCACCTTTTCAAAGTTACTCATGATCCACAGTGAGCGGCTGATTCCTCCAGCCTTGGTTGATATTAGGGTGGGCCAAGCTGCTGTGAAAGGTGGCTTTTATAAGCACTGGGTCCAGGGGTATGTCAGCAAGCGTCCCAAGTCACCACAGGAGCTGCCTCTATCTATCTCTGCCTCTGGTCTGCTGTCAGCTTTAGACTAGTCACAGACCTCACTATTTCTGAGAGGACTTCTAGTGGAAACCGGGGGCTGTGATTCCTGGTTCTCCTGTGGTAGGTGTCTTTCAGACTTCAGGAAAAATGATGGGGTTGTTCCCCCTCCCCTGAGCCACTATTCTGAGTCTGGGATTACTTCTCAGTATTCAGCAGAGCAGGGCCCCTAGTAGGCTCCAGAGCCCAGATTGTGGGTCAGCAGGATGCCAGGAGGGTGTTTCTGGGGCTCTCCCATCAGGGTGAAGCACAGTCTGTTTCCAGCATAATGTATGGACTGGCTGTGCTCTACTGCCAGCCTCCGATGACCCCTGAGTCTGTTTTTGCTGCTGTTTCCTCAGGAAGGATTAAGATGCAGGATGGGAGAAAAGAAGAAAAACAAAACCCAGACAAAATAGAACACCAAGACAGAATAAAAGTGAAAAATAAATTTAAAAAATGTTGCTGAGTGGAGCAAACAGAATTTCAGAGGCTGTGGTAAGAAAATTTTCAAAGTAAGGTAAGATGGATGCTTTGTAGCCCAGGTATATCTGGGCTCCCCAAATCCCACAGTCACTCCCTCAAGAGTCTCTCTCAGGCCTCTCACTCCAGACTTTTCTCATGGGACTCCAGTCTGTGCTACTGTCACTGGGGCCCACTGGGTAGCCACAAACACACAACCTATAATTTGCCCCTTTTAAGAAAAAAAAAGTGATGTATTTTCTCCAGCAGTTTTCATCTCTCCCCAGAGAAGAGAGACCCCTGGTTCAGACTCCTTGATCTCCTGATACAGGTGCTCTAGGACTGTCCTTTGCATGGGTTATGAGGACTCTCTTGCTTTATTTGGGATCTGATTTTTCATTGGCCTGTTCGTTGCAGGAACTTCCCCTCTTCTGGCTGGCTAAGCGGCTCCACCCTTACCACGCCTGCTACTGCCTGGAGAGGGCTTCTCCATGGGGGTTGGATCCCCAGTCCGGGCACCTACAGGAGGCTACCTATCCACTCTTCTCTCTCACACAGGCGGCTCACCCCTTCTCTCCCAAATCAATAGAATATATACTATGTCTTTTATATACATCACTGTCTTTTAAGTCTCATATCATGCAAGAAGGAACAGAAGATTCCAACAGCCAAACTAGAATACTGGACGATGGCCGGGGACTCGCACCACTCCCTCCAATGAGTCTCAGCCTGGTCTCCCTGCCGCTGTGCTCTCAGGATGGTCTCTGCCACCAGCTCCACCCTGGCCATCTCTCTCTGCCTCGGGTGCTCCGGGCTCCTTGGCCAACCTACAGCCTCCTCAGTCAGACTCCGTCCTAATCGAAGTCCAGCAGCACCCAGGGATGGGGGAGACTACACGGTCCCCGCCACTGCAAGTACCGCAGGCTCCCAGAGGCAACAGGATGTGTGTGGCCTGGCCTAGCAGGCACGGAGATCGCAGAGGCAAGACCAGGTGCCGAGGCCCAAACGCACTGGCAGCTTCTTCTTGAGGAGGATGTTACAAATTCCACAACTTGACGCCCGCTCCAAATCTGCCCAGCCAAAACTGCCGGGCGGGGCAGTGGCCGCAGCAGTGGCGCTGCTACCCCTTCTAATCCCCCTTTCTACCATATGTGACAACCTGTCCATCTGCATGGATGGACTGCCCCCAATTATCTAACTCTAAGCTCTTTTCCTACCGAGGAAAAATATTTGATGGTTCTATAATCATTCATTCATTATATACAAATATATACGTAATTAATAAAGATTGACACACTATTTTTTAAAATTTCATGGAAAAGCACATGCTGAGATTTTAAGTAATGGTCACCTGAAGAGCTGGGGATACATACTTCTTTGATATCATAAGTAGAAAAAATGTCAGAGAGCTCCCCTCCTATGGTGTTTCAATATTTTCTTTTCCACCCCAACAGTATTCTTCATCCGTCTCCACGTCTACTTTTAGACCTCATCCTGAATTTCAGGTATGCTTAGAGAGTTGTTTTATTTTTACAAAATTTGGTGGTTTTTTTTTTTGCCCAAAAGAAACCCTCATTTTAAAATAGTAGCCCTAGGTAATTATGAATAGTGGCATTCCACAATATTAAGTCCTCAATACACAAAATTCTACATCTAAAACGATGCTGTTCAACATCTACTTTTATTCTTACTTCTCATGCTTGTCTCACTGTGCCACACAGGTCATTTATATTTAAGGCCACAGCCATTTCTATTACAGGTTATTATCATTTGAAAGTGGAAACGTTTCTTTGGCTCGGGGATCCTGTAGCCCTGGGCACCTTGGTGTGCAGCTGAGCAGAGCTGAGTGATAATGGCTGATCATGCCTCTACTGCCCTGTGGGGCCCACAAAGCCACAGCGGCCCTGACAGGTGGTGTTGACAGGAAAAATAGTAGAAGCCATGACAGCTAAACTTGTATTACATGAAAAAGATGCCTGTCTTTGTCATTATTTCCAAGAAATAGATTTTAATTTGGAAAAAAATGCCTTTCTGTCTCCAAATGCATATTACACAAATGTTCCATACAATTTCACACACAGACACACACACACACACAATTAAAATGTTTATATAATATTCACATATAAAATATGCCAACAACTAAGCAGAGATTGGCCTTTCAAAAAACCTTATAGATTATTACCAGTTCAGTTAAAATAATACCGAAAATACTGAGAAGACTATTATTGAGCTGTGAATGAAACTAAAATTCTTAGGGAAAAAATTGAATTGTTTCTTTTTTTAGTTTGTCCCTCCACTAGAGTACCACCTTTATTTTGGGATGTCATCTTAAAAACAGATATAAAAACTAATAATTTTAATATACTATATTTTAATATTCCTCTTGATGTGAATAATAACTACAATGTATTAGAAAGACATAACCATGCATAACTATGTGGGTTTCTCTTCCATATCTATGGCCATTTTAGTGAAATCAATATTTAAATAATGATTGAACATTTTCAAGTTTACAGTTGGAAATTCTCCATAAAATTTATAAAAGCAATTCAAAATATGGACCACTTCATATATATTTTAAACCTTTTGCACCACTGAAAATATATCTCACAGTGTTTATAACTTTATGGATAAAAAGCATAATAAATTTATTAACACAGTTTCCACTTGTAAAATATCTCAACCTCATCAATCCCTGTGTTTAGTGAATCCTTAATTTCTTAAGATCAATTTTTCTCTCCTGACAGGCATATCTCTGTCTCTAAAAGTAACCTTTTGGCAGAAGCTCAGATAATATGCAGGTATAAAAAATTTTTTCTCACAGTAATCTTGTCATAGTTAGCAATAAAAGTGAACTTAAATTTCTTTATTGCCTCCAAAGTAAGTTTTTCTTTCACATAAACAAATAAGGAGGAATTTGATCTCTTGGAAAACTCATAAATAAAATATTTGGTGCATTTAACTATACCTGAATGAAACATCATTGCAATACTAAAGACAACATTCCAGCTGCGAACTATGAATAAATATAATAGAATTGTTTACATAATAAATGATAATATTTAGAAATCCATTAGAAAAATATAAACAATGCAATGAATAGAATACTAATAATCAAAGAAAGCCCATTCTCTAACAGAATATTTTTAATGAACCTTTCCCCCACTCATAGGTTTCAAAAATAGTGTGAAGAGAAACCTGCTTTTGTGACTTGCTGTGAGTGTAACTCACAGCAAGGTTATATAAACACCTTAATGCTGCAAATAAGTAGGACAGGAAGATTCGAGCACATGGGTTTGCTGAAAGTGGTGCCATAGGATTTAAGCCTAAGGAGCACTTGCACAGTTGAGAAACACCAAGGCACCAGACCAATGCCTAATATTATAATAACTATGGATGGCACCAGGTGGATACTCGACTTATCACGGTGATCAGTTCCTAAGGTATAGAAATGCCTAATCACTCTGGTGTACACCTGAAACTAATATACTATTGTACCTGAAAGTAGTATAATGTTTTATGTCAACTTTAACTGGAAAAATAAATTTTAAAAATCTAAAATAATAAAAGACAAAAGGGAAAAACTTAAAAGACTATAGCTATTGAGCTGCCCTGAAAGCAAAAGGAATTGCCTTGGTTACTGCCTGGACTTTAAAATTGCGTCAGGGTAAAACCCATGAATATGAGGGCTTAAAACCAAGGTGGTCATTGAGAGCATTTGGGGTCACTATACCCCCAAAAGGGGACTATCCTGAATCTGCCCTTCAAAACCCAGAGCTGAGATTTGAAGTTAAGCTGGCAAAGGAAATGTTATCACTAAATGAAGATGAGAGCAGCAGGAACAGAAACCAGAGGCAGATTTTAACCTCTGAGAGAGTCAGATTTTAACACCACTTAGTCCGTAAAGCTGTATTCAAATAAACCACCCCTCTTTTTCACTTTCCTTCCTCTACTATAAAGCTTAATTATTTATATGAATGTGTTTTGAAATAAGAAGAGACAAAAATATATTTATTATATCAGAGTGACCTAACAGACCATTGGTCTTGGCCTGGATTTTTATCCAGGGATTAGGGAAAAGAACCAACTTCTGAGTGTTTTACAAGCACTTGAGAAAAAAAGGGAAAAATTTGCTTTATTAATACACCATACTGGATTCCAATTTTTCATAAATATGTCAAACATGTGAAATAAATATTAACTTTACTACTAATCAGATGCATACATATTAAACTAAAAATAAATTTTTATTTAATAAATATCAAATTTGCAGAAAAACTTCAGTGTTGCCATATCAAATGTTGACAAGAGTTTGGAGAAATGAGAATTATCATATACTCCTGTAGACAGGATAAGTTGTTGGGGAACTGTACATTACCAGCTAGTAAAATTAATCCACATATCAAATACCAGACTAAGCAATTCTGTCATGCATGTGTGTGCTGAAGGACCTCCTACGTGTGAAAAAGGAGGTATTTCACAAAAATTCATATTACCGTCCTATTTAGGAACAAATGAAATGTTCATCTAGTGTAATGGTAACTTACTAAATGGATGACACAAAACTGTATCATGGATAAAAGTAATATATTAGATGCATGCTTATTTATTTAAATAGAATACAAAAATATAACACTGGGTAAAACATTTGCCAAGACATAGGAATAATTAAGCTAATTATGATATTTTAAAACAGAAATAATATTCATTATGCTTATAAATTCATATATGTGATTGTAGGTAAAGGTATAAACATAATAGAATTAACAGATATACAATAAACTCATATGGTATTCTTCTGTATTGGTCAAAAATGTCTTTGACTATTTATTCTGGCTCTGGAACAGGGTATATCTTCAATTAATTTTTTTTAGGATTTTATTTATTTATCTTTTAGAAGGGAAGGGAAGGAGAGAGGGAGAGAAATATCAATGTATGGTTGCCTCTCATGCGTCGCCTGTAGGGAACTGGCCTGCAACCCAGACATGTGCCCTGACTGAGAATCGAACCATGATTGTGTGGTTAGCAGGCCCGTGCTCAATCCACTGAGCTACACCAGCCAGGGCTTCAATTAATTTTTTAAGTCTTAAGCCTGAAATGTTTATCTTCTTATCAGTCACATGTGTTCCCTGTTAATCTTCTCAGCACTGTGTCACAAAATAGATGCAATAAATTATTCTGAGGTACAATAATTTTATATATTAAAAACAATAAAGTTCTAAGGCCCTATAAGCAATAAATAGAATAATATTAAATTATTTTTTAATAGTTTTATTTTATTTTTATTTTTAGTGGAAAGGTATAAGCTTTATCATGTTAATGAAATACACTACACATTACTTTCTATGATGTGTGTGTTTATGTTTCAGAGGTGTATTTTGGAAGTATTACTATATCTTTAGCGATCACTATTTGGAAGTCATTATCCATCTCTTATTAATCCTGTTAACCAGTAGAAAATTTTAATTCTATTAAACTAATCTTTATTTTGTTTAGGACTACAAAATCTATGCTTTATAAATTGATAATATAATTAAAACCATAGTTTCTCCGTTCTTAATTTATTGTTGTCTCAGATAGTTCAACTACAAAGAGACAGCAGTTTCTTATTCTATCCCACTGGTATAGAAAATGAATGCAGAATCACTCAGAGCCATAGAATGTGCTCAGTTAGCCCAAAGAGAGAACATTAGCATTATTGATTAAATGGATTTCAGTGCTCACTTTGTCATTCACTCAATGAAGGGTGAGCGAGTGACAAATAGACCTTTTTTCCCCCTGTACCTTTTTATTTGCCTTACAAAAAATACTTGTTAGTTACAAATAAAGTAACATGAGAATGAAATCTAAATCATTAAATTGAAACATGTCATAAAAAAAACTTAATTTTTCTCTCCATTTCACTCCCTGTCCTAACCTCACTTAGTTCAAAGTGCCCAAAATGGTCATCACCCTCACTAGTAATCCCTAGTGCTTGCTGTGTAATTTTGACCCCCAAGGTCAAGTAACAAGTTAACACTTAGATTTCAGACTCTAAGAACAAATTATACAATTAAGTATATAATCAATTAGCAAAAATACAGGTAGAATCTGTTGATAGAAACACCCTTACAAATACTCAAACTCAATAAATAACTTTAGCGTGTCTCCCAAATGAAAATTATTACCAGACTTGCTGGCAATTAAAATTTACCTGTAAAATATGTTAATGCCCTGGCTGATGTAGCTCAGTGGATTGAGCACTGGTGTGCGAACCCAAGGTTCGCGGTTCGATTCCCAGTCGGGGCACATGCCTGGGTTGCAGGCCAGTTCCCAGCAGGGGACGCACGAGAGGCAACCATACATTGATATTTCTCTCCCTCTCTCCTTCCCTTCCTCTCTAAAGATAAATGAATAAAATCTTTAAAAAATTAAAAAATAAAAATAACTAAATAAAATATATTAAGCATTGTTGAAGCATCCCACATACAACTTCCCTGGTTTCTTGTTTATTTTGATACTGATGCATGAAGAACTGACTATGCCAGAAACTTAACCTAACGATGCATTTCAGTCAATATCGCTGTAGATGTGATTACGAAACACTAAATCCAGCTTAAAGAAGTGATCGCTTATAAAATATTAAATTAAGCATAGCCACTCGCTATAGAAGGACACATTTCCCTGTCAGATTATAATTTATCAACCTCCAAAACATTCCATTGTAAGCAACATAAGTCTTTGTAATAAGGGTAAAAGAGAAGTAGTTTTACTTTTCTTCTTTTTGTGTTATGTGCTGCTCTTTTATTCTGGTGAACACTTGGCAGTGATGCATTAATTAAAAAATTTACAGATGAACATAAATGCTCTCAAATTTCTGACACTATTGTTTATATTCATAGATATTTTTCCCAATACCCAGAATCCAAGTGCCACATGGAATTCAGATACTAAAAATTACATAAATGCATTTCTGGAGAGACAGAGTTGTCCTCTGAATTAGCTCACAGCACTCAGTTAGCTGTCAGTGAGCCAGTCAGAATGAAATAAATCTCTCCACAGGTGAAAGGGCCAGCATGGTCCCAGCTTTCTAGTTACCTATATAGTTACAGTTGACATACCAAGAGTTGGAATGCATCTTGATTAAGGAAAACTACTACTCAGACTTTACTTTGCAAGAGCACTTTAATGGAAAACACATGTATGTGAAGAACAGCAAAGAATGAGGGCCCTCTCCTGCAGCCCCAACCACGGTGTCAGGGGCACTCGGAGTCAAGCACGCGTTACTGTAAGATGGTGAAAGAATTAGTGACAGCCTGCTTCCAGCAGCTGCAGAACTTCCTCTTCACAGTGCTAGCCTGTGCTCTTTAACTTTCGAATGTTGCTTGATAAATCAATTTTAATGAGACGATCCTCAGATCGCAGTCTGCCACTTACATGAAATCCTGTGAAGCAAATGGGTAAAGGGAAATCTTCCCACACTTAACTTTCTAATCAGAGCCACATCCCAACAGAGGCCTGTAAAAATCAGTCAATGGCAAAAGGACCACTGAAAATTTTCAGATGAAATTAAATACGTGGAGCTGAAATTGTGAGTGTGTCTAGAGAACAAAGATAAGATGCATGAAAACAAACCAAGTTTAAATTCCCATAAACACTCTTCTCATTTTAATGTGAGCACTCAGCTTAGTACACAGATTTGCCCTTATCAATAATATTTGGGGCCTCCACATCAATCCTTCCCCCCAAAGAAATGTGCGTGGATTTTGGAATCCAAAACCTTAGATTTATATTCCAGCTCTGTCATTAATATTTTCACCTTTACAAAATCGCTTAAGGCTTCTGAGTCTTTAAATACTCATCATCAATGTAAGAATGGTAATAACAACCTCAAGGCTATTTGAAGGATTAATGAAATAATATGTATGGTATTTCTATGCACAGCCACTTCATAAGGATTGGTAATCTTTCTTCTGCACATTGGAATTAATTCGTGCTGGTTGTACTGTTGCCATCTCCTCTCCTCTGATACTTTAAAAAGTGCAAATCAAATAGAATTCCTTTGCTTCATTTCGTTTTTCTATATCACGTGGTTTACCATCTCTGCCAAGGGCACTTTCTTTGTGACAATCTGAATTACTAACAACACAGAGAAAGACTGAATAGTACTGGAGGCTAAATTCTGCCATCTGATATACATGGCAACTTAGCTCTGTAAAGCAGACTAAGTTAAACTTTCCATGAACAGACAGCAGCTTTGGTACATGATTTATAATCTGCCAATACCCTATCATCCATAAAAGTTTTTTTTAAATTTTATTTATCTATTTTTAGAGAGAGGCAAAGGGAGGGAGAAAGAGAAAAACAGAAACATGAATATATAGTTGCCTCTCATGTGCCCCCTACTGGGAACCTGACCTACAACCCAGGCATGTGCTCTGACTGGGAATTGAACCAGTGACCCTTTGGTTCGCAGGCCATCACTCAATCCACTGAACCACACCAGCCAGGGCCATAAAAGTATTTCTTGACAACTGTATATATTAGAAATTTCTGATGTAGTTAGCAGATAGGAACTCCCTATTTATATTTATAGTTCAAGTGTAGAGTGGATAAAAGAACAAGTATGATGATTTTTATAATTTGCATATTTGAATTTGGAACACTATTTTATACAGTCCAATATACCTCTTAATTTATCATTTCTCATTAACCTCCATATATAAAATAATAAAATCAGTCATCTCACTTTCTATCCACAATATAATTTAATTCCAGCTCTCTCAGTCAGCTTCTCCCCATAAATGGGTTGCTTGGTCTCACAAAACATCTCAGTGTTTTTTCTCCATCTGTCAGGCCCATGGAAGCTAATTTTCTTTTTCTCCCAGGCTATATTCCACAATCTATTATTCTTTAGTCAATCACTGGGCAAAAACTCGGGCCTTGGTTAAATCCCTTCATCATTTTCACCAAGCCTCCATTTAAGCAGGTTGGAGACTCTGCAGCCACTCTCTCTGGGCCCCATGGCACCTGCAAGTACACTCTCCCATTCCTCTGAAAAGCATTTAAATTCACATCATGGAGAATTGCAAACATTTACAAAATAAACCAAATATCACAATAAACCTCAACATACCCACCATCTCCCCTTAACAGACGTCAACTGTCTGCCTTTTTATCCCCTTAACTCTAAACACTCAGTAACCCCCTGAGTCTCATTTCTTTGAGTGAAATTCCTATGCATTGAAAGGTACAAATCTTAACAGTTAAACTCATATAAAGGTATATCCATGTAATTCAGACCCATATCAAGATATAAAACATTCCTTCTACAACAAAGAAGTTCTCTCTTCTCTTCCTCCATCCTCCCTAAATAGGTAACCAGTGTTCTGGTTTTTTTCTCACCATAGATTAGTTTTGCACAGATTAGATTAGGTGAGATTCATTAGTTTTACTAATGAAAGACTAGCTCCTTTTAATAAGTATTATGTCTGAGAGATTCGTTCTTGTTGTTGCATCTATATTCATTCCCTTTTGTTATGGGTATTATTTCATTTGCTAAATGCACTACAATTTGTTTACCTATTCCTCTGTTGATGACATCTGAGTTGAGTCCAATAAGCAGCTGTTATGAATAAAGCTATTGTAAGCATTCTTGTACAGGTGTTTGGTGGACATATGCACCCATTTTTTCTAGGGTAAATGTAAGTGAAATAAAAAAGTAGGCATATGATTAATTGGCTCTCTAATATGATTATATCTGAAGATAAAAGTGACTATTTCCTGTAGAGCATGGAGAGTTCATGGCATAATCTTGCAATAGAAAAATTTTAAAACCTCCATTTGCTACTCCTTATCAAATATCTGAAGGAAGTAAGGATCTCAGTGACCACATATGTGTTACTTCCAAATATTTTTGTCACACTAATAAATATAATGAGGTGGGCTAATTGCTCCTGGTATCTCTGGACAAAGTGGATAACAAAAAAAAGATGAGCTCAGAAATTAAAATTCCCACCACAATCAATGAATAAATGACCTGAGACCTTCTATACTTGCCTCGAATAATACCCTTAGCTCCTTGTGGCCACAGAACTGAGATGGCTGAAACCCATACTCAGAACATTATCCTGTGAGTGGCTGAACTGCAATGCAAATTGGAATCCCAGCTCCCAGAGTGTCTGCTACCAAAGTTAGTGTAAAAAAGGGAATCCTGAAAGTTGGAATGGGGATATGTGGTATGAACCTGATGGAACTGAGGACACTGTGCAGCTACATTTGACATGTCTTCTCTGTCAGTAAAAGCAGCCTCTCCTGTCCCTCACCCATATCAGTGACCCCTCGTGTACCTCCTTTCAAAGAATTAACCCTGCATTGCCAGAGGAAATCTAATCACCTCAATAGAAGCTGTTACCTTGTAAGACAATCTTCCAGGGATCCACTTCTATCACCTCTCTTTGCTTCTAGACCTATGACTAGATTCAAGTCCCAGTCGATCCTTAAAGGTAAGATATAAAGGGTGACCCATGAAGAGGTATATTACACCTCAAAAACATGACTTGAGTTTTCTAATTATACAGACAGAAATGAGGAGAATATATGTGGAAAGGGATATTAAGGATTTGAGATAATCATGGAAGGGACATAAAGTTGGATAAAGCTGAATTTATTGATATGGACCCAATAAGTAGGGATTCTGCATTTAGTGATGCATCCAGACTCCAGACAATACCGCACCCATGATGAGTGTGAGAAATAAATTTCTGAAGGAGCCCCCACAAACTTAAAGAACTCTGTGATCATTCTACTATGTAGAGCAGACCCTGGAGCGGGGACTGAGGTTACAGAATAGGTGAACCCGAAAGTAATATGAGTACTTGTGTTCCAGAGTGACGGGATCCAAGTGACAGTGTTCAACTGCCAAAGACAAGATAAGCATGGCCGCTGTGATGTGCAGCACAGTCAGGCCAACACTCATCCTCCTCTGACCTAAGAACCATGGAGTTGACTGGCTGAACAAAGTGTTCCTAGGAGTAAAATAGCTAGTAAGCCTACTTCCTACATTCTCACTTGATCTAGGTAAGCAGAAGAGTTCTGGGGCAAGTGAACAACAGTCTAACCAGGGGTGTCCAAACTTTGGCATCTGTGTGCTGCACTGGAAGAACAGTTGTTTGGGGATATACATGAAATACATTGTGACATATAATCACAAACAAATCTCCTAATGTTTTAAGTAAATTTAAGAGTTTGTGTTGGGCTGCATTCATAGCCATCCTGAGCTGCATGTGGCCCATGGGTCACAGGTTAGACACCCTTGGTTAACCTGAATCATAAAGACGAGTCACAGCCTCTCAATCAATTCCCAGACTCAACCAATTTATAAACCCAGATCTCCTTGAGGAAGGACTTTGGTATACTACCAAGAATTTATACTGTTAATCTTTCTTTGTTTCTCTCCACAAAGGGACCTATGGCCTTTACCAGGGTAACAGTTCCGTGGGGAAAAGTTAACAATCACTTTGGTTGAACTGCTGGACACCAGCTCTAAGCTGACACTAATTCCAGGAAACCAAATATGTCACTTTGGTTTACCAGTCAGAGTAGGAGCTTATGTAGGTCAGTGGAATTATAGCTCATGAAGTCCATCTCACCTTGGGCCCAGTGATTCACTGAATCTGTACTGTGGTTATTTTCCCAGTTCCCAAATGCATAATAGTAATAGACATACTCAGCAGCTGGCAGACTCCCCATCTTGATCTTCTGACCTGTGGAGCAAGGGCTATGATGGTGGGAAAGGTCAAGTGTAAGCCACTAGCACTGCCTCTACCCAGGAAAACAGTGAACCAAAAGTAATACTCACTGATTCCCAGAGGGATTGTAGAGAATAATGCCATGATCAAGGCCTTAAAATATGCATGAATTATGATTCCCACCTCATATCCATTCAAAATCACCCATTTGACCTGTGCAGAAAGAAATGGATAGACCCTAGAGAATGAAGCATATTATCGTAAGCCTAACCTTGTAGTGAGTCAAATTACAGTTGCTTTCTAGATGGTTTATTGCTTGACCAAGTTAACACATTTCCTGGTATCTTGTATACATCTATTAAGCTGGCAAGGGCTTTTTTTTCTCCACACCTGTCAATAAAGTCTACCCAAAGCAGCTTTCCAATGTAACCAACCTGAATGCTCACACCAGTGAACAGTGCAGTGAGGGACATTCTACTAGTCTCTTTGCTTCACCACTGTCTTTCAGGGATGTCTCAGAAAGTGAATGTAGTGCTGCAGGCTGTCCCCTTTGGGTGGTGTCTGCACATGGTGCAGTGCCATCTCTAAACCAGGCCCAAGTTCTTGCTTCCTCTGCCAACTGATTATAGGGACTCCCTCTGAGGATGTATGTGCAGGTGCAGGGTAGGAGAGACAAAGTGTAGTAGGAGTCAGTACCATGAAAATTTGGCCCACATCTTCATGGAATTTACTTGTGCCTTTAGGGACTGCTTGGGCTCTCAAGTAGTGAAGCGCTGTTGGAACTTATGGTAATAACAACAATAATAATACATATATATGGTAATTTCGTATATATATACATATATACGCACACATAGCCTGTCTGGAAAAAGTCTAGCCATTGTTACTATAACAAGAATGGTTTGTGTGACATTGTTGTAACATGGTAGCCAAGGAGACTGGACTGGACTGTGTGTGTGTGAATAATGATGATTTTACTAGTCAGTAAGGGTAGTAGACACTGTTGAGTGAGCACATGTACTGTGTGACTGTCCCATTCAAAATGAGTGAGTGAGGAGTAAATTTGCATCAAATTTTGCATTAAGCTTGAACGTGTATCTACAGAAACTATTTGGATGATTTGGAAGGCTTTTGGGGATGATCCAATGAGTGCCATTCAAATAAAAGTGTGGCTCAAATGCTTCAAAGATGGTTTAAGAGAAGATGCGGCAAAGTTGCAGCAAGATGGAAACCATGTTAACTGTGTTTTTTGATTGGGAAGGAGTGTGCCCCTCCAGGCCAGACAATTAATAAGGATTACTACCTGAATGTTCTTGGTCAGCTGAGAAATGCAATACAATGAAAATGGCCACAGCTACTGGCAGCTTCATCATGACATTGTGCCCACTTATACATCAAATCTTGTGCAGAGTTTTTTGGTGAAACATCAAATGACTCAGGTGGCTCAGCCTCCCTACAGCCTGTATTGGGTGCCCTGTGACTTCTGGCTTTTCCCAAAGCCAAAATCACCTTTGAAAGGAAAGATATTTCAGATGATTGGTGAGATTCAGGAAGCTATGCTGGGGCAGAGGATGGCGATTCCAATGAAGGATTTTGTAGAGTGTTTGAACCGTGGAAGAGACACTGGGAGAACTGTATGAGGTCCCAAGATGACTACTTTGGTGAACACTAAAGCATCATTTTCCTATATACAACGTTTTTTGTATCTTGTGTCTTCTTTAATAAACGCCTCTATTTTTCATAGTACACTGCTGTGTTCTTTCTAGACAAACCTCCCCCAACCCAATGAAGACATTTTTAAGTTTAGGCCACTATGATCTGATCCCTGTTATACACACTTATACTAAATACTAATCAACGCATAAATTCAACGCTATTTACATATTATCAGTCAGAATAATTAGAACCTCTGAAAGGCTTCTAATTACCGGATGAGAATCCAAACATATTACAGTAGTATGAGGATGCATTTTAAAATCTAGAAACTGCTTTGTTCTTTGGCTTACTTTTTGGAAGTGATTGTCCATGAACTTTTAAATCCAACCATACTTCAGTACTTAAAGGTTTTCTAATGTTTCTCATTATTGACCATTCAGGCATCTACACAATATTCTCTTGGACCTTCCCCTGAGATTATATTTTAAGCCCTAATTTTCCTTCAGGGTTTAGTTTAAATATAACTTCATCTATGAATAAACCTTGCCCTGATCCCTCCAGGCCGTGCTGATTGTTAATCCTGTGTACTATCAATTAAGAACTCTTCATCTCTATCATAGTTATTACAAACCTGAATTAAAATTCTCTGTTATCTCTTTCTCTTTTTCATATATGACACTTCGAAAGATATTTAAGGGAGGCATTATCTGATTTATCATCCTCCCCATTTTTAAGATAGAACATTTTGTATAACTTTACATACATATACTTCCCATACATATTTTTGTTGAATTTCAGTTAGAAAGACATAGTAAAGCTTCTACTTTGATTTTTATTTAAAATTATAATGTCATTAGCTCTTTCAAACCTAGTAGAAATTTTCTATACAGGTGTTATCATGACTATAGGGAAACATGATGCTAAAGATAACAATGATTATATTTCAGAACAAAGCATCTGTTCTTCAAACTTTTTTAAATTTTATTTATTTATTTATTTTTAGACAGACGGAAAGGGAAGGAGAAAGAGAGGGGAAGAAAAATTGATGTGTGCTTGCCTCTTATACACCCCTTACTAAGCTCTGGCCCACAACCCAGGCATGTGCCCTGACTGGGAATTGAACTGGTGACCCTTTGGTTCACAGGCCTGTGCTCAATCCACTAAGCTACCCCAGCCAGGGATATTCTTCAATCTTTTAATGTGAAGAGCTCTTTGTTGTCCTTTAGTAGCATATTTTCACTGCATATGCCTGCACCTTAACATCTGTGCCTTTTTGTTTGGAGTGTTTGACAGGGAGATTATTCAACAGGTACACCACCTGTCAAAGCATGCCATTTGTGATGGTTTAACAAGCAACAGAACTATTCCTGAGCAGGGGAAACCTCCACTGGGAACCACTGCCTTAAATGTTCTGAAGCATGCACAGGACACTTATACTTTTCAACATCAGGTCTCCTGCATTCCTGCAAAATTTGTTTCTGCTCATTAACTCCTTCACCTTTTTCCCCTAAGGTTACAGAAATATGATTGATAATGTCTGCTGACTTCTCAACAGGCCTTTAAATACTGTCTTATCTTTGACATTTCACTTATCTCTGGTGTATTGCTTGTCAGTTATTTACCTCATATATTAATTATTTCTTTATTTAATAATAACCTTTTTCTGAGAAGTTGCATGCACTTGATGTACATTTTCCTTTGATATCAGAGAAATAGTGAGTACTACAGATGGGAGAGGCCGACAAAAAGAAAGATATAAGAGCAATTTTAAGCTACTTCTTGGAAGTAGCATAATAAAATTTTAAGCTACTTCTTGGCAGCAGACTGAAAATTTTGCTATGTAAGAAAGTTTCTTCATATGAAGAATAACTTTTATTATTTAAAAAATATTATTTCAAGGAATGTTGTGCTATATAACAAATGAGACAAGGGGGAGTATTCTTTTTTTACTTCTTGAAACCTAGTATCCCCCCTCTGTTACTTATCTTCATTGGGAATACCTTATGCACCCCAATGTCCTACAGCAGAAAACTTGAATAATCCTCAAGGTCACCTTCTCATATTTACACACATTCATGGAATCGTTTGAATGAGTATTATATTTACTCATTGAAATCATCTTATTAAGTACTTGACCACTGGTATTTTGACAGAAATTGCATTGAATCTATAGATTGCTTTGTGTAGTATGGACATTTAGTGATATTAATTCTTCTAACCCATTATTACAGTATATGCTTCCATTTATTTGTGTCTTCCTTAATTTCTTTTTTCAGTATTCTGTAGTTTGCAAGTACAGGTCTTTTACCTCATTGATTAAATTTATTCCTAGGTATCTTATTTTTGTTGTTGTTGTTGTTGCAGTAGTAAATGGAATTGCTTTCTTAGATTCTCTTTCTGATAGCCCATTACTGGTATGCAAAAATGCCATCAGTTTCTGGGTGTTGATTTTGTATCCTGCTCCTTTGTCAAATTCATTTATTAGGACTAGCAGTTTTAAAAATGTGGAACTTTTCACATATGTGTTTGTGTGTCATACTTGCACAGGGGCCACGAAACCCACTGTAAGGGGGGATATTTTTGCCAATGAAAGATCTAATAAGGGTTTAATCTTCAAAATATATAAAGGATTAATACAACTTAACAACAGAAAGTCAAAAAATAATCAAAAGTGGGAAAAGAGCCCAAATAGACACTTCACCAAATAAGACATACAGATGCCAATAGACATATGAAAAAATTCTCAACATCAGTAATCAGTAATCATAAGTAATCATCAGTAATCATAAGAGAGATGCAAATGAAAACCATAATGAGATTCCACCTCACATCTTTCAGAACGGCTACCATCAATAAATCAATAAATAACGAATGCTGGCAAAGATGTGAAGAAAAGGCAATCCTAGTGCACTGGTTGGTGGGAATGCAGACTGATGCAGCCACTGTGAAAAACAGAATAGAATGTCTTAAAAAAATTAACAATGGATGTCCCTTTCCATCCAATGATTCTATATCTTGGAATATAGCCTGAGGTTCTCAAAACTCCAAAACAAAAGAATATATGCACCCTATGTTCATAACAGCACTATTTACCATCAGCAAAATCTGGAAACAGCTTACGTACCCACCAGAAGATAAGTGGATAAAAAAGCCGAGATACATTTACACAATGGAGAACTATACAGCAGTAAGAAAGAAGAAACTCTTACTTTTGCAAGAGCATGGATGGCCTGGGGAATATTGTACTAAGTAAATTAAGTCAGTCAGTGAGAGATAAATACCATACGATCTCACTTGTATGTGGAATCTAGTGAATACAATAATCCAATGAACAAAATAGAAACAGAAGCACAGATACACAGAACAGACTGACAGCTAACAGAGGGGCAGGGGGGAGATGGGATGAAAGATGTTAAAAGATTAGCCAAAGAACATTTATGCATAACTTATGAAGATGGTGGGGGTGGGGAAAGGGAGAAAAAGTAAGGGACTGTGATAGTACAATCAATTAAAAAAATTTAAGGAAATAATACCACTGACTCTGGAAATGGGCAGAGCTAATTTGTCCCATCAGCAAAACGAGTTCTTCATGATTTATCATTCCTAGGTTTGGGTTCAACATCCAGAGCAGATCAATCTGACTGAAGGTGCATATATATATATATATATATATATATATATATATATATATATATATATGATGCTCAGGCAGTAGCTTCTTGGGAAACTGTAAAAGATAAAATGTAGAGATTTCAACTTCTACAGTGAGGAGGAGACTATCATAGAAAATGGAGGAATTCCTCGCATACAAGAAAAATATTTCAGATGGTGTGACAAACAAAGAAAAGAAAATTACAACAGACACTAGTAATGATTTTTAGAAGCAAAAACTACATGCATTTTCTCTACGCACTGACAATTACTTCTATTTTTTCAAAGGGTTTCTGGTGCAATACAAAAGCCTTAATTAATGTTCATGGATTGCAGCCCACTTGACACTTTAATTATGAGGCAGTGCTCCATAACTTAGGACTAAATTACTTAAAAATTGTGAGGGTCTAAATCTTGCTAAAGTTCCAGACAGATATTTATTACAATGTAAAAACTTCAGTATACGCAGTCAAAGGAAAAATTTAAAGGGAATTTTTAAGTACACATTTTCATAAAACCTTCTGGTTAATAGCTAAGAATAGTAAGAGGTATGTGGAATTCAGCAGGACTTTCTGACAAGGCTTGGTCTCCATTGCCAAACTTTAATGGAAAATAGAGGGAACATTTGAAGGATTATTTTTATTAATGTACTCTGAGTCAGAACTTTGTTTAGATGCTGGTCATTCTATCCAAATAGGTAACTCTGAGTAAGAATGATATTTCATCGTGTACAAAATAGGGAGAATAATAGGCAATTTACAGCTTTATGCAAGGAATATGAGGATTATAGTTTGATGACAATAATAAATGTTTATTAAAATTCTCAAAAGGAAAATACTGCATATAAATATAGTATAATGTACATGTGTTTTTCCTTAATCTCCCTTTCCTCTCAATACCTCAGATTCCACAATTTTGGTTAGCTTCCATTTACATCTGATTTGTTTTCTTCTCATCTTCCTCTCAGTCCACCTGTGCTGGAGCCCCAAAAGTTTGGAGCACAAAGCCAGCATGTCACGGCATGGACTGCCTCTACAACACCCTCTTCCCCCTGTGATATTCAGAGAGCAGGGACATGTGACTGTTAATGCTCCTGAAGGCTGACCGTTTTCTGCTGGCTGTCTCTGTGTTATGGTTTACAGTTCCTGGCCTCTGCAGCCAGCACTCCTAGGTGTTCATCCCCCAGGAGGCCACATGAAGTTGTGCAGGCTGTGATCTGCATAAGATACCTCCATACATGGGAGCGGAAGCAGACTGATGACCAGCCTATGCTCTACTCGGTAAGCATGTGTCCTGGCGGCGGGATGTACCTGCTCAGAGGGGGTGCCTTTTAATCTGACTTTTACTAATTCTGCTATGGGCAACATATGGCTCTGGGCATGTTATATTTTTAAAGCCTCAGTGAGAACTCCCCCATTGTATATTTTCCTGATTTGGGAAACCTACTCTATCTTTTCCACACCTTGCTTACATTGGAAGTGCACAATGCCACTTTTGATTATTGAAGTCTTCTCACGGCCCTCTAAAGTGGGAAAAGTAGCGAGAGAACCCCAAATGACTGACTCTTCTCCGTGTCCACTTGATCCACAGGAAATCCATGGCACTGTGCCATTGTGCCCTCGTACCCAGTGTACTGCAAACCAAGTGATAGCTTAACCTCTGTCTCTCTTTAATTTCTCTCAAATGTACACCCAAAAAGCTCCCTTGGAATGAATCTCAGACTCCTTTTCCTCTAGAAACATACATTTTTAGACACACATTGAAACACATTAAAACTCCCCTGTTCATTGGGAAAAGGGGATAGAAAAGTTCCCTTTCCCTTCATTTACAATCAAAAAGGCAAAATGAGTGATTCCTCAGAAGGACCTCAACTCTCCCCACAGCCAAAGACACCCAGACCCTCTCCTTGCTCCCCCTGTGATCTTTTGCTTATACAGACTGAGGAAGAACTTTGGAAGAGATGGTTATAGGTCTTTCTATCGTTGATTCTTCTTTCTGTCAGGAAGTTTGAGAAAAGGAGTTTATACCTACCTAATGGTTAGCAGTTTTCTTCCTACTTCATTCCCATTGGGCCTCAGATTTCACGTTAGAAACAAAAGTAAAAGTTCCAAATCCACAGGAAAGACCCTTATGGCATAGCAAATGTTCAATAAATGTTCGTGGAAACTGAACTTTAATTTCTTTAGTACATAAAATCCATTTGTTATATGTGTTTCCAATATTCATGATGGAGATCCATTGACTGATTTCTATGTTAAAAGCATATCCTGAAAAAAACACAGATTTATATCATGTCTGAAAGTAAACTGAATGAGGTAAGCTAGTAGCTAAATGTTACTCTACAAATTACTAGTCCAGCAAGCTATTCTGAAACTCCTAAACCTACTGACTGTTAAAAATTTTAAGAAGGAGCCTGGACCTGCCATTTGGAAATGTTATCTCAGGTAAATTGAACACAGCTTAGAATGAGACACATGTCTAGAGCTTATCCTGTATCTGTTGTATCATGTACACATGAGTCTTGGTTTTTGTACATACTATGTTAGTCCTGAAAACTTATTTTACCTTTTTAAGCCACAGTTTCCTCATTCATCAAAAATATTCATACTAGCCCTGGCTGGTGTAGCTCAGTGGATTGAGTGCAGGCCTGCGAACCACACGATCGCAGTTCGATTCCCAGTCAGGGCACATGCCTGGGTTGCAGGCCAGTTCCCAGTGGGGGATGCATGAGAGGAAACCATACATCAATACTTCTCTCCTTCTTTCCTTCCCTTACCCTCTAAAGATAAATAAATAAAATCTAAAAAAAAAGTCTGTGTCTCAAATTGAACCATTTTTATAAAAAAATTCATACTAGTAATAAAACAGTAAACAGTTATCTCTGAATATAAGAAAAAATAATTATTTAAAAACTCATTTAAAGTATAAGTTCTAAAGAAGATATAAGATATTATTTGTGATTTGTGCCACATATGATGTTTTACAAAATAATTTCACATGTATTCTCTCATTTAATATGTCATTTTTAAAAATTTATTTAATTGTTGTTCAAGTACAGTTTTCTGTCTTTTACTCCCATCCCAGACCACCCCCACCCCCCAGTGCTCCCTACCTCCCTCCTATTTCCACCCCCCTTAGTTGTCGTCCATGTGTCCTTTATACTAGTTCCTGTGAATCCTTCCCCCATTCCCCTGAAATTCCCACCCCTCTCCCCTCTGGTCACTGTCCACCTGTTCTCTATTTCAGTGTCTTTGGTTGTATTAATATGTCATTTTATCTCTAACAATCTTATGAGGCAATTCTGCAGCTTCCACACCACTGCTGCATTGTACCAGACAGCACCCATTCTTCAGTGTGCTTCCGTGAAAAACAGACATGACCCATCACTCCACAACATGTACGTGAGGTATGACCATGCAGGTGTGGATGTGATTTCTATCATGTAATATCCAACAAATACATGCTAAAGTCAATGCCCAGTCATGGGCTATTAGCCACTTAATAAATTGTTCTTATGCCCCACTGATAAAGCTACACCACCACATGTTGTATCCACATTGAAACTTTTAACAGTCTAAAGCTTTTACTCAAATTATTTCATACATTTGAATATCCAAGTTTATGCTCAATCTTTTATTGATAAAGATATTTAAAAGTACTGCAGAATAGAATGTCGTATATTAGCATGGGAAAACCACTGGACTAAGGGAAAGAGAGCCCGAGATCTAGCTGTGGACCCATCGCTAAGCTACTGCACGACCCTCCCTCAGGCCCGAAGCCTGCAGTCTTGATCTACCACCAAGGCTGCCATCCTGAGTACTTGGCATTGAGTTTCTGAGCTGCCTCTAACCATTCTGTGACACAGTTACTTTATCTGTAATATAAAAAGTATAACATATTGAAGACAAGATTAAAAATATTGAAATGTAAATTCTGAATGTAAAACATCTAATGTTGTGATCAGCCCATAAAAGGCACTTGGGTGATATCTTCTCTCTCTCTCTCTCTCTCTCTCTCTCTCCTCTCATCTCCTATAATGTTTAAGCACATTAAAGAGAGCTTTCTCCATTAATTTGTTTAATATTCTCATATTCTTATGGAAACAAAAGGAGATATATAGACACATCAATAGGTTTTTAAAAATGTATTGCCCTTACTAATAATAAACACAATTGTTTAGCTATGTTTTACAAACACTGTTTGAAATGCTCCATACTTCCAGGAGAAGGCAGTATTCATCAGTTAAAAAATAAAAATAAAAACAAAAATTAATCCTTTGACTATATATACAATTAATTGTTCTGACCAGCCCTAATAATATCAAATATGACACAATAAACTAAGCAGAAGTAGAGACTCTTGTCTTGAGGAAGTATGTATTACCTAAGAACAACAGAAAAATATAACACTCAATGGAAGAATTATGCTTAATTGAATTATAATGATCTTGATATCAAAGACTGTCCTGGGCAAAGAAATTGGCTTTCATCTCTACTGCTTAAGGTTGAACAAGACTGCAGATGTAGCTAGAGAAATGATGAAAGGAAAAATTAATGAACATAAATTAAAATTTCTTCTAATGTCTGTCATGATAAACTCTCCTCAGTCTCAAATGTGTTTCCCTTTTCAGCCCACCTAGAAGCACCTGAGGCCTGTAGTTTTGCTTCATTCGTCCCATATTTTTGTGCATTATACCCTTGCACGTCTGACACTGGGTTTCTGGGATGACATTATGTAGCCCTTCTCCCACTGACTGAGCTAACAGAAGGGAGCATGAGTTGACAAGGTAGTGAAAATCCACTGAGAAAGAATGAGAGGGGTACGAAGAAAGAGATGTATGCAGCCAGTGACACTGTTCCATTATAGAACACAGTAACTATTTATAGAGTGGGTATCCCAGGAACTTCACACTGAAATCAATATGCCAGCTGTAAAATATAGCTTGGCTGCAGGCAATGTTATTCAAGGAAAAAAATTAACAGATTTAACAAAAACAGAAAGCGTATGAGTGGCTTTATGCCCAGAGAGCGAATCGTTCCTACGAGCAGAATACAACTAGAAAACCATTAGCTGCCTGTGATGCCGCAGTTTATGACTGAAGGAAGCGTGGCTGGCAGGACACACCATCTCCTCCAGGATGGTCTGAACGCATCTGAGAGCACCACTTACTCAGACAACCTCCCACTGAGTTTCATTGACCCCACCTCCACCCCATACACATGCCTGTGCGCACACACACACACACACCTTCCACAGGGCTAATATTAAATGGGCCTTCACATTTTTAAATATTTACCTAATTCTGAAAGGATCAGGCACTTTCACTGGCTGGCTTTAGATAAAAAAGGTCCTGTTTATGAGAATGACTGTATGAATACATGTTCTTACTTTAGATTTCTTTAGGGATTGTGCTGCTTTTAGGATGCACTAGAGAAATGCAAGGCCTCACACTCATTGACAGAACTACAGCCAATGGCCCTCTCTCAGAATTTCCGACTCAGGGTATTAATAAATATAAGCTAGTAAGACTGGCAAAAGTTAGCAGTTAGCAAACTTCTTAAAGAATTAACAACCAGGATGTCAGTATTTCAAAGTGGGGAAACATAAGCCCTCCCAAATTGTTTAGATATTATTTCTTTTGTGAATAGACTCTGAGAAAATGCTCATATTCTGGAGTAATAATTTTGGACTAAAACTATGTATCGGGGACTTTCCTAGGTATGTTATGCAGGTTATCTTTTAAAAAAATTAATCCTGTGAGGGAAATCCTGTTATGACTCCCATTCTGCAGTGGGACGTGGAGGTGTAACACTTTCTAAAGTGAAGGAAATGATTCTTGTTACACTGAGAACACTTGAACTTAAAAACATTATATAAACCATGTAAAGAGATTATGGATGTAATAAGATAAATGAAAATAGATTATGAATTGAAGTAAAACATTAAAAAATTCCTCCTGACCATAAACCTGAATAGAAAATAAGAGGTTTATTTCACAGTGGAAGATGAACACAAAGAATCATTGCCCTCCACCCTCCCTGCCCTGACTGCCAACTTCCTTGGGAAGTGAAGAAAGTACAAGACCTTTTCTCATCAGTGGTCAGATGTTTGTGATTCCAAAAGTGTAGAACTGAAGCGTTTATGACTTGAGATGGCAAATCTCATGACCTCATATATTTTGCATATATCTGTATACCTGCATCCATATCTCTCCATGTTTATAGATATGTCAACATATATAGTGTATATATATACAGCATAGTATATATATAGTATATATATATATATATATACTATATATATATGTGTGTGTTGAAATGTACTGTTCAAATATATGTATATATGTTTAAATATATATGCATGTATATATATAAATACATGTATATTTAAATCAAGAATCAAAACCAAAGCCCTAAGGCAATTTTAAGAAACAAAAGTTGAGCAATGTGGGAAAGCTAATTCCTGCTGGTAAGCAAAAACAAAGAAGTAAGATGAAACAATGTATTTATAGATTAAGAACTGTTTTAAGATTTATTCCTAAAAACTTGGTTGAGAATTATAGATAATATAGTCTCCCACGGAATAGCACTTGTTGATACTTTCATGTATGAGTTACATTAGTATGTTATTTTTGACACATTATCACAGTCCTTTTTTAAAAGTATTTGTTGTAGGTTATTTTTTGGTTTTCCTAATAAATTAAAAAAACAGAACAAAAATAATGCATGCACTCTCCAGTTTGCAGAACAATTTACCACTTCCTGAGATTTTACAACTTGCAGTTTTGTGTATTCATTTATGCATCTAGCAAGTGCTTAAATATTCCCGTGAGTTAAAGACATTTTTATTATAACAGAAGTACTGGTCTGAGTCTCTGAAAGGGGTGAGGGCAGGGTGGCAGATAGAATACTGTCACTTTGTGTTTTGGCACACTGTACAGCTTGTTCTTAGCTAGCCAATGAAGCTCTGTCTTCTGAGGAAAAAGAATGACCAACCCAAGTAATAGGAGTTGAATTCAAAAGACCCCCGGAGCATATCTTATGACCTGCAGTCTCATTGTGAAACCACCCAGCACATGGAAATGGGTTAACCTTTGTCCAGTGAAGTGACAGCCCTGTCTTCCTGAGACGCAGGATGCAATCAATAACTACTTGATGCTGCCAAAGATCCTGCCTTAACTGCAATCGACTATCCCATAGAAACACCGGCGAGGATGGATCATCCATGAACCAGCAGCAATTAACTTTCCACATTACTCAACTTCTGTTTCTTAAAGTTGCCTTAGGGCTTTGGTTTTGATTCTTGATTTAAATATACATGTATTTATATATGCACACACATATATTTAAACATATATACATATATTTAAACATATATGCTGTTTAAATATGTATATATTTAAAGAGTACATTTCAACATATATATATATATAGTATATGTTGACATATCTATAAAATGGAAAGATACAAATATAGATATGGATACAGCTATATAGATATATGCAAAATATGTGAGGTCATGAGATTTGCCATCTCAAGTCATAAATGCTTCAGTACTACACTTTTTTTCTCCAATTTTTTTTATTTAATTATTTTTCAAGTACAATTTTCTGTCTATTACTCCCATCCCATCCCACCCCCCGTGCTCCCCCCTCCCTCCCATTTCCACCCTTCTCAGTTGTTGTCCATGTATCCTTTATATCTGTTCCTCTAAATCCCTCCCTTATTTCCCCTGAAACTCCCTCCCCTCTCCTCTACACTTTTGAAACAACAAACATCTGACCACTGATGAGAAAAGGTCTTGTACCTTCTTCACTTCCCAAGGAAGTTGGCAGTAAAATACATGCAGCCTCATTACTGCCTTTTCAGCCAAGTGTGGGAATTTAATCCACGACAGTGACAACCAATTTCCTAACACATCTTTCACATATATATTAATGGAAGGAGTTTAACAAAACTGAAATATATCATTGCACAAAACAAAACAACCCCCTCAAAAAAGCGATATAAATAGCCCTGACACTTTCCTTCATTTCTCAACACATAAAATAGACAAAAGTAAAATCTCAGTCGGTAAAGTACGATACACATCCTGGGTTGCCCGCACGAGATTCCCATGACCAAATCACAGTAACTAACCTCTGCTGAGTGCATTACCTCACTGCCAGTCTCATGTAGCCACTGTTGTCCACGTATCTTTTATTTGATTATTGAAATCAAATAAAGTGGTAGAAATATCTTCTCAGGCTCATTTATTTTCTATTGAGAGCTCATAAACTCATTGACCAGCAGACCCACTACCAAGAAAAGGAGCACCATTACTGGGTTCAACACATGGTCCATAAAGTATTTATTGCCAAAATCTTCTCTGAAAGTCCTGCAATGATGAACTTTGCTGTCCTGTCCTGGAAGCTGCCTCGGGGCTTAAGACTATCAAAGCTTCTCTTAAGGACCTTGCAGCACTGTCAACCATGTGTTGTTCAGTCCTCCGAGAATGTGTTCATTTTTCCCCATCAGTAACCATTTCTGAAGCAATGAATTATTCTTAGCACTAAACATACTAATAAAAGAAAGCATGCATCCTGACACATGTGTCTTAGTTGGTGGGGCTCATTCTGCAAAGCGAAGGATGCTGGTTGGATTCTCAGTCAGGCTACATGCCTGGATTGCAGGTTTGATCCTCAGTTGGGGGGTTTTGAGAGGCATCCTATCAGTATATCTCTTTCACAGAGGGAGAGGCTTCTCTCCCTCTCTTCTCTCCTCTCTCCCCCTCTCTCTAAAAATAGATAAATCAAATATTTTTAAAAAGAAGGCATAAAATTAAGACTTTAGCCTCATCTTTTACTGTGGAGGAAAGTGTCCTATTTAAAAATGGTAATAGAGGAGGTTGTTTCATCTCCAAAGTGATTTCAATTTCCTTAAAAGTCACTTTGCTTTTTCTTCCATGGGAAGCTTTTTATTTGATTCTAAAGCTTTGATTCTAAATTATAACTTTGCTTGGTAATCTTGATTGTAGGTCCTTGCTTTTCATCACTTTAAATATTTCCTTTTTTTCCTTGACACATTCAAACATTTATTGAGCATCTACTATGTGCAGGCAATATGCTAGGCATTAGGGATTTTTTAAATAATATAAACCTATTCATTTATCTTCTTTTTCTTTTTTTCTTTCTTAATTGCTGTTCAAGTACCCTCATTCCCTTGTGGCCTGCAAAGTTTCTGTTGCAAAATCAGCTGACAGTCTTATGGGAGTTAAAGAAGTTCATCACCACAAAACCAGTATTACATAAAATGTTAAATCATCTTTTTTAACAAGAAAAAATAAAAAATATGAACATTAAAATGGCAATAAATGTATTGCTATCAAGAATTGAATCTAAAAATAAAATGAATAAGCAGAACAGAAATAGACTCATAGACATAGAGAACATTTTGATGAATGCCAGATGGGAGGGGCGTTGCAGGGATGGGTAAAAAAAGTGAAGAGATTTAAAAGCACAAACTGGTAGTTACAGAATGGTCATGGGGATGTAAAGTGCAGCATAGGGAATGTAGTCAATGATATTGTAATAACTGTGTATGATGACAGATGGGTAGGTGATTTTATCACGATGATCACTTAGTAGGTTATATAATGTTAGTCACTGAAGTGTACACCTGAAACTAATATAATATTGTATGCCAACTGTAATTGAAAAATAAAAAGTGATTCAATCCTTTTTAAAAAGTCACTCTGAGGATAGGAAGACCTCCATGTCATCTACCTATTCCAATCCAGAATGTTCCTTGATGTCTCCAGCCCTCAGTTTCTCAACTGTGAAACAGGGATCATGGCATTGATCTCTCAGGGCTATTAACGAGTTTTCCATACCATCTATCTGTGTGACACAGATGGCATTTAAGCAGCTTAGTAGAGAACAGTAGTACTCTTAACAGAGTATTTTAATGAAACATTTAAAACTAGTAATGGCTAAAACATATCTGTTGATTTAATCAAAAAATTAAATCAAGAGTCATAGCCAGGTTATCCCAATAAAAAAATGATGGGAGTAAATGCTTAAGCAGGTGGCCAATAACAATGATTTGGAAAATACAAAAGACTGTTCTTTATACAATTAGAGCAGGTAGAACTCTGGGACTCTAGTCTCATGTCTATGGGGAATGCTTAGAGGTTAACAGTTAACAAAGCATGGCCAGGATATTTTGCCATAACTTTTTAGTTCCACTGATTTGATTATAATAAATTTAAGAGCTGTTTTGAACAAAGGATTGTGACCGAAATAACACTGTGCAAGTTCTAAAGCCTAGGCCTCAAGAGATACTATGGCTGTTTCCTCCACCTTCTCGGAGTGCTGACCTTAGACGCTATTTTAGGGCGTCAAGTTGGGTACCAGAGATGAGAGGGCTCATGGGGAACTGAGGGTGTCCCAGGGGACACTGAACTTGAACTGCCCAGATTCCAAGGGGCCTTTAGCTCAGCCATCCCTCAACAGAACTAGTAACATGAATATACAGGTAAAGCCAGCAGAAATCTCCCCAGCCAATTCATAAAATCTTGAATTTTATGAATTGGCTGTTGTAAATCACTAAATCCTGAGATGGTTTTTATGTAGCAATAGACAATCAAACCATTACTGACAAATTAACTCAGAAATAATTGAGAGGCTTTTCTCAGGGAAGGATCTAAGTAAAGCTGAATACATAGCATCTTTGTCTGAAACATCTTTTGCCAATAGTTTTCCCAGTTACTTCATATCTGTGGTTAGAAAACCCTAGTTTATGGAAGTTTTATAAGTACAAAATAAATAGATTATCATACAACTTTAAAGTAATAAAAAACTGTATCATATTTAAGATCAGTGCTTTCATGACGTCTCTTATCAGAAGTCACTCCACATGTGACAGAAGCAACAAAACTACAATCCTTATTGGCCTCTACAGTTAAATGCCAAGGTGTCCTCTGGGATCTATTCTAATTCCATTAAAAAAACGTTAAGTTGCTTACAAGCAGATTATAGTTTAACAGCGGTTTCTTTTTCCTTCTTTTTTAAAGTTACTTTCTCTGAGTTTTTGCTGGAATACTTTATGAATTTGAAAGAGAAAGAAAGACACACACACAGAGAAAGAGAGAGAGAAGTCACTCAAGGCTGATGTCAGAATGTCTCCAATCTTCTAATCTTCTGAAATATAATATACTTAGGTAATACAGTCATTCTCAAAAGAGAAATGACACTAAATGAAGCTGAATGCTCTAAAGTTGTTAAAACTGGAGTAGTTATCTTCTCTCTCTCAGCTGTTCCAAGCCTATAATCCTCAATAACATTATAGTTCTAGGAGTGACAGGCAGAGAATAAAAATAAGTTAAAGGAGAATACATTCAGTGCAGTTTAAAATATTCATTTAAATGATAGCACTAAAACAGAATATATTAGAAATGTCTTTTACTGTGGGACAAGGTTTTTGGCTATTTTCTAAACCTGCTAAGTTTCACTGAATTGGCCTTAGCTAAAAATTTCCACACAGTTTGTTTTTCAAACTGATTGGAAGGCTTCATCAAGATGGACAGTGTCAAAGATACTATAGACCATAATTTTTTTAAATGTAAATTGAGGAAAATTCACTTATTTTCAGATACAGTTGTAACGATTTTGACAAGTGGATAAAGCCTTATCTAGGCCACAGTCAAGATACAAAAGTCACCTTCCTGTTGCTCCTTATCATTGACCTTCCCTCCTGCTCTCAGCCCAGCAAACGTCTGTTCTGCATCCCTGTGGTTTTTCCTTTCCGTAAAACATCATGAATTTTAATTACATGGCTTTTATTACATAAATATGATCAGTCTTTAATAAGATAAAACACCATTTTTCACAATTGCTGAGTTGTCTTCGGAAGAAAATTTTTCCTTTGTAGCTCCACCAAGCTGTGATTTTTAGGTTGAGGTTGAAAAATCTTTATTGGGGTTACGTTTTTAAGATAAAAGAATACTCTAACTCAGGAATACAAAATTTATGGAGTCTGAAGAGAATTTTTAAAAGCTAAAGGAAACAAAGGCCGGTGAGCCACTGATGCTTTAACAGAGACCATCTGCCAGTTTAATACAAATTCTACACTTCTTCATTTTAAAGAACAAAACCAGAAAAGCTAGAGGGAACAGAATAATAAGGGAAAGCACAATAAAAATACAAGTGGATATTCACTGTGTGTTCACTCACTGATTCACCAAGAATTTAGCAAGCATTTACTATGATGACAAGGATTTTCCTAATTGCTTGAAAAAGCAATAAGTTTAGAGAAACAAGATCTCTCCCTTCATGTAGTTTATATTCTTGTGGCAAAACATAGGCAATAAACAACTAGGCAAATAATTTACATATACTTATATCACTTTACATACTCTCATGTAGGTTTGAGATCCTATAAAATCTTAGTAGTATGTGAGGACAATGAACTTATCTGGAAAAGGAACCTAGAAATGCAAATAGGTGACTGGGAAAGTGAATCAGGAAAGGGAAGGCGGCCAATGAATAATGTCATCTGGGAGCTCAGTCCCTTGTGGGGACTCCGAGAGAATGTGTAGAAAGGTTTCCAGGTTTATTAAAATCTGAAGATGAAAAAGCTGGTGTTTCTATCAAGTTCTCCCTATTTTTCATCAATTATTTTACTCTCTAGATTGAAGAATATCTATTGATCTATATCTTCCTACTCATTATTTTTTTCTATCTCAAATCTACCACTGAACACATTTAGCCAATTTTGATTTCAAATCCAGAATTGTATTCTTCAGCTCTAGAATTTTTATTTTCCTTTGAGTTTCCCCATTTGCTAAGCCATTGTAAACATAGTTTTCTTTAATTCTTCAAATGTGGTACTGCTGTTTTTCTTTTTGACACTATTACAGATGTCCCCCATCCTCCCCTTTTTTGCCGCCATCCACCTAGCACCCCTCCAGCCTTCACGATATTGTTGCCTGTGTCCATAGGCTTTGCAAATATGCGTACCTGTCCTTTTTTGCATATATACATACATAATCTCTTCTAGTGCCCCCTAACCCCTAACCCCTCTGAGATCGGTCAGTCTGTTCCATTTACCCATGCTTCTGGTTTTGTTTTGTTTATCCATTTACTTTGTTCATTAGATTCTACAAATGGACGCAATCATCTGGTATTTGTCTTTCTCTGACCCACATATTTCACTGAGCAAATAATCTCCAGGTCTATCCATGCTGTCACAAAGGGTAAGATGTCCTTCCTTTTTTACAGCCACATAGTATTCCACTGTGTAATGCACCACATCTTTTTTATTCACTCATCTACGGATGGTCATCTGGGTTTCCAAATCTTGGCTAAATAACACTGCTATAAATATAGGAGTGACTATATTCTGGTGTTCTGCGATTCTTAGGTGGTATTCCCAGCTCCATCAAACCAAAAAGCTTCTGAACAGGGAAAGAAACCATCAACAAAATGAAAAGGGGAACCCACTATATGGGAGAACATACTTGCCAGTGACACATTTGACAAGGGGTTAATTTCCAAAATATATAAAGAACTTAAACTACTCAACAGCAGGAAAAAAAACAATCCAATTAAAAAATGAACGAAGAATCTGAATAGGCACTTCTCCAAAGAGCACATACAGATGGCCAACAGACATATGAAAAGTGTTCAGTGTCACTCATCACCAAAGAAATGAAAATTAAAACCAAAATGAGGTATCACCTCATACCTGTCAGAATGGCTCTGATCAATTAATCAACAAGCAACAGAGCTGGTGAGGATGTGGAGAAAAGGGAACCCTGGGGCCCTGTTGGTGGGAATGCAGACTGGGGTAGCCACTGTGGAAGACAGTATGGGATTTCCTCAAAGAACAAAACAAACAAAGCAATAACAACAAGAAAACTGCCATTTGACCAAACATGGTATCATTTAATCTTTAAGCATATTTATAGCAATTGCTTTGATGTCTTTGTCTGCTAAATCTAATATCTTGCTTACTCAAGGTCAGTTTCTATTGCCTTTTTTCTTATTAATGACCATTTACTTTACATTACTTATTCTATTTTATATTTCAGTGGTCAGCTACTTCTTTGGGCAGACATTGTGTTCACAAACCTCTGGCCCCATGTGTCTCTTGGGACCTTATTTAAACTTCAGCCAATTTTCCAATCTGCTTTGCCTTTCACTTACACCAGGCCCTCTCAGTTTCCCCTGCGTGTGTGTGGCATTTTCTATCAGTCAGGCACGTTTGGATAACGTATGTGTGGACTTCTTCTTTCTAATCTGTCATTAAACTTCCGGCAGTTCTCCCATTTGCCCCGGCTGTGACTGCCACTACTGGCTGGTGGGTACGTGGGTTTCTGCTATGCTTCCTACAAGTTAGCAAATTTTATGGATAACACCACCAGTGACCACTTATTGCCTTAGAGAGAGTCCACCCGCTCTGGCAACATGATTGCTGATTTTCATGGCCAGGTCCACCCTGGTAGCATTCCCGTTCTTCCTCCCTGAATTGGGTGGGGCTTATAAAAGCCATAGCAGCGAAAGCATGTCACAAACTTTGTTACTCTGACCAAAATTGCTGGCAGTTTTTACAATTACATTCCTCTTTGTTTGATTATTACCAGAGAACATACTACGATGGTTTCCAAACACTTTGCCAATTTTATACTTTTTACTATTCAGGGGAGGATTTTCTAACTTTTTCGTGGTTCTGTAAGTTGAAGTCTTCCCCTCTCCCTCTCTAGTTTGTTTATGCAAATACTGAGAACAAGGCTAAATACTGGTGAAAAGGCTAAACCACATTTTTATCAGGTTTCTCACCAAGACAAGTGATACAAATTCTCCATTTTTCGAAATTCTTGCTGTGCAATAAAAATGATGGTTAGTAAGAAGTAGTCAACATAAAGGTGAACCCAACTGTGGGATGAAAATGTTGATGTCTTTATAGCTGTGCCCACGCTGTCTCAGTGGAAAAAAAATTCTGTTTAAAAGTTATGCAGAGGCCCTGACTAGTGTAGCTCAGTGGATCAAGCTCTGGCCTGCGAACTGAACAACCATGGTTTGATTCCCAATCAGGGCACATGCCTGGATTGCAGACCAGTTCACAGCAGGGGATGCATGAGAGGCAACCATACATTAATATTTCTATCCCTCTCTTCTTCCCTTCCCCTCCAAAATAAATAAATAATATCTTAAAAATATATGAAAATTTTAAAAAGTTATGCAGAGAAGACAACTTTTGCAGTGATAACTTTTCTTTATTCCAACTATTTTTTTGTAACATAGAGAACAAATACAACATAAACACAAGTTGATGACAAATATTTATTCCCGTGTTTGCTTGTTTGTTTTCTGATAAGGTCATCCATGACTTACTACTAGTTACATGTTCCAATCTGAGGTTCCCTTTTGCTCTGGGAATGAATCCCCTTGGACTGCCTTACATTCCTCTTTTACTGATTCTTTGCTAGGTTAGGTTTCTCTGAAAGCTCTTAGTTTGCAAGTTGCTGTTTGAAAGTAAATATGATTTTCATTATACTAACTCCTCATTTAAATCCTCCTTGTTTATTAGGCCACACCTTTTACTCTTTGGCCTTCTTTAATGCTAGCTTTCCAACTGCAAATTCATTATTTCTTTTAAATTTATTCAATTGTCTTCAATGGCAGAGTTTATGCAAATCAAATAATTAAGAGTGTCTTTGAATTCAACACAGATCATCAGGGCAATTAAGAAGCATATGAGACAGAAAAGGAAGCTATAATAGCAAAGTGAAGCAGCCTGGCAAGGTGAATAAATCTTGAAGCATCCTGAGGCACATCTTTTCTTCACAGCAGAGTGAACCAAGAAAACCAATAAATGTACTTCACTGTATATTTATATACATGTGTATCTGTATATATGCCTGTATTTGCAGGAACTATCAAACATTCCCCCCAAATTGAAACAAAATTGTCAAACTCTCCTTTATATTAAAACTTGCAAAAACAATAATAAGGTCAGAGAAAATTAACAAAATGTGGGAATAATTGCAAGAGGTACTTGATAACATAAAACAGGTTGCAAATGCTTAGGCTAAAATTTAAAAAAAGTTAGTTGCGTCAATTACAATGCTCCTAAACTGACTAAAATAATACAATTAGGGAATCAAGTTTTCAAATAGAAACTAAAATGTGAATGTTTTAGGGAAAGCAAGAAAGACAAAAATGAGTTAAAAATCTTGAAACTACAATGAAAACAAAACAAACAACCAAAACACTTTATAAAATATGCTAGAAGTTTACAAAGAACTGAGACTTTATAGCCTTTTTGAGTAACCAGGCCTTGTATTACTATAAAAGTTAAGGTTTATTTCTTCAGTAATAAAAATTTCAAACCAAGGTGAAAAATATCGTTAGCCAACTTTGTGCCACCTGGTTAGTCTAGATCAGGAGTTCACAAACATTTACCATAAAGGGCCAGGTAACAAATATTTCAGACTTTTCAGGCTAAGAAGGAAAATTGAACAACCATTCTCACTTAAAATCTGGCAGTGTCTTTAAAATGCACACCACGCACATATGCTACAAAAACAGGTTGTAGGTTATGGTGTGCTGACCCCTGATTTAGATCTCAATGAAATATACTATGATAAAGGGCAAGAAAATAAATACAGTCCCAATGCAAACCAGTAGGCCTATATTATTGTCCTGATATGAACTGTTTCTGATCCTCTTTTCCAGTCAGAGTACAAAAGGCTGCATTCCCCAATCAGTAATTGCCTACTGTTTTTCAGACACCATGCTAATTTGCTGGAAAAGAGATATCACACCAGACAAAGCAGCTGCAATTGAGGCTGTTACTCGATACAATATATATAATTATCTACCCTCATCTTCCCAGATCCATTTGACTTCTGCAGGAGTAGCCAGAATGATATACTAGAAGAAGATATCATTGGAAGTAGGATAGAACCACCATCCCTGCATCCATTACATCGCAGGGGGCAAACACAAGGCCCTCAGGCCAAATCCAGCCCTCCACCTTGTTCTGTCCAGCCTGGCACCTTGTTCTACCTGGCGGGAGCACCGAGCTCTCACTTAACTGTTAAGGAGTAGTTACATTTACACAGTCCTTAAGTTACACTTGGCCCTTTGAAGGCAACCACGAGGCTGATGTGCCCCTCAGTGAAAATGAGTTTGACACCCCTGCTTTCGACCCTTAAGGATGGTACTAATCTCCTCTGTGCTTCCCCTACAATATTATTTTTGACTTATTATTTTGGCCAGGGAAAGGGGATAGTCTTGGAGGTTTTCATTTGGCATTCCCAATCATGATAGCCTGTATTCCACAACTTAGAGTTACTCCAGGTACCAAGTGTATCAATTCCAATCATACATTCTGCGACTGGGTAAGTACAACACCCTGTGGATATATAGATCTAGTGGACCCTCAATAAGCTTGACTTGGGCCAGGATGCCCTCTATCCGCTGGACTTCACATGCTCCCATTCTAACCATGATGACACCTTTACTCTTTAGGTATCAACTTGAACCCCTTTGTCTAATAGTTTGTGAAATGCTCGAGTACTTCTCTTTCCACAGTATACAGTTCCCCGAGTTGGTGGCCACAGATACCTTTGAGGAAGCACTCAGGGAATCATAGTCAGCCATTTGTAAAGACCATGCAATGTCGGGTTTCTTTGTCCTGGAGATGAGACTTCATCTTCATTCAGTGGCTTCCAAGGGTGAAAACTACTCTGGAAAGAAAACTGGGAAAGGGACGGTGACACTTCACTGGGGTGATCACTCTCTGGCCCCTGTAGTACAAGTTCCGTAATCTGCTTGTTGGCTGGCCACCTCTTTTTCCTCTTGCCGTCAGTGTCTACCAGCCATACTCATACCTCTCTGTGTGCTGGGCCTCCTGACTGATGCTCTGGCCCTTTCATTCTCTACAATAATGGTATCCACAAACTCTCAGACAATTAAGCATGAGTATCCAGCTCTGTAGGTCCTGAGTCTAAAATTCTCATTACTCTTAGTGAGCCTAATTGTGTCCGGGCCTCTGCTACCATCAGCCCTGGAGTATGAAGAAAGGGGACACTTTTGCAATGCTGAAGCCAGCCCCTCTCACCTATTTTCTGCCAATCTTGATTTTCTGAAATCTGGACAATACAACAAACTTCTGCCAATTAATCAGTGCAGATCTATACCACTAGCTATCTCTTCTCCCTCCACATCAGGCTTACTGCCTAAAACACTGCCTATTAGAATTTCCTCCCTTCAGAGCCATGTTCTGAAGGGATCAGAACTGCACCAGTATTTCTGTTTAAGCTGAAGCAAGTAGATTGTGCACACCCATTGTCAACCAGGGTTGACCCGTATTTTTATAGTTGTCACAGGAAACATCTCAGGCAACATGGAGTAGAGGGAAGTGTGGTCGGGAACACAGCAGGGATAGGCACTGTGGGAGACTGAGACGTATGCTCATCGCTTTTTTTTTCTACTCACAAGACCTTCATTTCATTCCTTACACATTATGAGTAAACCAGCACAAGAATCCCTGCATGAGTATCTGTTCTCTGGGACCACTCTCGATAGCAAGAACTTGATAGGAAGTTAGGGTTTTGCTGGAAAAGAGAAACCACTTGAAGATTAAAATAGACTTAATCTAGAGAATTGATTGTATATATTAGGAAGTGAGAAACCAAGCCAGGGTCATATGAGTATATCTATCAATAAATCCAACTACCTGAACAATCAGGAAAGTTACCTTTTTTATCTACTTGACAATAACATTATACAGGCTTATTTATTAGATCAATATTTAAGTGGATTTCATGATATTTCAGGATTTTATAGATTGTATATCTTGTCTCATAAAGCAATAACTTTAAAAGCTTGACTTATGAAGAATTCTATATAAAATATATTTACTTTTAACATCAGCCTTCTTTTTTTATAGAAATCTAATCCTAATAATCAGTATATACTTAGCTTTAAATAAACCTTCGAATACAAAATTTGACCTTCTCTAATCAAATAATTCTGAAAAAAAGCTGGTGTCAGTTGAGTAGTGAAAAAAATATATAAACTATTCATCTCACATGGCTACTTCATGTGTTTCAGTTATTTGCATACTACTTTAAATTTAGCATCCCATTTGCAAAATTGTTTATTTGAACCTTTTTACAATCAAACCTATTGTAACCTATTATTAATGCAGTTACAGCACACTAGCTAGCAATGGCAACTTGATAAATTGTAATCAGCATTAGCTAATTTTCTTTTATAGGAGCTGTAGCGTCTACAACCTATGGATATTGATCATTAGCACCATGATCCATGGCACAAGCATCTCCATTTGTCATGGTCTCATTCTCATGAATGGCGTTAGTAAACACTCATTCACTTTCTCAAGTGGACAGGATGTGATAGAGCTTTGTAAACAAATTGAAGGTTTTGGGGGTGGTGAAAAGCATTTTACGCCTACTCTAACAGTTACACAAAAGCTTGTATATCAGATGGGGCATCATTCAGGTACATCACAATGCATGCTGAATATTTAAGAAGAACTTTCAACCTTTAAAAGTAATGGCTCATCCTGGCTGGGTGGCTCAGTGGATTGAGTGCTGACCTGCAGACCAAAAGGTTGCTGGTTCGATTCCCAGTCAGTGCACATTGCAGGCCAGGTCCTCTGTTGGAGGCATGAGAGAGGAGACCAATTGTTGTTCCTCTCACACATTATGTTTCTCTCCCTCTCTTTCTCCCTCTTTTCCCTCCTCTCTAAAAATAAATAAAATCTTTCACATTGATGGCCTTTTCTTATTGTTATCTGCAAACATGTTATAAATACAACATATTTCTTACAAATGTAAACTGATTGTAAAGCACTATATGCTACATGTTGAAATAAACCTTTGCAACCCAGAGAGTGAATAAAGTCATATTGAGAATGATGTTTTCCATAGGGAGTGATTTCTCACCATAGGCAATCCAAGCACGTGAAACCATTTCAGTATATATATATCAGAAGTCTGTAGAAAGAGAAGCTTCAGTTAAAAGTGTTAGAGTAGAGAGTTGTATTTTCTTTCACCCCTGGAAAAATACGGGTGGGGATATATACTGCTTATGACAAAAAACAAATTAGTAGCCCACATCTCGGAGTACCTCAGAGCTACCATTTTATTCCTACCACAGTGTTTTTATTATTGCGTGGCACACTGTTGAGCAATCATTGATGAAAATATTGTGCTGTGATAGCCTGATAACTGATATGGTTGATACCCAACAGGTAGCACAGTTACAGAGAGAGGCTTTAAAATGAGTATGTTCACATGCACTCACTTTTACAGACATCTTTATTTTACCTGACTTCCTGTCTCTACAATATTTATGGAAATTTAATTCATGGTTCACTACACCCAGAAATTGCTTAAATGCCACAACTAGCTTGACAGAATCCAAAATAGGCAAAGCAGAAAAGGAAAAGAAAGACATGTCGTATAAAAGCAATATGCTGAATATCTGGCTAGAAAATTTTCCACAGCCTCCCTATTCAGATCACATTGTTAAAGGCAATGCTGACACTATGAAATTTTTACTTCCTTATATGTTCTTAAATGCAATCCCAAGTTAACTGCTATTGAATTTAAAATTAACAATAATAAGTAAACAATAAATTTGTTCACTGTTTTCCATTCGTGTAGCTGTGTACTATACTGGGGCACCTGTGTAGAAAGATAGTTAATTGCATGGCAAGCATACTAAGTTCAAGTGCTATAATGTGTTCTCAAATAACATTGTTTTATTCAATGGCATTTTGTTTCAATGTTAATGAGATACCACAGGAATTTAACTCTTATTTACATCAATTACCCTATCCTAGGGGTGTCAAACTCATTTTCACTGGGGGACATGTCAGCCTTGCGGTTGCCTTCAAAGGGCTGAATGTAATTTTAACTCCTTAACTGCTAAGGAGTAGTTACATTTATAAGTCCTAAAATTATTCCAGGCCTTTGGAGGTAAGCACAAGGCTGATGTAGCCCCAGGTGAAAATGAGTTTGACACCCCTGCTCTACGGTAAAACTAGTGTTATACATTGTTTTGCTTAAAGCCATAGAACTTATTAATGACATTGAGGACTTGTGTGTGTTTGAGCAAGTTGCTTAGCTGCTATTGACTATTTTACTTATTTGCAAAATGGGTATAGAGCATACTCACCTCACACATCTGTTATAAGGATCACAGGAGTTAATACATGCGAGGCCCTGAAAGAATGCCTGGAACATGAGAAGAACACTGATTGTTGCCAATGTGACTACTTTCTTTTCCACGACTCTCCGGGAAGCTACAGGATTGAGGTCCGCCTGTGTTCATCAGAAGGAAGGAAGGCCAGTGATGGTGAATCCATCTGTATATGCAGTGTGCGATGTGCTGTTAGGTATTTAGTTGGTTCATTACTTTATTGAGTGTTTATTTTATTGTATTTATCAGTTGTTTGGTATAATAATATTAATAGAACAAAAGTGCCTTTTTCAGGCACTCTTTCCCAGAGCTAGCTGGACCCCATAAAGCATGACTCACCCTAAACATTTTATGAGCCTTTATACTCAGGACTAGAAAATTACTAGAAGTGCCCTGAAGGCTCAGGGGCTCTGGGAACTTACAGACAGGTCACACCAGACCACGGCAACCTCAGGACCCTGCACCCAGAGATAACATCGAAACCAGTCGCAGCCCAACTGTAGCATTCTGCTCTACAACCACCCCATTACCCAATGAGAGCCCAAAGCCCTAACCCCTCTGGGCTGGTGCATTTCTCTGTACCTAGGCCCTTTCCTCCCTTTGGAAAGTAAAAATAAAAAACTTTTACTCTCTGCACTTTCTTCTCTTTGTGAATCTTTTCACAGCCCATATCACCAATTACCCTAACAAATAGGATAAATAGGTGACACGTGTGCTCTAGAAACAGAAACATCACATGTACTAGGTTTTTATATATTTCAGGGTCTTATAGCAAATGAGATATTTCACATTGTGTCTTCTCTGAATCATGAAACCAAACTTCATTTTAAAAAGTTGGATGTAGAGAAAAACTGGGTGTTCTAATTGTTCCATGAAATCCATAGTCCTACTATATCCAATAATTAACCACATTAGTTTTGCTTTTCTGTTGAGTATTTGGGGGGTAGGGTGTAGACATAGTAATACAGAGAAATAAACATAAAAAGGTTTATTTTTCTCATGAATATGTTCAACAGCTTATAATTCGGCAACTATACTGCTCATGTTTACCACATCTGAAACCTCGCTTAAAAACTACATGTACTATTATTCCCCACTGAACCAGAGTTTGATTAAATAGGGCATGTTAGATGTTTTTACTATTGATTCTGTGCTTTCTATCATGCTCATAAAGCTTGTAACACTGTGATAGCACAAATAATATCCCCCAAATGTCCACACCCTAAGCTCCAGAACCTGTGAATATGTTACCTTACATGTGAAGGGGACCCTGCAGATAGGGTTACACTAAGGATCTCGAGATGGGAAGATTATTGTGGGTTATCCACTTGGGTCTAGTGCAGTTTCAAAGGGCCTTATGAAAGGGAAGCATGAGAATCAAAATTAGAGAGAGAAGGTGTAAAGATGGAAGCCAATACAGAGAAGGTGCTATGGTGCTGGCTCTGAATATGGGAGAAGGGCCCAGGAGCCAAGAAATATAGGCAGTTTCTAGAAACTGGGAAAGTGAAAGAAGCAGGTTTCCCCTAGAGCTTCAAGAAAGAATACAGTCCCCAAAATTCCGTTTAGGCTTCTCACTTCCAGAAGTGTAATAATTTCTCATTGCTTTAAGTCATAAGTTTGTGGTATGTTACAGCAGCAATAGAAAACACATAGACATGCATGTGTGCGAACATATTTGTTTGTGAATTAGTTTCTCACCTCCCTTTCCCATTTGCCTCATTGGAATCACCTGCACATTTCTCATCCCTTTAATACTGTTCAACTTCCCTATCACCCCAATCATTGATATCTCAAAGAACCATATATTTTACTGATTCTGAAGCTCCTCCAACTCTAAGATTTCCTTATTTACATACAAATGGTAGAGCTGAATATCCCCAAAGAACACTAAAGATTATTAACAAGATAAAGACTAAAAATAAAGTGTCAAAACATATAAAATAGCAGGAGCGTGTGTGTGTGTGTGTCCCATAATTTTAACTGAAATTTGTCAGGGCAGATGGCACACATACTACATTTTCCCTAAAAGGCGTGACGAGTAGTCATATTTTCTGATTTTGATGTACTCTTTAGAAGTAGCTACTACTAAACAATTTTTGTTCAATGCATTATGAAATTTGACTACTGCAATAAAATTCTGAATCTAAAAAGGAACATATAATGTTCCTTTTTATAATATAATTTATTATAGTATATAATAACATATGCAATGTTATACTACTAACAATGGTATTTAAAAATTAAAGTTGAATACACACATCATTACAGTGCTTTGCACATATTATTTCATTTAATTCTCACCATAACTGCCGGTGATAGGTACTATTAGTGACTTTTACAAGAGAAGTAACTGAAGCAAAGTAACTTATCAAAAGTCAAATTCACTTAAATTTTGAATGTCCTTGCTACAGAGACAAAATTGTAACTATTACAAGTATGTTCACAGGCTGTTTTATTTCTGAAAGATTATTAACATTTAACCCCTAACCAAAACTAATTATTATTATGAATTTATTATTGAAGAGAAACACATCTATATTGTGATTGAAGAGAAACACACGAGATTACAGTGAGTGGGAAAGCGCTCACGTGCATCCCCTCCTGCAGGCTCCTACTCCCGCTCCGCCCGTTCATCAACATCACCTACAGGGCGGCCAAGCAAGTGCATTTCCACAGGGAACGTGTCGTGGTTTTTTAATGCTTTGCCGGCTGCTTTACTTTACTGGGTTGGCAGCCATATCAGACACTGATTTCCTGTGTTTCTGTTTGGCTTTGCTTATAACAACAGGAAAAAGTTATAAACTGTCAGTTCTTATCCATCACTGTATTACCATGAACCACTCCAGTCAGGAACCATCTAATCCATTCTCCAGTTTAAGGCAGGATTATATATGTATCTTCTTAGAAAGGCAGCTGACGATCACTTGGCTTTGCCATTTCCCGAAAACCCCAGGGAAAGACTGCTGCGACTCTTGTCATTCCTTTAAATGCCATATGGCAATTTGGTTGATTTGATTATTTTATTATGCCAGTATTTATTATCTGTGCTGGCTTTTAGTCATGGATGATAGAAATAGGTAAGATGACAAGGACAAATTGCAGCTAATTAGCACAATTGCGAAGACAATGAGGTTGCTATGTAGTCTTGCATGTGACAGCTGAAGGAAACTATTACTGTGCTTCATCATCCCTGGGAAGGAAATGGCGACTGTGTTTGCATGGCCAATGCCAAACGCCAAACAGTTTTAAACCTAACGGTGAAAAGTGCTACACATTACAATTTACCCATGGGTGCTGACAGGATGAATAAAATTTAGTCAAACTACATTATAATCTTTAAAATGAAAAGTACATCGGTGTTCAAGTTTCATTTTTTTGCACGTAGCTGTCCAGTTCTCCCAACACCATTTGTTGAAGAGGCTATCTTTACTCCATTTTATGTTACTGCCCCTTTTGTTGAATATTAACTGACTGTAGAGAGTTGGGTTTATTTCTGGGCTCTCTGTTCTATTCCATTTGTCTATGTGCCTGTTTTTATGCCAGTAACAGGCTGTTTTGATTACAGTGGCCTTGTAATACACTTTGATATCAGATATTGTGATCCCTCTTACTTTGTTCTTCTTCAAAATTGTGGCTGCTATTCAGGGTCATTTATGGTTCCATATAAATTTTTGAAGTGTTTGTTCTATGTCTATGAAATATACCATTGGTACTTTAATAGGTATTGCATTGAATCTGTAAATTGCTTTGGGTAGTATGGGCATTTTGATGATGTTAATTCTTCCAATCCATGAACGCGGTATATGTTTCCATTTGTTTGTGTCTTCCTTGATTTCTTTCTTCAGTGTTGTGTAGTTTTCTGCATATAGGTCTTTTACCTCCTTGGTTAGGTTTATTACCAGAGGTGAGAGTGGAGAGAATCACAGAGGAAAAGGGGAAGGATTCAGAGGAACAAGTATAAAGGACACAAGGACAATAACTAAGGTGGGGGGTGGAAATGGGAGGGAGGTGGGGAGCACTGGGGGGAGGCAGGGCTGGGAATATAAGACAGAAAACTGTACTTGAACAATAACTAAATTAAAAAATTTAAAAAAAGTGAAAAGTACAGATAGTGCCCTAACTTAATGGCTAGTAAATCCCATTCCTAGAAATAAATCTGTGTGTGGTTCTACAGATACTGACATCATGCTACCACACTGTGGTTAGTGTTTAGAATTATGTACTTTCCCATAGTATTATACAGTCAAACGGTCTGTAGCAACTTGTCTATGTGGCCCACATTCCCTTTATCTATATCCTTTCTCATGTAACTTTGATGTCCTACCCACTAAGTGGGTGGAGCATGCTTCCCCACATCTTGACTTTGGGTTCACCAATGTGACTCCTTGTGGCTAATGGAATGCTATCAGGAAGCACAACTGTGTATGCAACTGGGCTCTCTCCCTTGCAACTCTGACATCTTCCTAAGAACTCCAGACACTGCTGCTCCTCAGCCAGTACCACGGATTGAGTGCATGCAGAACCCCCAACGAAGGTATTCAAGCTCAACCTCCACAGAAAGCCCACCCAAAGCTTAACCCATCCAGCCATGTCCACCTGATCCCTGCTAAACCACAGAATTATAAGCCAAATGGATTAATGTAACTAAGCTTTTATAGTTTACAATGGAACACTGTTGTGACGATGGATAATTGGTACACTGTCTTTCCACAATTTCTGCTTACTACTAGAGCAGCTATAATCTTAATATCTAGTTTGTACTTACTATGTATTTATTGAATAAATGAATAAATAAATGAAGTTAAATATTAAATAAAATTTCCAGAATTTTAGTGTGTGCATTTTCTAGAAGAAAAGTTCTAATTATGATTTAGCAGAAAATTAGAATATTAGAACTTTAGGCTTTTATGTCTTCTGCTTCAATTATTAAAGTCAACTTATATTCATGTCTATGATTTTATTTTAAATTCCTATATGGTTATATAGTGAAAATACTGTGTTCAAAGTTTACTTGAAGAAATTATTTTTGTCTTGCCGTTGTTTAGTTATATTATCAGTTTGATTTACAGTTAGTTTCATTGGCTCTTCTTTATATTTGATGTTAGAATATGAATTTGGGGCCCTGTTTAATAAATCCTTTCCTGAGCTCACTGGAATATTGTCCTATATTATCTTCTAAAAGATATATTGATTTGCTTTTCTATCTTGATCCACAACCTTCTAACGTAGGTTTTTGAAAACAGTTTTTGATAGCAGTCAAATTTAATGTGTGTTTCCAAATAGCCCCAGCACAAAATATTTTAAAATCCTTATATTCCACTGCTCTGAAATGCCACCTCTACTTTACTGGTAGCCTTATACACAGGTTTCTAGTTTGTGATTCTCTATGCTTTTCAATTGATTTATTTGCTTATATTTGAGCCAATGATAATCATTGTATATTTACTACTGGTTTTTATATAAATCTTTTCAGGACACAGGACAAATGTATCATGAAGAATTGCTAACAAATACAAAAATGGGTGGAACAGAATTCCAAGGAGTCGAGAAGTAACAAATACAGAAATCAGCTACAACTTCTAGGTTAAAGATGTGTGAAAAAAATTAAAAAGAAGAAGGCAGTGGGGAAAACAGCAGAGTGCCAACTGACCAGTGCGGGTCCTGGCTGCTGCTGTGAGTGAAGCCTGAGCCCCCTGCACGCCAACTCCTTATCTGTCACGAACAGGAAAAGAAAACTAACAACAACCAGGCAGCCAGCACCCTTCTCCCGTTCTTGTCTCACAGTGTCCCTCAGCACCCAGCAAGTCTAATATGAAGCCAACCAGCTAAGGAGAAATATTTACAGGCTTTAGCTCTTGTAGATCAGAGTTATAGATCAGAAGAAAATGGATAGACTTGGAATAAAAGACAAAAAATGTATAACACTATCTTGATAGCTGGTAGAGTAATTAATTCCTCCAAACTTGTTCTTTGTCAAGTTTGTTTTGGGATGTGTTTGGACTCTTGCAGTTTCATATACATTTTTAATCCGTTTGTTTATTTTAAATTTTCTGAAAGCTTTTAAAGTTTCACTGAGAACTCACTGAAAATATTGATCAATTCAGAGAGAACTGACATGTTTACAAACTTGAATCTTCTAATTAATGAATATAATATTCCCTCCTTTATTTATCTTTGATATCTCTCAAGTTATGTATTTTGTATATAGTCCTATTTTATGTCTCCTGTTAGATTTATTCCTAGTTATTTTAATTAAAATATAATTAAAATATGAGATTGTTTTAGTACACAAATATACAACTTACTGTAGCAGCATTTTGAATCAATTTAGTAGTTTATCAGGTCTCTTTTTGTACTTTTCCAAGTCCACAGCCACATCATCTAGAGATGACAGCAAGTCTGTTCTTCCTTTCTATTGACTAATTGTAATGATATAGTTTTCTTCCTTTAATGCACAGGCTAGAAATGGTAAAGTGTTCAGTGTAGGGGGTGGCAGTAGATACCTTGGGTCTTTTTCCTTAGTTCAGTTTTTAACATTTAAAAATTAACTGTAATTTTCCTCTAAGACTTTTATGGTGTCACCACTTACATTTAAGTCTTTATCCACCTTGAATTTATTTTGGGGTATGGTGTAAGTTGGTGACTGAGTTTCATTTTTTGGCATGTAGCTGTCCAGATCTCCCAACACCATGTGTTGAAGAGGCAATTTTGCTCTATTTTATGCCTCTGCCCCCTTTGTCAAATATTAATTGACCATAGAGACTTGAGTTTATTTCTGGTCTCTCTGTTCTATTCCATTGATCTATGTGTCTGTTCTTATGCCAGTACCACACTGTTTTGATTAAAGTTGCCTTGTAATATAGTTTGATATTAGGTATTGTGATCGCTCCTACTTTCTCAGGATTGCTGAGGCTATTTGGGGTCATTTATGGTTCCATATAAATTTTTGTGGCCTTCTAGGGGGTAAATGCAGACAACTGTACTTGAACAACAATAAAATGATTTTTTAAAATATGATTTTTCTAATTGTACCTTTCATCAGATTAACCATTTTCTCTTCTACTACAGATTTGCTAAAGACTTTTATTCTAAATAGTGCTGAATTAGACTAGCTTTCTCAGCTTACTCTAGTTTATTATTTAATATAAATTAAGTTGATCTACTTTCAAATATTAAAAAAGCTTGTATCTTGGAAAAATCAAACCTTAGAGAAATTATTCATTTTAAATATAGATAAGTACAATTTATAAAAAATAATTTAAAATCTAATTTTTAATAATTAGCTTGTCATTTGGTGTTTTGTATGAATTTAATTTTTATTAAGATACATGCATACTTAATAAAGTGCAGAGTTCTTATTTGTGTATTTTGATGAGTTTTGACAGATGTATATATCTGTGTCATCCAAATACCATCTAAGAGATAAAAAGTTTCTTTACAGATCTCCCACGACAATGCTCTTCATTCTACCAAAAGTAATCAATTTTGATTTTTACCTCATAGATCCATTTTCTATTCTTTACATAAACAGAATAAAAACATGCATACTCTTATCTGCCTCCTTTTACACAGTATAATTTTTATTAGTTTTTAATGTTGTTGTATGCATTAATCATTCATTCTATTTTACTGCTGAATAGCATCCCAGTGAATGAATGTACCAAAATTTGTTTATCCATTCTTCTGTAGGACTGATGGTTTATCTATTCAATTATTTATTCATCTTTTGTGTTATGAATGAATTATGAATGGACATTCTAAGGTTTTTACGAAAGTCTTTTTTTTTTTTACTTTGAGCAGTTTTACTTTGAGCGGTAAATGTTGGTGAAATATTTTCCCATAAGGAAGTTGTATATCTACCTTTATTACAAACTTTATATCTGTTAAACAACATGGTGGTAGCATTTTATTCTACTAACTCTAATGTATGATCAATATATTTGCTTTGTCTTTTCTCTCGTATTCAGCATTCTTTTCCATTTTAGCCAATCTAGATAGTGGCATTTCATTTTGTTTTTAATTAGCATTTTTCTGATGTTCAGTGATAATGAACATCATTTTATATGTTGAATGTAACACTTGAACATCCATAGAAACTATGTTTTATCCATTTTAATGGAACCATATTTACTATTGTTGATTTCTAGAAAGATATTTCATATTCCTAATTTGATTATTTTTAAATATATTGCAAACATTTTTCTCAGTCTGTGACTTGATTTCTCATCTTAACAGCATATTTTGAAGAAAAAGAACATAAATTTTATAAAGTCCAGATAATCTTTTATTTTAAGTACTTTAATTTCCTTCAATCTACATGCCTTTGCCCTACTCCTCAGTCACAAAGATATTCTCATCTTTTATTCTAAGAACCTTAAAGTTTTGCATTTTATATAGTTTATATTTCTTTTGCTTGATAGTCTTTGAGCTTTCTTGCATCTCTATGTTTATAATTTTAATCAAATTTAGATAATCTATAATGACTAGTACTTCAAATGATGCCGTATGCCTCTTAAAGAAAATTGGCTACTCCAATTATATATATACATGTATATGTATGTATATATATATATATGTACATATATATTAAATTGCTTAAAATTGTCACACACAGTTTACTGTGGGTGTTTTCCTAGTTTTTTCCATTGTATGATTCTTTTCACATTGTTGTGCTAGTCAAGTTTTTCAAGTCTGCTAATATTTTCTTCTGCAATGTCTAAAAAGTTGTTAATTTCATATAGTATATTTTATACATTAGATGTTATAGTTATCATCTTGATAGTTTATATCTTTTCTATTTTCAATTAAGGTTTTTAAAATACCCAATCTTTTTTCCTAAATCAGAGTTCAGTAAACTATAGTTCAAAGACTGAACACAGCCCAGAACCCCTTTTTATCAATAGGTTTGTTGGGACGATAAGTAAATATATATTACTTACATATATTTACAATAAGTAAATATAATAAATATAATAATAAAATATATTATATATAAATATAACAACAAATATATATTATGTATTATCTATGGCTGTTTCACACTAGAACTGCAAATTTGAATAGTTGTAACACAGACTGGCCCACACATTTAATTATCTTATATCTGGCTCTTAAAAAAGTTTGCTGATCCCCACGTTTGATTGTTGAACATATGCAATACAATTAATTCTAACAACTGTTTTAACACCCTCTACTCTCAATGCAATTTGTGTTGTTTCTGGAATGGTATCACTGATTAATTATTAGTAGTCAGATGGGTCAGATTGTCTTGTTTCTTTGCATGCATGACAATTATGAGTGGATGCTACATATTGAGATTCTGCCTAGTTGGTACTGCTTATTTTTGTAGTCTTATAAATATTTTTGAGATTTCTTCTGGGAAACTGTTTAGTTAGTTATGAACAGTTTATTTCTTCAGGTTTGTTTCTTCAGTTTTGTTTCTTTTAAGTTTTGTTTTTTGGAGAAGAGCACATTGAATGTAGGTCTATTTAGGCAAAGCCTTTCTGAATAGTCTACCTGATGCTTATGAATGTGAGGATATCCATGCTGGTTAGTGGAAACAGGAACTAGCCCTCTCTTTCTTAGAATACTATCTATTTTTCCTATTCTTTCTGATGGTACCTTGTTTTTAAACTTCCACCAGTAATTCTACTGATAATACTAAGTTGGTGGTTCCTTCGAAGAAAATCTATGCTTATTCTGGCTGCTCATAAGATGTTCCTTTGTCTTTCTTTTTAGTCAGAAGTTTAATCAAGACACACTTACGTGTGCTTTTGTCAACCAGATTCCTTATGTTCTTGCTAGCTTAAATCTATGGCTTGAAGGCATTTATTAGATTCAGAAAACCCCAGCTATTATCAATTTAAATATTCTTATTTTTTAGAACAAGATTCTTAATACATTTTATCACAGAAACACCCTTGACAGTCTTAATGAATATCTAAACCACTTCTTAGATTAATATTTTGAACATGCATTATAAATTACATAGTTACACAGGAAACCAATTACATTGAAATAGTTACCAACTTAACATAATTATTATATATTAATAAATGTTATTTATTAATAATGTCATTTATCATTTAAACTAACAAAAATCTAACTGCATTTATAATAACTAGTCTAAATAAACTAATGATGAGCATCATTACTATCAAGACATATTTCCAACAACACTAATGATATGAACACATCTATATTTTCTATTCATGGCATATCTCAGGCACTGCAAATAACATTGTTGAATGTTACCTACACTCTCAATTGAAGGAAATTTTAAATTTGAACTAGAGCTTAGTGAAAACAAATCATCTGTTTTTTCCCATCTCTATTAATTCCCTAGGTAGAGTTTCTATAATGAATACCACTAACGACATGGTTTAGAATAATAAAAATGTATTGTCTCATTTCTGGAGGCCAGAAATCTTAAGATGTTTGCAGAGCCACACTTCCCGACACTACCACCTCCCACAAAAGGCTCCAGGGAAGGTTCTGTTCCAGGTCCCTGTATTAACTTCTGGTAGCCTCATGCATTCTGTGGCTTGTACATGGATGTCCAAATTTCCCCATTTTATAAGGACAACAACCATGGTGGATTAAGGGCACATCCTCCTCCTGTATGACTAAATCTTAACTATTTATGTCTGCAATAATCCTATCCCACATAAATTCACGTTTTGAAGTACTAGAGTTAGAACTTCAACATATGGATTTTGAAAGGACCATAACATCAACCAAGTAAAGAACCCCCATTCTAGAAAGGGTTTACATTTTTTTTCTGCCATGAATCTGTACTGATAATACGACACCAATACACTTTTATGACTCAGTTGTTTCAAAGTTGGGATTCATTCAGTCTCTCTGAAAGTGAGTTTAATACATTGAATCCTTCCTCTGTGATATAAACTTTCAGGAATCCAAACCAAGTCCTGGAGTTTAACTGAAAGCAACCATTTCTTCTGCAGTCCATTTTATATGATGAAAGAACAAAAAAAAACCAGAATTTGTTTACTAAAAGTTGTGTACTTATCCTTACACATGTAAAGTTCAGTCACCTTCAAAATATTCTCTGTTTGATGCAACTTACCTACTGAGACTTTTTTCCACTGCTTAAAACAGTTTTTGAACTCATTGACTTTAATGCCTTTTAGTGCTTCTGCTCTTTTACATTTTACCTCTTCTACATCAGCAAAACATTTCATTTTAAGGACTTTTTTTCATCCAAGGGGAAACAAAGTCACTGTGGGTAAAATTAGGTGAGTAGGGAAGGTGGGCATAGTTGTCACGCCATTTTCGCTCAAAAACTGCTGAACATACACTCAGTGCAGTGTGGGCAGTTGCACTTGTAAATCACCCATCATGAAAGGGGCAAAGACTTTGAAAGTCTTCAAAAACAATTCACTGAAGCTGAATGCAGCCTCTCACAACAACACCAGCTGGTACACTGATACGGATGGGTTCCTAGAACATTCACCTAGCTGGGGAAGTCTGTACTTCAAGGGGCCTGCCCTCCAGAAGAAACTTTTGTTTTGGGGGCTCCTCGCTTGTACACTCTTCATCTGATGGGGAATTAAGAACCAGAGAATCTTAACCTCTCAGCTTCCACCTCTGGATTTCTTGGTACTTTCAGAAAAAAAGGAACACTGAATATGAGTCTTAGTTTTCAGTCTTCCACTTGATCTGGGCCCATATGTCTTAAATGCCTTAATATTTCTTTTCCAACTACGATGTATTTCCCCATCAGGAGCATTTTTATTTCTATTATTTCTTTATCTCTGGACACGGAAATCCTCTCATAACTATTTAGTTACAGCTCGATGTATATCCCAGCACAAAGTAATAGCTTATCATTATTTGTCATTATCTTATTTTTTTAGCATGTCATCTGTTTTCATCTTACAGGTTCATTAACCTGATCATTGATATAAGTAATCANAGTTTTCAGTCTTCCACTTGATCTGGGCCCATATGTCTTAAATGCCTTAATATTTCTTTTCCAACTACGATGTATTTCCCCATCAGGAGCATTTTTATTTCTATTATTTCTTTATCTCTGGACACAGAAATCCTCTCATAACTATTTAGTTACAGCTGGATGTATATCCCAGCACAAAGTAATAGCTTATCATTATTTGTCATTATCTTATATTTTTTAGCACGTCATCTGTTTTCATCTTACAGGTTCATTAACCTGATCATTGATATAAGTAATCAGATTTTTCTTATTAAGGTTTCTTTTAGAAAATGAAGAGTTGAAAGTGTGGACAAAATTTTTGATGCAATCACATACACTATTTTTTCTGCATCTTATCTGACTTTACTTTCCTTTTCCTTCTGTCCTCCTGGCCATTTTTCTCAGTTTTCTTTGGTTTGCTGTTTTCTTATCAACTGCACATACTTTGTAAAATTGTGGTGAAATAAATACACTCAATAAAATATGTTTCATAACATTTTATATGGTTTTATCCTTTTTATATTATCACATTAATATCTATATAAATGTCAATTTTATTTACATATTTGTTAACAAATTATCTATACCTGAGCATTAATCAGTTTATTCTGTCATTAATAAATATATTAAATGGCTACCAACTACTAATTTAAACATTAAATTTTGTTTTGATATACTCATAATTTAATATTTAAAGACAGAAACACAACATATTTAAAAAAGACTATTAAGAGACAATTTTAAATACTGACATATTTTAAGATAATTATTATAGTCACTGCATTCACATTACAATAACAAGTTGAGATTTACAAAACAAACAGGCAAAATATAACCAAAGACACTAAAATTGAGAACAGGCTGACAGTGACCAGAGGGGAGAGGGGAAGGAATTTCAGGGGAAAAGGGGAAGGGTTTGCAGGAACACGTGTAAAGGACACATGGGCCAAAACTGGGTGGGGGTGGAGATGGGAGTAGGAGACAGAGGACTGTACTTGAACATTTAAAATAAAATAAAATAAAAATTTAAAAAAGTTGAGATCCAGCATCTAGAAATATATATTCTAAGACATATGCTTATGTTTTTTTTAAATTTTTTAACTTGAAAACAGTTGCATAGTTTTATAAACACGTATAAGATAAATAGAAAAAGAGGGAGAGAATTAGGTAGAAAAGAGAGAAAATATATCTTTAACTTCATCTTCACAGTGTCTGACATTCAGACAATAGCTAGCATGATGACCTAGGTACGCAAACCACAGAGAAAAGTCAAGCTGATAACAGGAAGCCCACAGTAATCAGAAGATCATCATTGACTACTCAGATTATCTGAGAGCCTTTTGATCACAAAGATGCTTGGATTTCAGGATCTGGATATACCGTCGAAGAAAATCTGACTCTAATGTAAGGCTTTATAATGAATTTTTAAAAATAATTTTCTTGAATTTGTGGGTTGAAATTTGAGAGAGTTATAATAGCTGATTAAGAAAATACATATTTGAAAATCATCAATTTCTCTCTAAGCATGTATTCTTAAAATCTTACTTTTATGCATAATCTGTTTTGACTCTGACAGGAGAAAATTCTGAGACGTTCCAAACTAAGTCACAGTGGGCCAGAGAGCAAGACAAAGAGACAACTGAAGTAATCGGTTAACAGATGTGGGCTGAAACTAACAAAATATTCCTCATATTGAGAATGCTTGTTGAAACTTTCGACCAGCTTTTAGAAAGGCAGCTACCAGATGCTACCACATCCTGTTCATTCATGAACTTTGTGGACTGTTGTACACAACCAATCAAGAAGTGCTAGATGCCCTGGCTGGTGTGTCTGAGTGGAGTGAGTGCTAGCCTGTGAACCATAGGGTTGCCAGTTGGATTCATAGTCAGGGCACATGTCTGAGTCACAGGCCACATCCTCAGTAGAGGGTACATGAGAGGCAACCACACACTGATGTTTCTCTCCCTCTCTTTCTCCTTCCCTTCCCCGCTCTCTAAAAACAAACAAACAAATAAATAAATAAATAAATTGTAGCAGACTTTTAGTCAAGATGCAAAGTAAACAAACACTGTGCTCACCTCTTCCCACAACCACACCAAAATTACAGCTAAATTATGGAACCACCACTCTTTGAGACCAACGGCAGACAAAAGGTACAGAATTCCTATAACTAAGAATGTAGTTATAAAAAAAAGCCATGCCCAGGCTGGTAGGAGAGGCAGGGCTCTAAATGAGCTGGCCCCACAGCCACATTGATCTGAAAGCCAGGAGGACTACTAAGGGATGAACAGGTGGGTGGGTAGCAGACACAGAGTGGATAGGCTGGACAAAGGGGTGATTCATATCTTGGGCAGATGGAGAGGCAAAATAAGATTTCACCAATATTGTTTAATTCAAGTTCATCCTCTTTTGTTGTTACAGAGAAATACAGTTTCTATAATGGCAGCTTTAAAATTGCTCTATTTTCTACTTTTGCGATTTTTCTTTCTCTCCAAAATGAACAAATTTATTCATAGTACTGGCATGTTTAGGGTAGAATTTGCTCTTCCTCATGGAATATTTATCTCTGTCCCAACAATATTTTGCACCCACAACCCTCTCCTACAAGTTAACTTTTCAAACTGCGTATATTAATTTCTCTATTTATTGTAAATTGAAGTATGTGTATATAAATATTAGCTCTCCTAGCATGAATTTTGTGTGGTTTTTCCTATGTGTTCATCCATATGATTCTTGGAATATGTATAAAAAGACTTGGATTTCAGGAGCATTCATTTTCCTTCACAAAGAGAATTTTCCAAAACTTACTTTTAAGTGAAATGAAACAAAATGGAGTAAAATACAACAGATTGAATTAATTTCACATGTAAAGTATTTGGAGTGTGTATATATTTGCACATGCACAAACAGGTATGTATGTGTTTGTAATAGGTAATCTTTTCTGAATTTTGATATACTGTTATTGTGGGCTATGGTTTAAGAAAAAGTAGAAAAGATAAAGCACTGCATTAGAATATGTTTGGGCTTTTTTAATGTGTGCATGTGTCAAACTACAAGAGAAAAGATTTGGATGAAGAGATGTAAAGTGATGAGCATTGAAAGAAGTTTGGGCACATAGAGCCCTGACTGGTGTAGCTCAGTGGATTGAACGCAGACCTGTGAACAACACAATCGTGGTTTGATTCCCAGTCAGGGCACATGCCTGGGTTGCGGGCTGGTTCCCACCAGGGAACCCATGAGAAGCAACCATACATTGATATTTCTCTCCCTCTCTCCTTCCCTTCCCCTCTAAAGATAAATAAATAAAATCTTTTTTTTAAAAAAGAAAGAAGTTGGGCACATAGAAGAGAGAAGCATTTCGCACCAACATTAAGCAATAAGGCAAGCCTGCTATGGAAACATATGAAAGGCGTCACCTTTCTTTAAGTCAGATCTTGAACATCAATCCAATGAAATTTAATCTTCATAAAAACTCAAGAGAGAAAAGGGCAGCAAATAAGAATGACTGTCTTAGATTACATGTTACAATTTTTTGCTTTGGTATTCTCATTTTACTTTAAGAACTGAATTTCTTTGTTCAGTATAACAGAGTTTGCTCCATATCACAGAAAAATCTTTACATGCCCTGAAATGTTCCAAAGGCAAAGATTTCCTAACTCCACTTTTATCAAAAATGTTCTTTTTACTACTTGGCTCCACCATTCTAAATAAAAAGCAATTAATTTGCACAAATGAAGGCTTTTAAATTACACAAGCACCCATGGGAAGGGGAAATTCATGTAGCTGAGAACCATACAAAGTGTCTTTACTCTGTAATTTTATTTATTAGTGTCTAAATAGAAGTATGCAAATAACACAGAACCCCAAAGATTAAGTTTCTTAATTAAACTTCTAGTAGAGCTAACCATAGGCAAATGTTTTCTGGTGTTTTTTAGTATAACCTGTCACATTATAAAAGTTAACATGTATATACATTTTTTATAAAATCAAAGTTCTAATTGAAAAAATTATCACACTACATAGTCATATTATTTAGTGTGCCTGACCTGAGTTGTGAGTAAAATTATAACTAAAATTTCTTGAACTTTTTGCATGCATCCTATACTATGCTACATGTTTGTAATCCATTTTTACTTAATTCCTGTAACAATACTCTGACTATTGCCCCATTTTATATATGAAGTAGTTGAAATTTCAAGGTGTTAAATAATTTCCCCCAAACTACACAGCTTGGGAGATGAAGACAAGCTCAGTCTCGACCACCCTGCAGGGCCCATTCTTCTCAGGTGGACGCTGATCCCGCTCCTTGCCACCCAAACTGTGCCCACTGTTCGTTCCCCACAGGAAATGGGCCCCCAACTTCAGCTTCACCCTCTGACAGTAATCTTCGGAGATGAGTGTATTCCATACATGAAACCCTACTGGTTCATTTTCAGTATGCCCTTTGCCTCTGAGGGAGCTAGTAGTTCATTATTCATGATCCATTGTTATTAAGCATAAACTCAGCCATACTTTGAAATGTAATTTTTCAGGTGAAAACTGGTCACTCCCCCAGTTTGATTGTGCTTTCCAACGGTCATTTGTATCAGCTTTCTAGTACTCTCTTATGGTACCTGATTACTCCCTTTGTACCAAAAATAAAGTTTTCAAAATGAAATAAAGAGCCCTTAACTCTGAAGGTAAGGGTGGAGGAGGCAGTAGCCAAATGTTACTTTTGAAAGACAGGAGTCCTAGTTTAGAATCCATTTTTCTGGGAGCTGTATCAAAAAATCACTGTGTAATGAAATACTCAAGAAGCTCAAGGAACACCAAAAAGAAAACACAAACCACACCAAGAAATATTGAATCAAGTTGATAAAACCATACTAAAGAAAAATATTAAAAGCACCCAGATTTCTAAAAAAATCATTAGAAATGGGAATGAAGATAAGAACAACGACTTCGTATTTGAAACAACGGGAATTGACCAAACTGGGAATTGAACCAATAGGCTTCACTGTCTACACTATGTTCTAGCCAAGGACGCCAATCAGTCCCAGGCCAGTGTCACTCAGATATCTAGGTTTATCTTACAGTTGCTCTATTCTCTTCTCATAGTGAATTAAAGATACAAACCTGAAACAGAGTAAGTTGTATAGGATGGGACTTGCAGATATAGTCGTCTCAATAGATCTGGAAAGTGATACAATATTTTTTTCACAAATTCCGTGTTCATGCTGCATTATTTCTATGAGTCTAATAAGGTAGGGTTCTTTTTGTTTTAATGAGGAAAACAAAGTGAAAAAACTTGCCAATAGGATAAACAGAGAACGTTATAGAAAAGTTAGATGTGCTAATCATAGACATTTAAAAAATGCAGAATTGTCTAAATAAAAAATATTTTAAATACTCAATTCTGTCTCCCAGAAATAAAGCCTACTAGTAATTGTTTGCCTGTTTTTCTTCAAAGTTCTTGAAAATGAAATTGGAATGAATTTAGGTATCTGCAAGATAATGCATTTCTAACACATAATATAAATCAGAGTTTATGCTAGTCAAAGAATGTTTCTCATTTAATTTCTACAGCAAATATTCATCTCTGTATAATGAAGCACATTGTTTAATGTTCGGTACAATTATAATTCACTGCAGTTAAGTAGCTTTGAAATATAAAAAAATCCATATATCTTTTTAAAAGATTTTATTTACTTATTTATTTTTAGAGAGGAGGAGGGAGAAAGAGGAAACATCAATGTGTGGCTGCCTCTCTCACGCCCCCTGCTGGCCCACAACGCAGGCATGTGCTCTGACTGGGAATGGAACCAGGGAACCTTTGGTTAACGGGTTGGCATTCACCCACTGAGCAGCACCAGCCAGGGCAAAAATCTACATATCTTATAAATGGAAAAAATGAATTCAAACCCAAATCTCCATGATTCCAGGTCCTGTGATGCTAATCACTATGTTATACTTTCTTCTGACTAAACTGTAACTGGAAAATACAATTGATGACACCTGAAGTAGCAGCAAAAAAGACGAATATTATCAATGATGCAAATATCAGGGATGGCCAGAAGTAAACAGGAAGTAATTTACTTTTACATATGAAAAAGTGAATACATACATATATGTTTTCTTATTTTTTCAATAGTCTCTGTCTTGGCTACTATGTCTAAGAAAAATGGACAGTTACCTCTAGAAAATTCAGAAATTTCATTTCTTAAACTAGTAGCATACAATGTTGTGAGGATGAGAGTAAGTCACTTCATAACTGAACAAGGGACAAAAATCATTTACTCTTCTCTATTTTCTCTGTTACTGTCCCAACAGTTTTTCCCACGAGTCAAGGAGCACCAACTCTAACAGATAAAACTCGTTGTGATGAGGCTATACCATTTCCAAAAGAAAAGGTACAAATTGTATTTTGATGTTTGAATTTCTCATAATAAAAGAAAAAACAATTACTTAAATTTTTACAAATGTGGAGATGGATCTCCTAGAATAAAATGTATTGGTTCTAATTTTAAAATGAATGTGGTGCATTTTCAAAATTATTTCCACTGTTTTTTTCTTGCATGTGTTTAACTTAAAAACTTGTAATTCTGTTGGCATATATTCCAATTCATATGCAGAATTTCTTTTGTGAAGTTGTGCAGAGGATATAGGCTAGAACAATGTGCTCAGCTGAACAATATTATCTCTACTTTACAGATGACAGAACTGAGACAGAAGAGTAAAATGACCTGTTTAATGCCACAGAACGAGTCACTGGCAATGTGGGATTAGAACTCACTCTTCGTGATTTGCAAGACTGAATGTTGGCAGAAGTTCTCTCATATTTGACTAGAGGTATTTGTTAGCTTTGAAAACTCCAAAATGAACAAATTTATTTATAATACTGGTATGGAAAAAAGACAAACCTCTCCTTAGAAATAAACATGATAAATAGATTTTATCATAGTAGAAATAGATTTGAATATAAAATATAATCCATGGTATATTCAATTTGGGTAAAAGTGAAGTGTACTATAAATTAATATACATCTCTATGTTCACCTTTAAATTTACTTAAAGTGTATCCTACTTAGTTTAAGCTATCTTCCTAATGTTCAATATTTCAGGGTTAAAATGATAATTTTATATGGTTTCATCTTGCATATAAATATATAGATGTATAATTAGGTAAATAGTTTATTTTTCTCCTGAAAATAAAGTCATAAAATCAGAGGTTCCCCAAACAGTAAGGACTATATATCTCATTTATGTAACATTTCATAGGCTAAGCTTAGAGACCATAAGCTTTTGCCCATAAGATTTTGACCTCTCCCATAGTGCAAGGAGGGGTCAAATGCCACTAATCTTGTCTTGCCCTAAGACAGTGGTTCTCAGAGTGATTCCAGGAAACTTGGGAGTTCTGCACATTTTTTTGTGGGGTCAATGTGGTCAAAGCTGTTCATAAACTACTAAATACATATGCCTTTTTACTCTCATGCTTTCATGAGGGCCTCTAGAGTCTGCTTCACATTGATAGCTTCATTGCTTTGATAGCTAATAAGTGCTTTTGAATTCTCATCCTTCAATTTTCTTTTATTTTCTAACATGATAAATGCCAATAGATATTGCTTCATAAGCAAAACCTCTTCCAAACACTTTGGAAGATAATTGTAAGAACAAAAAGGAAATTTTGGACCAAAAAGTTTGAGGACTACTATTCTAAAGTAAATAAAGAATTAGCAACAGAAAGAAATATACAAACAAATAAATCTAGAGGACAGTAATGCATGCTAATATGGCACTATAAATAGAGTTCAATGGGGATACTATATATGACGGGGCTAACTGTTCTGAAAAGTTAGGCAATTTATATAAAGAATGCTTGACTTTAACCATTTTGACTACCGAGAGTATCTGAGCAGTAGCCTTGAGGGAATTCATTTTGTTTATGCAATCATTTATGTGATCAGAGATAACACCTTAAGATTTTGGAACTTGCAGCAATACAAGTAAAATTCTCATGTGGTGACTTCCCCTTGTGGTGGCTTCCTAGTTAATGTAGCGACAGCAGTGAGGAGCAGAATTTATAGTCTTCTCATTACCAAAGATGGCTTCCTAATTTTAAAAGAGGAAACAGTTCCCTGGCGTCTACTTTTGAGGTGTAGCTTTAAAGATTCTTCTGGAAAGTTCCTTGAGTTTTATATAGCTTTGTAAATATTCTGTAAGTCAATTAATAACCTAAAATAAATCCATTTATCCATGAACTAGCCACAATGTGTACATTTATTCTCATCTGAACTCTCCAATAGGCCATGTCTTTTCAGTAAGAAAAAAAGATATTTCCATGGCAAAAAGATCTGAAATTCATTAAGAAAGTGTTATGTTCAGGAAATGGCAAAAAAAATCTAGTCTAACAACTAGGAAGCATGTGTATAAATGACAGGAAATGGTCTAAAACTAAAGGTACAGAGTGTGCAAGGCCTTAAAAAATGTCAAGTTGAATAATTTACACATTATTCTTAAAGGGCATATGTTTTTATATCTGACTAGAAGTTTTATAAAATACAGATTCCTATGCCTCATTCTAGATATGTTTAATCAGAGTAATCTATATTTTATCAAAGCTTCCCAGGTTTTTGACATAAATAATGGCAACACAGGTGAAGGCAGGGAATTGAAATGAGCAGACATGTGTAGTAGAAATAATTCTCTGTTTTTGATACTGGTAGTTGGTTGTGAAAGAATAATAGGAAGCAGAGAAAATATTCAAGAATCTCTCATTAATACAGTCAAGGTATTATAAAGCAATTAATGGGAAAAGGTAAATAAGTATGAACTTGAGAAACATTTTATGTGACCTTCTTTCTTTGTCATGCACATCTCCCTAACTAGAATATTTTTTGTACTAATATATTTCAAAAGTGCTCTCTTATCCCAGTTTTGAGCTCGTATCTCAAAACTGTCTCAATTCCCCTTTACAGGAAGTTTGCTAAATGCACACCCCACCCATTGGCCATATCATACTCTAACACTCCTGGGTTATAAATATATGACTATACCCAACTTCCAGAAGCCTCAGTGACCAGCATCTAGGGACAGCCTATTTCTCTGAGGGCTTGTTGAATCATTCAAAATACACAATCCACAAGAAGCCTTCCAAATTTAGCTATTCCTCTGTGACTTGCCATACAGAAACAGCTTCCTACAGTTCCAGTGAGTTGTTGTACATATTTTTTTTGGGTGTAACCCTTCTTGTGGTTCACCTGTCAGCCTCCTCCCATTGACAGCGCTGAGTTCTTTCATTTATTCCAGAGGAATTCTGTTGAGTTCAGAACCTCACAGATGTTAAAACAATAAAATACTTTCATTGATAAATCTTTTCACTTATTTTACACACACACTTAGGAATGATAGAATATGTGGAAATGTTCGATAAATATTTTTTATGTTAAATGGAAAGTGTTCTTTTTCCACTAACTCTAATTCATAGGTGACTAAATACATCATCTGCTGAATTTAGAATTAATAAATATGAATCTTTCAGGTAGATGCAAACTTCTAGATAAAGGAAGAATCAGTGAGATGCTGACACTTTAACTATATTGAATTTTTAATTAAATTTATTGGGGTGACATTGGTTAATAAAATTATATAGATTTCAAGTGTACAATTCCTCCCCATTCAATTCTACAATGAACTTTAAAGACAATCTTCAGTTCCTTTTGTATGTGAAAATCTGTTTATTTTTATTTTTCTCATGCAAAACATCTGTATCTTCTAATTATATAAATGCTACACAATTAACATGTAGGGCACGTATATCTGTTGTCTGTCTCCTATCTCTCCTCATTGGAATATAAGCTTCACCAGGCTGGAGCTGTTATATGGTGTGATCATTGTTGGAGCCAAGTACATACTGAAGCCAGTGTTTGTTACACGGGAAGCACAGAATATTCAGGGTCCGGCACAAATACGGCCCCTTTCTGATTACAAAATCTTTTATTACAAAATCAGAAGCATTTAATTCTGTCACATAATAATATCACACTCAAGCACACCATATGACATTTTAGGTGAAATGTTCAAATTAAAACTATAAATTATGACACCCACTTTGTTACCCTTCCAATGACACTCAAGCAGGCCTGACTTCTGCTGGACCCTGTATATGCATACTTTGATAAATGAATAATTCAAAAAACCTGTAAAATGGGGAATCATTCTCTCTTCTCTAAGGTCTAGTTTTCTTACACGTATGAGAGATAAGGTACATACACTGGCACACGATAGGCTATTGAAATGTGTTAGTGATTATCCCTACAAATACAGTTTAGGAACAAAAAGTAAAACAGAATTACTGACACAACAGGTGGGTTTCATGATAAAGGACTAATAAAAATCTCTGTAGGTTGTATAAAGCCCTGGACTTGGCAAAATACAAAGATATCTTCTCTTAATGTAATGTTTATAGAATTAGAAAAAATCAGGGGATAGAACCTAAAAACAGAAATTCCCCCAAATATCCAACTATCGGGGAAGGGAATGGCATGTTTCTAATTGAAAAGAAAACTCACTCCTCCTTCAGTGTTCCCAGATCCTTATGTTGAGTAAGATAAATAAGAATATCAAATAGTATGTATATAAATAGTTACATGTTGATGATAACTGTGCCCATTTTTATTTTGGAGCTACTTCTACATAGACACATATGTCATTGGTGAAGACAGCTTTATTTCTTCCTTCCCCATGTTTACACCTTTTATTTATTTTTATTGTCTATGGTATTAGCTAAGACTTCCAGTGGGATGTTGAGTAGGAACAGCGGGAGAAGACATACTTGCCTGTTTTCATTCTCAGAGAGAATCATTGACTTTCTCACAGGTAAGCATGATAAATTAAGCCGTATGTTTTTGCAGATTTTTTTGTATCAAGTTGAGGAAGTGTCTATTTCTAGTTTTCTGAGAGCTTTTACCATTAATGAGGATTTGATTTTGTCCAAAGCTTTCTCTCCATCAAGTTAATATGATTTTTCTTCCCTATTCTGTTGCACTGGTGGGTTATACTAACTGATTTTCAAAAGTGAATCAGCCTTGCATACTTGGAATACATCCCATTTTATTCTATCCATATATTTACGTTTTTCAATTTTACTTGTTTTATTTGTTGGGTTTAGGCAGATAGTTTTTGTTGATACTATAAATAGTATTTGATATTAGATAATCATCTTTAGTTTATGATGGCCTACAAATGAATCTTGCTTTTGTATATTGATTCTATATACAGCCAAATTGCTAACTTACCTAAATTGTTGTGTATTTCTATGTGTCTGAGCATTTTACCTGTGAAAATTATTGTATTATAACTTACTTTCTAATCCCCTTAACTCTATTTTTGGCTTATTTTATTGGACTGTATAAAAGAAAGTTTCTGGTAATTATATTGATATGAATTAATAACGGCATAATTATCTTGTTCTAAATAAAAAAAGGTTTGGGTTTCAATAACTAACATTTTTATGTTAATTTTTCTCCCAAGTTCTGAAGTTACACAAATATCATGAAAACAGGGTAGACTGAAGAACTGATTCAAGGAGGGGTAAGATGGTGGTGGAGTAGGACAAAGGATTTCGCTTCCCTCCACCCACTGGAGAAAAACCGGGCTGATCTGTGTAGGAGCGCAGTGGATAGCCAACAGGGACCCAGCATGTAGGAAAGCAGGTTTCCAGAAAGTGTAGCAGAAGAGTTTGAGGAGAGGAGATGACTGCAGATCAACAAGGTATGAGACAAGGTACGAGAGAACAACGCAGAGGCTGCAGGCCCTCCGCTGGGTGCGCCAGGGCCCTGGCCGGGCCGCCCCGGTCTCTCAGAGCCAAGGGCAGGCAACAACAACCCTGGGAGAGAACTAGTCACTGGCACCCTCCCTATCTGGCAGGGAGCAGATTGGAAAACACCAAGAGAGATAGGTTTGCCAATAGTGGCAGTGAGAGGAGTGGGCATTGGGAAGCAAACCAGAGAGCTCTGATAACCCGAGGAGTCAGGCTGCGGTTGCCAGCTTGGGAGAACTGAGAGCCACCCATGCATCCCCTGTAGTGCGGGGCCTGGGCCAGGTCTGCCACAGACCCTGCAAGTCTGTGGCTACTAGCAAGGCCCCTGGCAGAGAGCCAGTCAGCAGCTCCAGCCCTACCCAGCCAGGCGCAGACTGAAAAGCACTGGGAGTTAGGCTGTGGCTGTCAGCTTGGAAGAACTGTGAGTTGCTTGCGTGTTCAGCCACAGCACTAGGAAAGGTCCACGCCCAGGCTGAGAGACCAGGAAAGCCTGGCTGGAAGTGTGCGCCCTCATGCCAGGCCAGGGCTGGGAAGCCTGGGGAAAAATCTGCTCTCAGTGGGGCGCGGGAGAGCAGCGCCAGTCTGAATCTTGGAAAGGCACTGGCAAGACAGTTGTATCCACCAAGATTCGAGAAAGGCCACACTAATAGCCCCTCAGGCTGCTGCAGCTGGTGAGACGAGAAGAAAAGGTTTGACCAACTGGAAACCAATAAGAGGAGCAGGTGGAAGTGGAGAACATCAAGGTACCTGCGGGAGACTGCACCACTGAATTTCACAGGTATCCTACCACAGAAGTTCACACCATAAACCCAGGAACCCAGAACAGATCAATACAAGAAGCTGAGGCCAACAAGAAGAGCATCACAAACAATGGGAAGACAAAGAAACAATCCCCAAATGAAAGAAAAGGAGGAAGTCTCAGAAAGAATGTTAGATGAAAAAAAGGCAAGTCAACTATCAGATATTGAATTCAAAGCACTGGTTATCAATAAATTCAAAGACCTTACAACGAGTTACCAGAAACTACAGGGGAGCTACAATGAACTCTCCACAACCTATACCAACATGAAAAAGGAAATAGAAACCATCAGCAAAGGCCAAGAGGAAATGAAGAATACAATTTCTGAATTGAACAACAACTTAGAAGGTATGTAGAGTAGGATCAATGAGGCAGAAGACTGCATAAGCGAGATCAAAGACAGGGTAGAAAGAATCTCCCAGATGGACCAAGTAATAGAAAAGAGAATCAGAAAGAATGAGGAGAGTTTAAGAGAAATGCAAGACAATATGAAACGTAATAATATCCAAATAATAGGAATACCAGGAGGAGAAGAAGAAGAAGAAGGGATGGAAAAACTACTTGAAAGAGTAATAATGGAAAATTGTCCTAAGTTGAGGAGAGATAAAGTCACACAAATCCAGGAATCACTGAGAGTCCCAAACAGGTGGAACCCAAAGAGGCCTACTGCAAGACACATAATCATTAAAATGGCAAAACTCCAAGACAAAGAGAGAATCCTAAAGGCAGCAAGGGAGAAAAAGGAAGTAACATACAAAGGGGTCCAATAAGGTTGGCTACTGACTTCTCAATGGAAACGTTCCAAGCAAGAAGAGAAGGGTAAGAAATATTCCAAGTAATGAGAAACAGAGGCCTACAGCCAAGGCTACTTTACCCAGAAAGGCTCTCAATAAAGATAGAAGGCCAAATAAAGAGCTTCCAAGACATGCCCTGGCTGGTGTAGCTCAGTGGATTGAGCATAAGGCTGCGAACCAGAGGAACCCGGTTTAATTCCCAATCAGGGCACATGCCTGGGTTGCAGGCCGGTTCCCTGCAGGCCATTTCCCAGCAGGGGACGCACAAAAGGCAACCATACATTGATGTTTCTCTCCCTCTCTCCTTCCCCTCTAAAGATAAATAAATAAATAAAATCTTTAAAAAAAAAAGAGCTTCCAAGATAAAAGAAGTCTAAAAGAATACGCTTCCACCAAACCAGCTCTACAAGAATTACTAAAAGGGCTCCTTTAAGGAAAGGAAGGAAAAGAGAGAGACGGAGAGGAACACAGGTACATAAATGGCAATGAATACGTATCTTTCAAAAATAACCTTAAACATAAATGGATTAAATGCACCAATTAAAAGACATAGAATAGCTGAATGGATAAGAAAGCATGACCCCCACATATGCTGCCTACAACAGACCACCTCAGGTCAAAAGACCATCACAGACTACAAGTGAAAGGATGGAAACAAATATTCCAAGCAAATGGACAAGAAAAAAAAAGCTGGGGGAGCAATTCTCATATCAGACAAAATAGACTTAAAAAAAAGGACCATAAAGAGGGACCCAGAAGGACACTTCATAATACTCAAGGGAAGAATCCACCAAGAAGACATTAACCTTGTAAATATATATATACACCCAACATAGGAGCACCCAAATATATAAAGAAAATCCAAGAGGACCTCAAGAAAGATATTGACGGCAACACAATTATAGTAGGGGATTTTAACACCCCACTGTCAAAAAAGGGACAAATCTTCCAAACAAAATATCAACAAAGACATTGCAGCATTAAATGACACCCTAAACGAAATGGACCTAATTGATATATATAGAGCCCTCCATCCCAAAGAAGCTAAATACACATTTTTTTCAAGAGCACATGGAACATTTTCAAAGATAGACCACATGACAGGACACACAACGAGTCTCAACAATTTCAGGAAAATAGAAATCATACCAAGAATTTTCTCTGAACACAAGGGACTGAAATTGGAAACCAACCCCACAGGAAAAAACCCAAAACATTCAAAAGCAGGGAGACTAAATGGTATGCTATTAAACATGGGTCAACATACCAATCTTGACCCATTCATACCAAACATGAATGGGTCAAGATTGAAATTAGGGAAGAAATCAAAAAGTTTCTGGAAACAATTGAAAATGAACTCACAACAACCCAAAACTTATGGGAAACAGTGAAGGCAGTCCTGAGAGGGAAGTTCATAGCAATACAGACTTACCTAAAGAAGAAAGAAACATTTCAAACAAACAACCTAACCCGATGCCTGCAAGAACTCAAGGAACAACAACAAAGACAGCCCAGAGCAAGTAGAAGGAAGGAAATAAGCAAGATCAGAGCAGAATTAAATGACATAGAGACTAAAAGCACAATTCTAAGGATCAATGGATCCAGGAGTAGATTTTTTGAAAAGATAATCAAAATAGACAAGGCTTTAAGTGGGCTTATCAAGAAAAAAAGAGAGAGGACCCAAAAAAACACAATCAGAAATGAAAGAGGAGAGATTACAACTGATACCACAGAAATAGAAGGGATTGAAAGAAATTCCTATGCAGCATTCTATGTGAAGAAATTTGAAAACCTAGGTGAAATGGACAAATTTCTAGAAAAATATAATCTTCTAAAATTCAATGAAAAACAAGCAGAAAACCTGAACAGGCCAGTAACAGCAGATGAAATTGAAGAAGCAATCAAAAACTCCCATCACACGAAAGCCCTGGGCCAGATGGTTTCTCAGAAGAATTCTACAAAGCTTTTAAGGAAGAGCTAACACCTATTCATCACAGACTATTTCAAAAAATCTGAAAGGAGGGAAAACTCCCCAACTCTTTTTATGAAGCCAGCATCATCCTAATTCCAAAGCCATAGAGAGACACAACAGAGAAAGATAACTATAGGCCAATATCGCTGATGAACATAGATGCTAAAATCCTCAATAAAATATTGGCAAATCGCATCCAACAATACATCAAAAACATCATACACCACGACCAAGTGAGATTCATCCCAGGGATGCAAGGATGGTTCAATATTCGTAAATTAGTAAATGTAATACATCACATAACCAAAAGCAAAGACAAAAACCACATGATCATATCAATAGATGCAGAAAAAACTTTTGAAAAGGTACAACACCCCTTTATGACAAAGGTACTCACAAAAATGGGAATAGAACTTCCCTCTCAGGAATAGAGGGAGCATTCCTCAATATAATAAAGGCCATATATGAAAGACCTACAGCCAACATTATACTCAATGGGCAAAAAGTAAAAGCTTTTCCACTAAGATCAGGAACAAGGCAAGGTTGCTCACTTTCACCGCTTCTATTCAATTTAGTATTAGAAGTTCTAGCCACAGAGATCAGACAAGAAAAAGAAATAAAAGGCATACAAATCAGAAAGGAGGAAACAAAACTGGCATTGTTTGCAGATGACATGATAGTGTACATGGAAAACCCTATAGCCTCTACCAAAAAACTGCTTGAATTTGGCAAAACAGTGGGATACAATATCATTTTTCAGAACTCAAAGGCATTTTTGTATAGCAACAATGAATCAGCAGAAGCAGAAATCAAGGAAAAAATCCCATTTGATATAGCAAAAACAAAAATAAAATATCTGGGAATAAACCTAACCAAGGAGGTTAAAGACCTGTATGCAGAAAACTACACAACACTGAAGAAAGAATTAGGAGGACACAAACAAGTGGAAACATATACCGTGTTCATGGATTGAAAGAATTAACATAATCAAAATGTCCATACTACCCAAAGCAATTTACAGATTCAATGCAATACCTATTAAAGTACCAATGGCATATTTCACAGACATAGAACAAACACTTCAAAAATTTATATGGAACCATAAAAGACCCCGAATAGCAGCCGCAATTTTGAGAAAGAAGAACAAAGTAGGAGGGAATCACAATACCTGATATCAAACTGTATTACAAGGCCACTGTAATCAAAACAGCCTGCTACTGGCATAAAAACAGTCACATAGACCAATGGAACAGAACAGAGAGCCCAGAAATAAACCCAACTCTCTACAGTCAATTAATATTCAACAAAGGAGGCAGTAACATAAAATGGAGTAAAGATAGCCTTTTCAACAAATGGTGTTGGGAGAACTGGACAGCTACATGCAAAAAAATGAAACTCGATCACCAACTTACACCATACACCAAAATTAATTCAAGGTGGATAAAAGACTTAAATATGAGCCGTGAAACCATTAAAGCCCTAGAGGAGAACATTGGCAGGAAAATCTCAGATATTCCATGCAGCAATATTTTTACTGATATGTCCCCTAGAGCAAGGGACATAAAGGAAAGAATAAACAAATGTGATCTCATGAAAATTAAAAGCTTTTCCATGGCTAAGAAAACAGTATCAGGATAAAAAGAGAAGCAACAGCTTGGGAAAACATATTTGCCAATGATACCTCAGACAGGGTATCATTTAATCTCCAAAACATCCAAAGAACTCACTCAACTCTACTCAAAGAAGACGAGCATAAATTCCGTTTACACAATGGAATTCTATGCTGCAGAAAGGAAGAAGGAACTACTACCCTTTGCAACATCATGGATGGAACTGGAAAGCATTATGCTGAGTGAAATAAGCCAGGCGGTGAAAGACAAATATCATATGATATCACTGTTAACAGGAATCTAAACAACAAAACAAACAAGCAAGCAAAATATGACCAATGACACTCAAATAAGGGACAGGCTGACAGGGTCCAAAGGGGAGAGGAGAGATTCGTAGGGGAAAAGGGGATGGACTCACATGATCAAGTATAAAGGACACATGGAGAATAACTAAGGTGGGGGGGATGGGAGGGAGGTGGGGAGCACTGGGCGGGCAGGGCTAGGAATATAAGACAGAAAACTGTACTTGAACAAGAATTAAATAAAAATTAAAATTAAAAGAAAAAGAAGCGATTCAAGACTACGACAAACCCACAGCCTCATTTTAAGGAAAAGGAGGAGAAAATCTGAACAATTATGTGCATGATTACTGTTGATGAAAATTTAAACTTTATTAAGGTTATCACAGAAAAGCTGCCCTACTTCTACATGTTTTTGATGATCTGAATGCTGGCTCATGTTTAGCTAAATTAAATCTCTGGGAATTCTGAGGTAAATGCATTTCAGGTGATAAATATAGAGCACGTTTTTACTTACATTTTCCAGGTGCTAAAGGTCAATACCAATCTTGAATCACACTAAGTTTTTGGCTTGGATTTTTTTCTTTTAAGAGAATGAACCAGCAAAACTGGCAAGACCAGTCTATTGATCAGAAATTCTCCAAGGACACTATCACTGTTTCTGAGGAGCTGGGGAAGAAACGATTTCCTCACTGAGACCACTGCAGGAAGTCACATTTCCTCACAGGGAACCCTTCAGTGACAGCACAGCAACCTCGGGTGTCCCCGGCATAGGAAGGCTTTCATGGCAGCCCAAACCTACTAAGATATAAAGCCTGATACTCCAGTTCCTAGTGGTTTTTATACTCAAAGGCGGTTTTTATACAGCATTTGTGTTGAACGAGTTCTTATTATTTAAGTTTCAATGAAGGTTTTAAAAAGAATCTCTGTGTTCTCTAACTTGTGATAGATGTTCTCTTTGCATCTACATTAAAAATAAATATTTACTGAATTCTAACTATGTGTAGGATATATAGGTGAATTAGAATGAAATAGATTGTGACTGTCCTATAGCTTATAATCTATTTAGTGTTATACACTACTCATGTCTGAAGAAACATTACAAAGCCATATATCAAAAGATACGCACTGAAATAAATGTTTCTTCTAGCTTATGCAAGTGCAGCAGGAAAAAGTGAAGGTATAATCAAAGTGGAATGCAATTAACGGGAAACTACCTCAAGAAATAAGAAATCAAACTTGTTTTTAAAAAGGCAATAAACATACTGCTTTTAAAAAATTATATTGTTTTCCAGGATCCTCAACTATATTATGTAGTTGTCAAAATGCAGTTTTCTCAATAACTCCACCTACTGTAAAGACACTTGAAAGCTCACAGAAGAGATTTGCTTCATTCCATTTCATTCGTAATGTACTTTACTGTATTTGTTTTATATTTTATCTCATTTGTTGGGCTCTGTGAATATTTACTTCTGAAATTACTTCAAACATATGAACACAAAGATGATTGATTTAAAACACAGAATTTGGCAAGTGATTATACATAATTTCTCTAATTACTTGCAGTAGAGCTTTTAGCCTATGAATTTTTCATAAGGATAAAAAGTGCATGGTAAGTAATTAATTGTTTTTTTGACTTAAACGGTAAATATGTAACTTAAAGATTAAGACAATTGTTCCTGTTGATTAAAATTATAATACATTTCCAAATGTTACATAAACACATTGTTAAAGCTATTAGAATTTGTAAGTAAATCACATGAATTTATCTCAAATGAATATAGTTATTTTTACCAATGAGTTGTTAAAAATTCTAATGAGACTAGAAATTTTCTGTTCTCTATGCACACATCATAAATTTTTCTCTCCCCCCAAATATACGTATTTTTAAGACTAACAGAAATGTAAGCACTAAGTTGACTGAAATAAATGTTCTCTTTTGGTCCAGAATTACAATTCATTTTTTCATCCCATACATTAAGAAACTTAAAACACATTTCAATTACTTTCAAGGAAATCTTTGATTCTCATTCTCTCTCTCTGTCTCTCTCTCTCTCTCTATATATATATATATATATACACACACTTAGAGGTTTCAAATTGGGAGGTATTGAAGAAGAAGAAAAGGGAGGAAAAAGAAGAGGAATGGGAGAAGGGAAAGGAAGAGAAAAAAACTTGTAGAGATCAGGAAGCTGTGCTAAAATCACAATAGAAGGCACTACTGATTTCTAGCAATATAATGAAGAATTATATTTGATTTTTTCTCAGTGTAAACATCTCATTTATTACTCTTACTTTGAAACAGTTTACAACTTTCAGGCATAACTCACTTTGTTTATAACCTGGTATACTGAACAATTCAGTTTTCAAGTCCACAAACACCTTGACTTATAGGCAGTATTTGCTTATCATTAGAGGAAATTTAAGTTACAAATGATACAATTGAATCAATGCTAGTTAACTGTTCCATTAAGTTCTATTAGTCTGCTAGGGATGTAATAGCAAATCACCTCAACTGAATGGCTTAAAACAACAGAAATATGTTTCCTCAGGGTTCTGGAGGCCAGAAGCTTGAAATGGAGGTGCTGGCAGAACCATTTTCCCCTTGAAGTTTCTGGGAAGAAGAAGAGGGTTCCCTGATCTAAAGCAAACTTGCAACCCAGCAAGGCAATTTTCAATACGTTTCAAGGCCTGAATATCATTCTCAGTGGCTTAATCGGTCCTCTGGGCACCTAGAGGACCTGCAGGTCTTGCCATGAGCTGGGTCAGCTCTCCTAACTCTGGTCCCTGAGTCTGCATCTGCGTTGTGATGCACAAGTCATTGTTTTTCTTTTTTTTTCCTTCAAAAAGTACGTTTGTAGCTGCGTAATTCCATTATTCTATTTGCTGCTTATGGAATCCCAGAAGTCTGACAGCTTTCCTTCTTCTTGCTCCATCTCTGTCCTCTTCTGTCCAAATTGGAAGTGTGTCTGCTGACACATCATTCAAAAAATGCCTTGTTGATCCTTTATGGCTGCCAAAGGAATTGAGACCATTACACAACAGAGCTCTCCACAGATCCTCCTTGGGTAGGTAACCACGTCACTATTCCTTCTTTTCCTGAGAGGGTACATCAGATCCATGAAACACAGGACTGCTTTCTTGTAGGAGACCATTCTGCTTGGTGTGGGCCCAGCCTCCGGTGGCAAACATTTACTGCAAAGTAACTTCCTAAAATCCATGCTAAATCTTCCAAGGATGAGGCTCACCACTTTTACCTTTTCATTTGCAAATATCCCTCTTCTGTGATGTGATTGCTGACATTCTCTCCTTTATTTTCTATAAAAGGTAACCACCTAATGTGAACCTGTGCATGGTTAATGAGGACCTTCTTGTAAGGTTCCCAGAAAGACAATGAAAGCTCCTAGAAGCAAGAGCTGAGGCTTTTGCTCCCCTTCAGAGAGAAGCTGCTTGCCCAGGATTTTCTCCACAGGATTCGGTAGTCCACATGAATTTCTTTTGTTTCAGCTACAACGCCTTGGACCCCACGAGCCAGGGTGCACGACACTCTCTCTTACATAAGATTGTTCAGTCACACCTGTGGCCTTGTTTCCAGAGCACACCAACTATAGAAGCTATTTCTCAAATCATCAAGTGCCGATTCCTTTATGCTTAACAGTTCCTTCCTGCATTTCTCTCTTTCATATTTTAGTATAAGCATCAAGGAGAAATCAGGCTGCAATTTCCACACTGCCTGAAATCTCCTTGGCTAAACATCCAAGTTCATTGCTTGCAAGTTCTACTTTACACATGACACAATCCGGCTGGGATTTTTGCCACTTTGTAATAAAGGTCACCTTCCCTACAGTCTCCAAAAGCAAGGTACACAAATCTGTCTTATCATTAACTTTAATTTCATATTTCCACTAGCACTCAGTTCATGACAATTCATGCTTTAAGATAACAGATTTCCTATTATTCTCTTTATTCCCTTCTGAGTCTAACAAAATCACCATTAACATTCATATATCCCTTCAAGGCCATACAGACTTTCTTTGTCCTGTTCATTAAATGTCTGCAGCTCCTACTCATTATCCAATTCCAATGCCATACACATAAAGCCAATTGAGTGTAGATGTTAATTACATCTACAAAATACCTTCACAGCAATACCTAGATTAGTCTTTGTTTAAATAACTGGGCACTGTACATAGTCTAGCCAAGTGAACACATAAAATTAACCAGCATATTGACCATGCCATAAATAAAATATGTATCCTGCCACTATAAAATCTTATCTTTTAGCTAATAGAAACATTTCTTCTAGGCAAGAAATGCCATTAAATATAACCCTGTCTCCATTAATTCACTTTTCTGCATTCAGCAAAAGTATCCTTCCCATCTCATGTCTACTCTAATGCATTGCTTGTGTTCCCAGTAAAGTAACTATGAACTTTGATTTAGAATAGAACTAACATTTGCTATTACCTATTTCCATGAAAAAATACATCGATTAGTGATGGCCACTATTTAGAATCAACTTTAAGCAAAAATTAGCAATTACCAAAACATGCTTCTAACTTCAAACTAATAGAGAATAATATTCTTGCGAATACTTAAGAGGAAATGTGAATGTCTTCGATAAGGTGTTTTTATAGAATATATTAAGTAGAGGGATAAAAACCAATTAGAATGGGAAATAAGGTACCTATATAATCAATAAATTTAAACACAAAGGGAGAGCGCCTGGACAGAAGTTCAAATTCATAGTAAATTCCAGTGAGACTATTGGGTAATTGATGTATCAGGGACCTGAGATTACTTAAGAGCAGAACCCACTGAGAGAAGAGCACCATACATGCCAGACAGCAAAGGAGCAGCTACCTAACGGAGTAAAACAGTGTAGAGGTAGGAGATGAGTGGACAGGGTATTGGTGCTACATTTTAGGGAGAGTTAACTGGATGGAGAGGAACAATAGGAAGTCAATGAAAGTTTGCAGGAGAAACATACAAAATAAGTGAGCATAAAGAATCAGGTGAGGAAAGACACTGTATTATTTATGTAGGAATCAATACAATATGCTTTGAGCTGCAGCTCCCAAGAAGATGTATATGACCAAATTGCCCATTTCTGTGAGCTGCCCTGTTATAAAATATGAAAAAATTAATTCAGTTTCCAAAAGTCCGTCTGACAAAAGATTTGCTATTAGATCAAAACCCACATGGCATATTAATCCATAAGCATAATTTTATATTGAAATAATAGAATGTATCTATTGAATTAATTCCATATGCTCAACAGTATGAAAGACTTACTAGTAGTATTCAATCATTTTATTCAGCCCAACCCAGCCTGTTCATATGGTTAGAGACTATTTTTGAAAGCCCACACTCTCATATTTATCACTGTAAGAACAGCAAGGCACCACAGTAGCCTTAATGGAGTCACTTTTTCCATATCTGGAATTCTATATTTAAAGAAATGAACATTAGCATGTGTATTAGTCTTCTTGGGCTGTCACAGAGCATACCAAAAACTAGGCAGCTTAAACAAACAATAGAAACTTATTTTTTTCCAGTTCTGGAGGCTGGATGTCCAAGATCAAGCTGCCAACAGGGTTCTACTCTGATGAGTGCTCTCTTCCTGGGTTGCACACAGGTGCCTTCTTGCTCTGTGGTCACATGACCTTTCTTCCGGGCACACGTCTCCTGGTATCTCTCTCTTCCGGGCATATGGATTAGGGCCCCAACCTTATGACCTCATTTAACCTTAATTACCTCCTTAAAGGCCTTATCTACAAATGCTGTCTTCTTTAAGGGTTAGAGCTCAATTTATTAATAGGAGAACGGTGTTAGGGAGATACAATCCATAACAACACAAACAGCATAAGAGATAGTAATTTTTATTTCAGTGGCATGGCAGTTTATTTGTGATAATAAAGCTGTTTATATTTGAAGCAAAATTAGTCTCTTGCTGACAGTCAGTATTAACAATAGATTTCCCCCTGGCAAATGGATCCATTTCTTCCAAAGTCTTCCCATTAGTCTAGCATTAAGCAATCTCCCTCCGTTACCGGCATTATGCAAAAAAAAAACAAAACAAAACAAAAAAAAAACCCTAAAATAAATTACACTCTAGCTGTAAGAAGTGTCATGACCAAAATGATCTGAACAACTTAAGCATATTTTCAGCATATAATACCTATTTCCAATAGATAACTTTTATGTCTCATACCAGCCCCGTGAGACACCACTGCACACCATGAGGGGCCAAAGCGAGAAATGTGCCAACCCTGAATGCCGGTGAGGGTGCAGAGAACCTGGGTCCCCACCATGCTGCTGGTAACATTGCAAGCTGATAATATTTTTAACTTTTTACAAGGGTGTCCATTTAATTACAACAAGAAATTACATTTTTAATATTTTGGCATGATATTTCACAACAACATAAAAAGCAGAATAAACTTTTTGTGGTAGCTGGAGTCTTTTCTCTACCTAAATTCTTTATTTCAGGAATTGGAAGAAGCTTCAGCCATGCAGACATAACTGTGCAAACAGCACCATGCAGTTTCAGAAGGGCTTCCAGGGTTTGTTCAGGAGGAATTTCAGCTTGAGGTATCCACCACCTCAGGCACACTCAGGTCTGGATTCCTGAAAGGGGGACTTCAGGAAGTCCAATAGGGTTTGTGTTACAATGGTTCTAGAAGCAGTGGGAGAAAACAGCTACTGAATTGCCTGAACTTAAAAGATTATTACCCAAACTAGTCAGAACAGTTTACCATAGTCTGTGGAATGTTCTTTAATTTTCAGCAAGACTCATCTACTATCTCTTAGGTCACATCTTACCACCACGTTCCACACCTTCACTTCCCTCCGCTCCAGCCACACCAAACTTCTCCCTGTGATTCAGTAGTTTCCCTCCTGACTATGAACCTTTGTACTGCTCTTCTCCCTTCCTGGAAGATTCAACCCTCCCCCGAACCCCAGATACCCATCCGTGGAGTTCACTCTTCCCCTTACATTAGGTTTCCCCTCATTTGCAATTTTATCAGGCAGGTTTTATCTGGCTACCTGATACAATTAGCACTTCCCCCTTTACTACCAAAACTTATCCGATCCCATTTAGCCCACCTTGCACTTCCCCCAGCACATACACAACATCTGCCACGTGTAAGGGCGAAACTGACATGCACACTGAGTTATCGCCATTTTTTTGACCTCTACTGAACCCTCTCCTACTTACTCGTGTTACCCACTTTTGTCAGGAGATCTGAACCTAGAGTCTCCTTCCTCTTCTTCTCACATACGATACATTTATTTTCCTAACATATTTACCCCAGAGCACCTGCAACCTCCCATCTTTTATTGTAGAGACCCATATATGTCTCCACTGCAAGAATTAAAGGCCTATCAAGGGAAACTGTGTTCTGTCTCTCTTTAACCCTAAAAGTTGAGTTGCTAAAGGTTGAGTTATTTGGTATGTACCAAAAAACATGTACCAAGTAGGTAGTTGATAAATTTTAATATTTGTTCAAATGTCAAATATAAATATTAAAGCCTATAACTTTATATAAAGTTATTTCTAATAAAGCACATTTAAAAAATAAAAACTGCAGAATGAATTTATTAACTTTCCCAGGACACATTGGAATTGGGATGGTGGAATTTATTGCCCTAGCACAAAGGTGAAATGGACTTGCAAACCTCTTCTTATGGTTGAGACCATGGAGGTGTTCAGATGGTTCTTATGCAACACTGTGTGGACTGTCTGCTCCTACTTTCTAATGGCAATCGATCTATGATTGTGCTTCTAAATAAGGGGCTCGTTTGAAGTTGAGCCAGTGGTCTATGCACCATCTTTCCTTGTTTGGGATTATTCTGTAAACCTGCAGGATTTGTTACTGATGCCACTATCTCCTTTCCTGTTCATTCCTCTTTCTACCTTTGGACCCTGTGACAGCAACCTTCACTCTGTGGCAAGAAGAAAGGCATCAAAAGGCATTCAGGACCTGGAGAGGTAATACCTTTCTTTCAATTCCAAGATACCATAGCAACACAGATAACATTGATAAAAATGTTTTGGGAGCAAACTTTTTTCTTAACCCAAAAGTCTTTTCCAGGAGGAGAGAAAGATATAAATATTATGCCTACTGAAGAAAAAAAATAAGCAAATATAATTAACTAACAAAAGATTTAGTTTATTGCAAACTCCTTATATAGTGTCTCTAAAATAATTTTAAAAATAACTTTCAATTATAAAAATATGAATCATCTTCAATCCATTCAGTATTAAGAGAAAAAAGTTTTCCAAACTAAGTCACTTTATGTAAGAAACACATTCATAAAACTACTTTTAACTTAAAACTTTCATATCATGTTACATATCTGAACTGTTTAGTACCTTATATGGTAAAGTTAAATGATATATTCTTTATCTCAATCAAAGAGAGTAAACTGGATTATAGGCTCATTGTTGAAATAGTTCAAGTTTCTTTGAATTGTTACTTTCCTGAATATATGTTGTTATATGATAGCTCTGTTAAAACCCCTAAGATGGATAAATGGACAGGTAACTGGAAATGGCAAGCTTAGTGTGTAAATTTACAGGTTTTAGATATTCAAAGATTCTGAAAATATGTTATGCACTGGTAACAGTGTTAAGTCTAGCAGAGAAGACGTGGATGTTACCTGATTATTCAAAATAGGCCTTTGCTGAGTGAAATAAGCCAGGTGATGGAAGACAAATACCATATGATCTCACCTTTAATGGGAACCTAAACAACAAAACAAACAAGCAAGCAAAATATGACCAAAGACTCTGAAACAGAGAACAGACAGACAGGGACCAGAGGGGCGAGGGGAGGGAATTTCAGGGGAAAAGACAAAGGATTCACAGGAACAAGTATAAAGGACACATGGACAAAAACTAAGGTGGGGGGAGGGGAGTGGGAGGGAGGGTGGGTCGCACTGTGGGGGTGGGCTGGGATGGGAGTAAAAGATAGAAAACTGTACTTGAACAATAATTAAATAAAAAAGAGCAGGCCTTTTTTTCCTCAACAACATTTCACAGGATTATATCCACTGCTGTAAGTGATGGAAATAGGATAATGGGTCAGCAAAGCTCTACAGTGGAAGTCCATGGCCTCCTTTTAGTCAGGGGCCTACCTTGTCACTCATTTAATTGAACTGGGGCCAAATAGGCATTTTCTCTGAGATTCATAAAGTGTTTTTTAATCAGTAATTAAACACTATGTCAAATAACTATGAAAAGCCATGCAATTGTAAAGCACAATTAAGTGTAACAATTTGTTTTTGGTTTCCCCTTTGACATTGGTTACCCAAATCTATGCACCAATGTAGAAGTTGGAGAAAATTATAATCACTTTCCAAATCCTCTTAGATTCTGTCCTTAAATCTAGTTTTAGTTCAGAGGGAAAAAAAAAGAAAACAATGTACTCCCCAGATTCAAGAGGAACTCCTTCTCCCTAACACAGACAGAAGTCTGGCAGAGAATCTGGTATTTAGGCTTTTCAATAAAGATAGAATTGATGGAATTCATCTTTATTAGACACAGAGTTCTGCATGTTCTCAGTGCCCTAACACATTCTACTTGACACATCTGGTGAACGTCAGGATGTCAGACTGACTACCTGCATTTCCATAAACGCGTTATCTTAGTCCATCTGGGCTGCTGTAACAAACACAGAAGTCTGGGTAGCTCATAACGAACGAAAATGTATTGCTCAGAGTTTTGAAGGATGAAAAATCTAAGATCAGGGTCCCAGCATGGTTGGGGGAGGGCCCCCCTCTGGGGCTCAGACTTCTCATTTTAATCTCACATGGTGCAAAGACATCTCTCTGGAGCCTCTTTCATAGGCACTATTCCCATTCGTGAGGTTCCACACTCACAGCTGACTGAGCACCTCCCCAGAGCCCCGTATCCTTAGATCATTATGTTTGAGACTTAAGATTTTCACATGTGAATTTTTGGGGGTGAACACAACCATCCAGATTATAGCATGGGTATAAAGCAAAACCAACAAAAATCATACAGACATTCCATCAGATAGTGGCAAACAGACAGGGCATATATTCTGGTTTCTTACATTATCACCTAAACTGCCAGTGAAATACATTCTGTCAGCAGCAGTTTTAGGAAACTATGCAGACTGCGCCACAGAGAAATCTAAATTCCTTTACCTCATTGTGAGAATGGAGACACACAGACATAATCTCCTGATTTTATATGGGAATTACTATACATAGAAGAAAACATACGCAGTACCTAATATAAGGCAACATCTGTGGCCCTAAATTAGAAATAGATAATGAAGTAACATGAACAGACTAATTTGAATTAACGTGTAGGGTGCGAAATATGAGAAAGTCTCCTGCTGAGCGTAGGTGGTCTTATTACCTTTCCCACAAAGCCTCACTGAACGATTCCTTTGAACTCAGGAAAGCGAGATCAATACCAACATCATCCCTCCACTTAACTGGTTAGAAGCAAAATGCTGGCCATTTTTCTCTCGTTATGTACCCCAAATTTAACATGTAATGTGATAATCTGGATTTTTTAATGGGTGCTGTGTGAGTACTAGGTTTATAACACAAAACACCAGAGTTAGTAAAAGTGAGAATGATTCATCTCTCAAAAGGCAACGTGCCCTGGTGCAGTTGCAGAAAACAGGAATGGGCAGTTGCATTATGTCCCTTAGGAGCTCTCTCTCTTTTAAAAACCAATTAATTTTGTCCTCCTTTTGTCTAAATTACACTTACTTTTCTGCTAAGAAAGGCACAGTAAGACCTCTTAAAGACAGGAAGTTACAACACTATCTGAGCAAGGACTGATCTACTTTCTTGTTTTCTCTCTGAAGATACTACACTTACTTGTTTAATTTATTCTGGCCTCTAGTTTTAAAACACATTAAAGGCATATTTACACAGATTTGTATTCACATGATTTACTGCTCCAAAACTTCAGCAAATTTCTTAGTGAAGGTCACTTCCTGATAAAAAATTGGAGAACTTCATAAACATTTTGAGACGTACATCACAGGCAGGATTCCAAATACATTTTGTATAGAAAATAAATCTGTGGCATGGGCTACTTCATGATCAACCAGAATGGTACAATTCACTACCTGCTAAGTCAAAAATTAAATATATACATTTTTTACTGCAACATGTGGTCTACTGAACTTCATTCACTTTGCCTGATTAATGAAAGCATTCTCTTTAGGTATTTGTAATGCATGTGTAAGTTAAAAGAACATGATAGATTCAGGATCTTATAACTTCCAGATAAACAGACAATTGTTTTGCACCACAAATTTCACTCCTCATGAACACAAATTTTTCCTAAATTTAAGACAATCATTAAATAATAACAAAACAGCAAAGAAGAATGTAGCTCAGTAATATGTGCTAATAATGGAATTTGTAGAAGACTGCATGATAAAGTATTTGCCTTAAGTCTTTGTGACCCAAAAGTTCTTCAATAATAATAAAAATAGATTTAAGAAAATATTTGTGCAAAGTTCTAATTTTAGAGACCGATAATTCATGTTTTGCAATATTTTTATTTATTCAAAATCACCACTGTTTCTGAACTAGAGTATATACACAATTTTAGGGTAATTTAACTCATGATTTTAAAAGCAATATTAAACCACCTAAATATTTTGAAATATTTACATATTATGTTTGATAATTGGTTGCATTTTTGAAAGTGCATATGCTATATAAATATATATACTAAATATATATAGCTACATAGTTTTATTATATATCTAAAATATGCCGTCTAGATCGACACTAGGGATATATGAGGTCTGTAGAGAAGGTATCCAGCCATGTAATATGAAAAATAGAGACATTTATTGAAGGAGATATGAAAAACATTGTACATAGGACAATGACACCTCAGTCCCCTTCAAAGTAGGCATCTTGGGACCTCACACAATTATCTCAATCACCATCAGCTACCCCATCATATTTTCCTGAATCTCACCCAGGGTCTGAAATCTTTTCCTTTTCAAGGGTAATTTTTGTTTGGAGGAAAAACCAGAAGTCACAGGGCACCAAATCTGGGCTGTAGGGGGTTTGAGTCACCTGGGTGATTGGATATTTCACCAAAAAACCCTGCACGAGATGTGATGCATGAGTGGGTGTATTGTCACGATGAGGCTGCCAATCACCAGTTGTCCATAGCTATGGCCTTGTGAATCATCTGAACAGTTTCCATGAAGGAATGTTCAAGCTTAAAGCAAAATTCAATGCAGATTTGTTGCTCCACTGACTCATTTTGAATGTGACAGCCACAGAGTACACATGTTCACTCAATGGCATCTACTACCCCCACTGACTAGTGCAGTGAAGTCAGCATTGCCCACACATGTACATTCCAGTGCACTATCCTTGGCTGCCACATTACATCAATGTCATGCAATCTCATTAGTAACAATAGTTGGACTATTTCCAAATAGACACTGTATACATAGTTAAACTATTTGAGATCACTGCATGTGGAATATTTATTTTTGAACTCTACAATGCTTAACATGCATTAAATATTAAGTGTTTATTTGAAGAAAATTTATTACAGTGAAATTAATTGAAATATTGATTTTTACACATAACATGTCTTTCAAAGAGTAATGTAAATGGATGTATACAGTGGATATTTTAGTTTAATACAGAAGATTGTGAATTACCATTCTTTTTTTTGTTTATTTATTTATTTATTTATTTATTTATTTTTAGAGAGAGGAGAAGTGAAGGAGAAAGAGTGGGAGAGAAACATCAAAGTGTGGTTGTCCCTCATGTGTCCCTTACTGGGGACCTGGCTTGCAACCCAGGCATGTGCCCTGACTGGGAATTGAACCAGTGACCCTTTGCTTCACAGACCCATGCTCAATCCACTGAGCTACACCAGCCAGGGCTGTGAATTACCATTCTTAAGATAGCTGAAAATGTTTACTTACATCTGAATAGAAAATAATACAATAGAGAGTGACCCCACTGAAACCATCACTGTTACATTTTCAAGAGTAGTGTTTGTTTTTTAATAATAAATATATATGAAATAGAAAAAATAAATGGAATTGAAATTTTACTTAAAAGATACAGTATGGAGAATCTGTACTATATAAAGAAACATCAGGTAGGTAGGTGAGTGGATATGCAGCATCATATTACATATAGTATCTGCTAAAAGTATTAGAAAACCAAAATGGAGAAAGACTGGAGGAAATACACAGGGGAAAAATTGATATTGTGAATTTTCCAAAGATTTTTGTCAAAATGGGAGTTTATGTGAATGTACTTATAATTAATCAGATAAAAATGTAATACCTTAAATCCAAAAAAATTCTAAAATTCTAAAAAATACTTTAATGGTTTTTATTTCACATGATAAACCATAGAATTTAGTACATTTTGCAATTATAATGATGAAACAATAAAGAATCAAGGTTGTCTGAATTTGGTCATAATCAATGATTTCTTCTCATCACCTGGTTTTTAAAAGACTTTTAAAAGACCCTCAATAACAAATAATCCTATATGAGATACAATTTTATTCATACCTTTATACCTGTCTATATCAGAAAGATATATACTGTTGACTTTTCCATTTTATAGTTCCTTGTACAATTTTGTAATAGGAACACTATTTCCTTTGGGTTAGATTCAATATATACAGAGCTACATTACCTGTTCTCTAGAATAGAAGTATCTGAGGTCCTTCACCCCACACTATGTGTTCAGAGACCTTTGAATATAGAATTGTTTGGGAGTTGCTGGGCACAGACCAAGAGGCTGCACTTCCCAGGATGGTCATTGTTGACCTCCCATACAGGTATAAGCCTTCAAGTCTAAGGAGTAGCCTCAGAGCTTCCAGGGCCACAAACACCAGAATGCACAACCAAGTCGCCTGGAGCTGTCAAGTCTGAACTAAAACATTTCAATTCCTAATGTAATTTCTTTTTCCCCCACATAATTTCTCCAGTCCGAGTTGTAACTCTTTCTTCTATTCCTTTAATTAATAAAGCAAACTTATTTTGGTTATATAAAATAGAAATGTTTGAACCCATCAGGAACGAGCTGTCCATGTTAGAGTTAATTTTCCTTTCCCAGTGCTAAGAAAGTCCTTGAAATTAAAAACACAAGGCCTATGTATTTTCCAGAATGCTGGGCGCAAAATATTATCACTACCTTCATGAGGAGTCAACTTTCTTTTCCTAAAAGGGTGGAAGATGGAGTTTCTGGTTACATATGTGTAAAAACAAAGCAAAATTAAACATCCCTAAATTGAGTTCTGAGCACATCACCACACCAGCTGATTTTTATTGTCAAGATACTCAGTTACAATTGTATATTTAGATTGATCAGTCAACCCAAAGTAAAGACAGCTACAAAACAAGAAGTAAAGTATTAGAGGGGGTTGATAAAAGGTGAATATTAATCCTAGGTTACTAAAACAGCCAATATGTATTGAACACTCAACAAATTATCTGGACTTTTATTTAATAACAATGCATGTAGAAATACTGGTTGTAATACATAATATAGGTTAAAATGAATACAGAAGAAAGATATTAGATCGGATTGAATTAAAGTCATTTTCTGTGAAGAAGGAAAAACAAAAAAAGTACATTTTATAAAGAAAAGTGCTATGGGCAAAAAGTTTCCAATAATTGAAAAAGAAAGATAGTACATTCAGTTTAATCAATATTGAAAATAAAGGAGGTTATAAATTGGGCTTTTAACTCACACAGAAAGTCATTTTAGTGGCTAAAGTATCCTTAAAGACAAAGGAAAATGATCTATGTGGAAGCCTAAGAGAGAACAAATGTGAGAGTTATTTAAGTAGTCTAGTGAAACAAGGCAAACTGTGATATGTGAACCTGTAAACGAAATGTTGGTAATAGAGAAACTACCATAATGTTTATCATGGGACTTAGAACACAACAGAAAGGGAAACCCTTTTATTAAAGGTAATTCTTTTTCTATCTCTCAGTCTTATCTGGTTTCCAACTCTTTATAAATCTCATGTGAAAACAAAACTCTCTTCTTTTCTTTTCATTCTTCTCTGCTCCTGCTTTGCTTTTTAAAAATCTTTTTAGCTCAGCTTCACAACCAAATCATTTAGCTTCATAAAAGCTTTGGAGATTTTTTACATAAAATCTGCTACTAAAGTGAATAATCTGTAGGCTCTTGCTTAAGATAATTCAAACTCAACAAATTAGATCAAGTAATCAAATAAATTAAATTTTAGATTCCACTCAGGGTGTTACTGCAGTCTTACAATAATACCAAATGTTTGGACAAATCGCAAATTTATGGGTCCTCCTGAACTCAGCAGAGAGCTAAGGTCACAAGGCAACCAACCACCCAGAAATCTAATAATAAACTCTTGCAGGAAAAGATGGACCACACGCACTTGCTTACCTGAGACATAATGAATCAGCTGGACAAGTCACTGAGTTAGTAGTGGCTACCTGTGGAGCCCTGGAAGTCTTAGAAACAGAGAGACTTTTTATGTTGTAGACAATTTTCCACTGCCCACAGTATGTATAAAACAACAGGAAGGACGGAAGGAAGGAAGGAAGGAAAAGAAGGAAGGAAGGAAGGACGGAGAAGGAAGGAAGGAAGGAAGGAAGGAAGGAAGGAAGGAAGGAAGGAAGGAAAAAGGAGTAGGGGGATGCAGTGAGGGTAAAGGAGAGGAGATGAAGACAAAGACAATCAAGAGTACAAATAGAAAGAACATTGGTGAGAACCCTGATAAAATTCCTCTGAGGATACATACCTTGCTGGGGGAGAACAAGAAAAAATTTTCTATCAGAGAGACAGGAAACTCCATCTGAACAGGGTTTTATTTTTTATTTTTTGATCTCTACTATAGAACTAAAACTTTAATCTGTATAAGAACAGGCAACAAACACCATCACCCTTAGGGCACTTCGGGAAACACAGCAGATGGAATAAAAAAATAGGTTAATAGAAATTACCCAAACTGACACATGAGATAAAAGAGTTATTAGAAAAGAAGCCAGCATCTGAGAACTGTGGAATGATATCAGATGGCTTAATGTACTTGTAATTGAAATCCTAGGGAAAGAAAGAAAATGGGAGATGAAGTATTTTAAGAAACAGTGGCTTAAAATCTTTTAAATTCATAACAAACACCAAACAAAGATCCAATAAGATCAGAAAACAGAAAGATGAATAAATACCAATGAAATAGCATTTGGGAATTGTGATTTCAGCTCCAGCATCTGGAGAGCTTAGAAGTTGTCACTCCCATTATCGTAGGAGGAAAATGCTCAAAGAACTGAAGCTCAATAAGTTTTCTTGGATACATCAGAGACCTCAGGTTGCACCACAAATTTTCATCCTGAGGTCTGGAAAGATAGGCAAATCTAGAGAGTCACAAGATTTACTCACCTGGAGAAGAAGCTGCTGCAGACACAAACTGGTAAAAACATTTAAATGGTAATTTTGTTCAATTGTGGGAAGCTGAGTGTCTAGTAGAATGAGAGTGAACAACTCCTGTGGGCCATGTTATTAAGGGGAAAACTTAGTTAAAATTTTCATGGGTTTTATCCCTAGGATTCCCATTAGGTCCTGCAGGTAAGAATTCAAGAAAGATTCCCATGTGATTCTGACAATAGAAAGAAATGAGTTATTATTGTGAATATATATCTCAAAAAAGGCCTATTCTCCAGGGAAATATATTTTTTTCCAGAGCCTATCCTAATAGAAGGATATTCACCCCATTCCTGATCACTCTAGCATTCTTTGTTTTTTCATCTCAGGTGTGTGTGTAAGGGGGAAGCTATACCACTGGGAAACACTTGTGAAGGTCACAGCCCCACGTTACTGAAACTTAATCATAATGTATTATATAAAATGCTTCCCTTTCCCCCAGACCTATTTAGGGAGTCCCAAATTTAAGAAAGGAGACACAAACAAAGACAGAAGGAAATTGCAGTCTCAGGTATCTATGTCTAGAGCAAAACAGTAAACATAACTTACGGCTAGCCAGGTTAACATTACTCCATACTACATATCTGGCTTTCAATTAAAAGTTATACAACAATGGAACAGCAAATAAAAATGCAGCCTAAAGATGCAAAGTAGGTATTAAAATCAGACTCAGATACAATTTAGATGGTAGGAATTTAAAGTAACTGTGATTAATACGTTATAAGCCATAATGGGAAAAAGATAAACAACGTGTAAGAACAGATGAGTAATATAAGCAGAGAGATAAGAAACTCTAAGAAATAATCAAAATAAAATGCTAGAAATAAAACACTCTAACAGAAATTTTAAAAAGCCTTCAATAAGTTAGTTCATCAGTAAACTTGAAGGTATGACTAATAATTCATGAGCTTAAAAATTAGTCACTAGAGAACAGGCTGACAGTGACCAGAGGGGAGAGGGGAGGGAATTTCAGGGGAAATAGGGAAGGGATTTAGAGGAACATATATAAAGAATACATGGACAACAACTGAGAAAGGTGGAAATGGGAGAAAGGGGGGGAGCACAGGGGTGGGATGGGATGGGAGTAATAGACAGAAAACTGTACTTGAAAAATAATTAAATAAAATTTTTAAAAAATATATAAAGTAAAAAAATAAAATATGAAAAACATTTTAAAACAATGCAAAAAATTAGTCACTAGAAACTTCTCAAACTGAATTGCAAAAGGTTTCCCTTTTAAAAAAGGAATTAAACACACACACACACAGCAGAATAACATCCTAGAAACATGAAACAATTCCAAAGGGTATAATGTAAATTAAAAACGAAATTTTGGAAGAAGACTAAGAAAATGCAACACATGAAATATATGACGTATTAGTGGCCAGGACTTTTTTAAAACTCTTAACTGTTTTTTTTAAAAAGATTTTTTGAGAGAGAGGAAGGGAGGGAGAAAGAGAGGAAGAAAAACATCAAAATGTTAGGAAAACAACAATCAACTACATCTTGCACACCCCCGGTTGGACACCCACCTGCATCCCAGGTATCTGCTTCAACTGGAACTCGAATTGGCAATCTTTTAGTTCACAGGCTGGTGAGCAACCCACAGAGCCACACCAGCCAGGGCAGTGGTTAAGACTTTCCAAATTAATGAAACATCAAATTCATAAGAAAGATCAGAGACTATTCAGCAGGAAAATAAAGTATTCAAATTACCACTAACCTAGAATTCTATGTCCAATGAATTATTTAAAACTCTTGGTTTCTTTAAATAAATCTTTAAAATATTATTCTTTAAAAATGAAGGTGAGACTTCCAGAAAAGATGGAGGCATAGGTAGATATAGTTCACTTCCTTGCACAACCAAAAGAAGGACAACAACCAATTCAAAACCAAAAAACAACCGGAAGTACCAGAAAATCAAACTGTATGAAAGTCTGACAACCAAGGAGTTAAAGAGGAAATATTCATACAGCAGAAGGGTTGGAACCAGGAATTTGGGACAGGGAGGACTCACAGTAGGGCAGCAGCTGGAGGACCAGGCAGTTCCACATTCATATGCAGATAAATCGGGAGGAATAATGGGGAAGTAAGACAGACCATGAGACTCAGAGTTGCAGTGCAGGAAAAGAAAGATTTAAAACCTCTAACTATAAAATTCTGTGGAAGTTGTGGTGGTGGGAGAAATTCCCAGTCTTATAGAAGAATATGTTGGAGGGGCCCACGTTACACAAGGGGTTCTAGAATATACACGAGCCCGCCCACCCAGGAGTCAGTGCCAGGGAAGTACTGAAAAGGGCACAATTTACTTGTGGGTAGTGTGGGAAGTGACTGAAAGAGGGGCGAGAAACAGGCAAGCAGCATTACTCCTCCTCTGACCCCTTGCTGACATGCAACAGAAAGAAATGTGGCCCAAATGGAAGAACAGATCAAAGCTCCAGAAAACATACAACTAAGCTATGATGAGATAGCCAACCTGTCAGAGGCACAGTTCAAAACATTGGTAATCAGGATGCTCACAAAAAAATGATTGAGTACAGATGCAAAATAACGAGGGAAGCAGAGGATATACAAAGTGACATAAAGAAAAATATGCAGGGAACCTGGAAACTGGGACTCAGATTAACAATACAGAACAGAAGGAAGAAATAAACATTCAACAGGAACAGAATAAAGAAACAAGAATTCAAAAAAAAAAAAAAAAAAGAGAGAGAGAGGCTTAGGAACCTCTGAGACAGCTTTAAACATTCCAACATCTGAATCATAGGGATGCCAGAAGAAAAAGAAAAAGAGCAAGAAATTAAAAACTTATTTGAAAAAATAATGAAGGTGAACTTCCCTAATCTGGCAAAGGAGATAGACTCCCAGGAAATCCAGGAAGCTCAGAGAGTTGGACTCAAAAAAGCACACACCAAGGTACATCATAATTACATTAACCAAGATTAAAATGAAGGAGAGAATTCTAGAAGCAGCAAGAGATAAGGGGACAGTCACCTACAAAGGAGTTCCCATCAGACTGTCAGCTGATTTCTCAAAAGAGACCTAGCAGGTAAGAAGGGGCTGGAAAGAAGTATTCCAAGTCATGAAAGGCAAGGACCTACATCCAAGATTACTTTATCCAGCAAAGCTCTCGTTTAGAATAGAAGGGCAGATAAAGTGCTTCTCAGATAAGGTCAAGTTAAAGGAATTCATCACCACCGAGCCTTTATTATGTGAAATGTTAAAGGGATTTACTAAGAAAAGGAAGATCAAAATTATGAACAGTAAAATGACAACAAACTCACAACTACCAACAACTGACCCTAAAAGAAAAAAATAACAAAAACAAAACAAAACAAAATTTAGCCAACAGCTAGAACAGGAACAAAATCACAGAAATGGAGATCACATGGAGGGTTACCAACTAGGAGGGTGAGGGAGGAGAATGGGGGAATAAGAAGCATAATTGATAAGTACAAAATAGAGGGAAGTTGAGGATAGTACAGGAAATGAAGAAGCCAAAGAACTTACATGTATGACCCATGGACATGAACTAAGGGAGGAGGTGCTGGAGGAAGTAGGGTACAGGGCAGAGGGGGAGAAAGGGGAGACAAAGTGGGACAACTGTAATAGCATAATCAGTAAAATATACTTACAAAAATGAAGGAGATATAAACACTTTCTAAGATACAAAAAATAGAACATATTTGTGACCAGACCTGTATTGTAAAAAATGATAAAATGAAGTCCTTCAGGCAAAAGGAAAATTATAAATCTGTAATTGATATCTCAGAGTTTACTCAAGAAGAGTCTGAGACAAGTACATGTTATATGGTCTGCTGGGTGGGATCTTGTAAGAGAAAAAAAACGTTATGTACAAACTAAGAGAATCTGAATAGAGTAGGGACCTTAACTAATGATGATCTGTTAATATTTGTTTATTAATTGTAATATATATACTATATTGATATAATTTATTGATAATAGAAAAAATTGGTATGGGATATATGGAAACACTCTGTATTATCCTTATGATTTTTCTATATACCTTAAAGTGTTCTGAAATAAAAATGTTTTCTTTTAAACCAACAAACAAAACACCTTGGCTCATCACATTTAAAATTTTGAAAACAGCCAGAAAAAAAAATGGCACATTATATAGACAGGAAAAAAGATACAAACTACAGATTTCTCATCAGAAACCGTGTAAGACTGAAGACATGCAGCAATGTCTCATTAAGTTAAAACACTAAAATACACCCTCACTCACACCCACACCCACACTCACTCACCCACCCAACTACCCAACTATCAACCTAAAATTCTATACCCAGAAAAATAATTTTTAAAATTAAAGGACAGTTTTGCCTCTGGCTGACGTAGTTCAGTGGACTGAGTGCAGGCCTGCGAACCACACGATCACGGTTCGATTCCCAGTCAGGGCACATGCCTGGGGTTGCAGGCCAGTTCTCAGTGGGGGACTCACAAGAGGCAACCATACATTGATACTTCTCTCCTTCTCTCCTTCCCTTCCCCTCTAAAGATAAATAAATAAAATCTTAAAAAAAATTAAAGGACAGTTTTCAGGTCTAAATTGAAACAATCACTGCATTCTAGCTCTAAATCTTCCACTGATTACAATAAAAACCCTGGAAAATAAATAAACAGCTACCTGTTTGGACTGAAAAACATACAATGACAAGTAGACTGGAAAGGAAATCAAAACTCAAGTAAGAGCTGACAAGGTGATGGTATCTTTTTTGAAACCGCTGTTTCATACAGTCAGGCTTGGACTCTGTGATTGTTGCTGTCCCAGAACTGCGCAGTGAGCACAGATCAGAAACGTCTTCAAGAGAAGTATTATCTGTCTTGAAGGAGGCCCAGGAAGAGAGATTGTTGGAGTAATCCTTTGTTTGATTGTTTGTTTTTTACCCTCCTGGGTCCAATCAAGTTACAGTAATGAAGCTCCTCTCTAAAATCAGCAGAGGATAAAATGTACCTAAACTCATGAAAGAAAAATGTTCTTATTTGGCCAAAGGAGCTGAGCAGTAGATGTTCCTACAGTTTGAAGTTTATGCGTGGAATTCCTGCTATCTTTCTCTGATTGACCCCCGAAGGAGACCAATTTGAAGAAAATGTGTGGGAGATTAAAACATCATTTTAGCCCAAGAATCTGGAAAAAGGAGTCTAGGAGCCACAGGATGTGAGGAAACCTCAGGAAGAAAGAAAGAAGGAAGAAAAAAGGATCGATCCTAAATCTGTGTGTGAAGTCTTACGCTTGCTGCAAGCTGCCTGTGTGTGGAACTGTGTTAGTTATTATGGTCTCACTCTGAACAATTTGATTGCTTACTAAAGGGAAAAAATTAAATCATTTCTATAGGGTTTTAATAGAACACAAATGCACAAACCACCACAGCAAAAATATTTAGGATTCAATGCAAAATCACTTTGTTACAAGGAGGACCAGCAAAAATCTCACTACTAAAGACAAAGAAAATCAACAGTCTTTAACCCGAAACCAGCTTGAATGACATGTCACTGGCCAATTCTAGAACAATTTAATCAACAAAACAAATAAGTATAATTATAGTTTATAATCCATAGATGAAAATAGAGATTTCTGTTTATACTGCTATATCAATAAATGAATGAATAAATAACTAAATGGGGAGAAGAAAACTGCTTCCTTACAGTTTAATATCAACTAATAAGTATAGGAGGCATGAGGATAGCCAATTATTAATACTTGCTAAAATAAAGGGATAGGGTTTAATGAGGAACAAAATATTTACCTATGTATACAAATCTCAAAGTACAACCCCACAAATTTCAAATATTCCAAAGACTATTATAGTAGTTTACCATAGAGAAAATGGCAAACATTATTTTATCTCATTAAAGTTAATATTATCACTTCTCAGCTTAATGCTTCAGTTACTTCAGTTGAAAACTTAGTCCAGTTCAATTTAAGATCTTAATTTCAAATTAAAATCTCAAGTTTATATTTGCTTGCTACAACCAGGAGACACTTACGAAGAGCTGAGTTCAATCGTCTATCCCCCAGCTCTTCCTCCGCCTGTGGCTGTTCTGCCAACCCTGGTGAGCAGTGAAGGGATGTTCACTCATACACAGCCTGAGCAGTTGTGGTGGGGAGTTTATTATCTTATTTCCTAATGGTCCTTTCTGTATATTTGTCTGCTGGTGTCCTTAAATAGTCTGGTTTCAGATTTTAACAGTTAAGTACCGGCCTGCCTTAAGGTGTCGCACATTAGAGAGATCTTGAATACAAAGATGATGCTATCATGTCAACCTTTCTGAAAGGGGGAGGGTGTGTCCCCATGTGCTCCAAACAGGAGTCTGTGATATCCCAAGGTAGCAGACACCTTCTTTTTTCCTTCTTCCGTTCTTTAATTCCTTTCTTCTTGCCTGCTACCCTGCTACCTACCTTAGTTCAATAAGCATTTAGTAGGCACACACAGTTCAAATTATTTCCAGTAATATTTTAATAATATTAGAATAATATTATTAATGATCTGTCTCTACAGTACCGATGTTACTGAAACATGCATCAATAGTATTCAATATTTGTGTGCCATCATTACAATCATAGTCATTAAATCTAGAAATTGATATAAATTGTGTGCATATAATGTCAGTTAAGTATTTCAAAATACATTAAAATCCATAGCAAAATATCTTCCATACACTTCTCTGCAATGCTAAAAAACTTGTTATTGCTTCAAAAGATCAAATTCTATAAAGCTCTCCAAGCTGAACCATGAAACCAAGCATCATTGACAAGATGTAGCAGCATCTAATTGTGATTTCATTAAGGTCTTAATAAACCTGAAAAAGGTCCCTAGGTTTCAGTTGGGCAGTATAAAGATCACTAAGATTCCACAGTAAACAAGGAAAGCTTGATGATCATCAGATAATATCTGTATAATTTCAAAAATGTTTAAAGAGGGGCTAGTAGGCCCTGGCTGGTGTAGCTCAGTGGATCGAGCGCAGGCCTGCGAACCACGCGATCGCGGTTCGATTCCCAGTCAGGGCACATGCCTGGGTTGCAGGCCAGTTCTCAGCAGGGGACTCACGAGAGGCAACCATACATTGATATTTCTCTTCTTCTCTCCTTCCTTTCCCCTCTAAAGATAAATAAATAAAATCTTTAAAAAAAAGAGGGGGGCTAGTAGAAGGGGCTAGTAGAAGATTCTGTCCATAAAGAAGACCAATTACCTCAAATCTGATAATGCTACACTCTGAAGTCAGAAAGCCATCAACTTAGTCCACTGTGTCACAGAAACTCCTTTCCACGTTCCAGAAGCAAGCTGCTAGCATGGTTCATGTCCATTATTAGCTATGCTTCTTATCAAAACACTCAGAAAAAATTTTGCCATGTATCAAATAAGAAGTATTAAAATGAGTTTAAATTGTTTGGGAGCTTGGATTTATAGTTCATATGCTTATTTTAGAAATATATGTATAGATAATTTAGTAATGGTACAAAAGCAAAAAGTAAACTTGATGCATAGAATTCAGTAAGTGGTGTTAATTGCTATATTGAAAAGAGGACATTAGGACAGTATCATGTTTGGGGAACAGTGAGAAGACTGCCAAAGGGTTCCTGAAGATGTCTGCATGTTCTAGATCAGGACCTCTCGGGTACCTCATGTTCAGTATGTGTAAAATTGGATTCAATAGCTTTAACATCTGGCTTTCCTTTCAAAACGCAGATATGGATGCACAGATAAAAGAAATACATATATGTGAGTTTATATATTTTTATTTTATATATATATATATATATTTCCTTGTCCTTTGTTTTTTAAATCATGATTTGGCTACCATTATCAAATTTCCCAGGCCAGAAGCCTCAGAATTCTCTTAAAATCTTGGCCCTCTGTCAACATTCAATTTTCATCAAGATACAGTAGCTCTTCCTATTCAATAAACATCTTTCTCTCTCTCTTCTTTTCTACTGATTCTTTTTAAATTTGATTTTATCCTATTTTTAATTACAATTTATATTTGATATTATTCAAGTGTACAGCATAGTAGTCAGACAATCATATACTTTACATATGGTCCTCTCCATATTTCAAATACCCACCTGGCCCCATACATGGTTATTAAAATATTATTGACAATATATATTTCCTATGCTGTAATTTATATCACTGTGACCATTCTGTAATTGCCAATTTGTACTTCTCAATCCCTTCATCTTTTTCACCCCAACTTCTCTCCTCTCTGGTAACTATCAGTCTATTCTCCATATTTATGTCTGTTTCTGTTTGGTTTATGTGTTTATTTTGTCCTTAAGATTCCACATATAGGTGAAATCATGGTATTTGTCTTTCTATGTCTGACTTACTCACTTAGCATAATACCCTCATGCTGGGTATTATGGTCCACCCATGCTGTTACAAAACTTAAGATTTCAAACTAAAATATTTTTTTACCCATCAAGGGAAACCATCAACAAAATGAAAAGACAACTTATTGAATGGAAGAAGATATTTGCCAATGATATATCTGTAAGGGGTTAATATCCCAAATTTATAAACAACTCAGAAAACTCAACACCAAATAAACAAATGACTCAATTAAAATGTCGGCAGAAGACATGAATAGACACTTCTCAAAAGAGCACATACAGATGGCCAACAGACATATAAAAAGTTGCTCAACATCAGTAATCATCAAAGAAATGCAAACCAAAACCACAATGAGATACCACCTCCCACCTGTCAGAATGGCTGTCACCAACAAATCAACAAACAAGCATTGGAGAGGATGTGGAGAAATGGGAACCCTCATGGTGGGATTGAAAACAGTGTGAAGTTTCCTCAAAAACTTAAAAAATCAACTGTCTTATGACCTAGTGATTCCACTTCTGAGTATATACCCAAAGAAACCCAAAACATTAATTGGAAAGAATACATGGGGTACATGTATTCTTGTATTTGTTCCTCATGTATTTGTTCCTAATATATATAAGAATATTCCTCATTCTTGTATTTATTCCAAAGAATACATCTTGTTACTCGTGTATTCTTTCCTCATGGTCATTGCCATATTATTTAAAATAACTGAGATATGGAAGCCCCCAGGTGTCCATCAACATTTGAGTGGATAACAGTGTTGTACACTTACCCAATGAAATACTACTTGGTCGTGAAAAATAAAGAATGAAGTATAACGTTTTGCAACTGTACTGACCCTTTAGTTTAATTCTGATTATATTTTGCTTTAGGTTACTATTATATTGGGTTGTCCAAAAAATTAATTTGTTATTTTCCATAGATGGCTCTAGTAGCACTTAGTTGTCTTTCACTTCATTTGAAACAATTCTGTTAGATTGTATTGTGACAGCTGTCATATCAGCATGTGTTAAAAAAACTTATCAAAACTGGTGAATTTTTGTGTACCTATTTTAATATCGAAGGTGGAAGAAAATACATAATATTTTCAGCATATTATAATTTCAATTGAGGTAAAAACACATCTGAAACACATACAAAAAGATTTGTGCAGTGTATGGAGAAGGTGCTGTAATTGATCGAATGTGTCAAAAGTGGTTTGCAAAGCTGGAGATATTTTTCTAGATGACACTTCATGTTGGGTAGACCAGTTCAAGCTGATAGTGATCAAATTGAGACCTTAATTGAGAAAAATCAATGTTATACCATGCGGGAGAAGGCTGACATACTCAAAATATTCAAATCAATAAAGTTATTGGTGAAAATTTAAAAATGTGTCTTTTATTTTATGGAATAAACTAAACTGACTTTTTGGCCAACCCAATGAAATGGCACCAGATCTCCCTCTTGTTCTCCCTCTCCCTCTCCCTCTCTCCACTGTAGTTCCATTAATAAGTTGCGACATTTTTGCCAGAGTATTTGGGGGGGCAGGGAAGGTTTTATTTATTTATTTTGAAACATTGCAAAGAGCTCTGTTAGCAGCATTTATGTGCCTTTCTTTTTTTATATAATTTTTAATTATTGTTCAAGTACAGTTTTCCGTCCTCTACTTCCATCCCAGCCCACCCCCCCCCAGCGATCCCCACCTTCCTCCCATTTCTACCCCGCCCCTTGTTGTTGTTCATGTGTCCTTTATACTAGTTCCCATAAGTTCCTCCCCTTTTCCCCCCGAAATTCCCTCCCTTCTCCCCTCTGGTCACTGTCTCCCTGTTCTCTATTTCAGTGCCTTTGCAACAGCATGGATGGAACTGGAGAGCATTATGCTGAGTGAAATAAGCCAGAGTATTTTTTCAATATCAAACGGATGATGCCATTCTGTTTTAATTTTTCTTTATTTCTCTTAGGATAAAGTGCAAACTCCTTAATCATAATATATATATATATTACTTTCCAAAATGTTCCTTTCATCCCCTAAACATCAAATGTGCCTCACATTTCAACTTGCTAAATTATTAAACTCTCTCAAATTGATGATATCCTTGGACACCTCCACAACTTTCCTGTACTGGAATTTCATTCATTTTTTTATAACTGTTTGGCTTCTTGAACAGAAGGAAAAATATGCTGCATGATGTCATCTCATGACTGGCACAAATATTCCTGCAGAACCTCGTAAATGTTTAAATTAAGCTTGTTCTAAATGTCCCTTTAATTTCCAATGCCCTTATTATATACAGAATAAAAATAGTAAAATAAATTCTTAATTTCAAGGAGCCTGTATATTTGGGGGAAATACTAAAATATATGAACAAATAGTATATATAAGGATACACATCATATTTCATTACAGGTGCTTTCTGTACCAGTTTTATAAAACCTAACTTATAACTCTCTTTAAAGCAACCTTATTTTCAACAATTCTCTGTCAATGCCCCCTCAAGTGACCAACAAAACTTAATCTCACATCCCTTTAGTGAATTATCAACACTGCTGGCAGACTGATGCTTCTAAAACACAGATTGTATTCTGTCACTTTTCACCCTGAAAGCTTTAGTGACAACACATCGTCTATGGGATAAAATTCAAACTCGGTGACATTACCTTCATGGCCTATTAAAATCTAACTCTGAATTACCTTTCATGCTTAGTTGCCTAAAATTCTACTCTGGTTCTAGCAACAACAAATCACATCGTTCTTTGAACCTACCATGACTTCTCTCTGAATGTTATTCAGTTTTCTTGAATGTCATTTCTGCTTGAAGAATCAATACTAACAAAACTACATTTACCTCTTAGGTCTTCCTTGACTTACCACTCCCTGATATAATCAATTATTCATTATTCTATAACCACAAAAAACTACTAAATACTTGTGCACTAGTACGATGTTGTACTTTCATTTTAGAACAAAAATGTATGTATATTAGACAGGAGATTTCTCAACTGCCGAGATGATCCTCTCTCATCTTTATGCTTCCAAGGGTTTAACACTGACCAGCTTATAAGGGATTAATACATGCTTGTGAAATAAATGAATGAATGACTGTACACATACATGCACATATGTTTTTATCCATCTTATTTTTATATCGTTTTGCTCATCCATATTATACATACACAATTATGTATCATACATACTAATGAGTATATGATATGTATGTATGCACACATATGAGATACATATATACACACACACACACAGAGTTTAAATAATAAAAACAGATATATCCGCCATCAGTAAATGAGAATTTTGGTTCAAAGAAATGCTATATGGCACACTGCATTATAATTTGATATTATATAGGGCCTGAGATGGTAGTAATACCAGCAAAGGCATTGGGGCAGGAAAGGTAAATCCATACCTGGAATGGATGCCAATTCCAATCAGGGTGAATTACTGTCCCCTGATGGTTGGGACACGATTGATATAATCAGTCAAACTAGAGCCATGTGATTGGTGGTTCCATTAGTTGACTTTGCCCCGTGAAGTGCTCCATGTTCACCTCCAATATTGGCAGGTTAAGCATGCAACAGTAGCAGCAGCTAGATCCCACATAAAGGAAGGAAAACCCTGGTCTTGGACTGCTTCCTTCATGGGCCCATTGCTCAAGCACTGAGGTAGCTGAGGAGAAGTTTTCATTAATATCCTTAAGAGGTCTTCTTACCTTTCCTGGTGATAACACCGTTAACAGGGAATCCTCTAGTTTGGATACTCTTAGGTAAGTAATAAGAATAAGGTGAGACACAGGTTCTCATGCTTTATACCCATACCTGTTATTTATCCACGCGCCTCTCCTGTAAAGTTCTTACTGTTTTATCACTGCATTGTTGGAAACCACTCTGCCTGGTTTTAGGAGTTGTAGCTGTCCATCATGGATAAGGCTGAGTGAGTGACCCTCAGACTGTGAGCCACTAAGGAGACAAAGCTTGTCTCCCTGGCAGGAGCGCTGCTTCTGCTTCATCCATCTCTGCCCCAAATGCTTGGTCAGTTAGTCAGTGGTGGGTATGACCCCTCAGAGTGGGGGCAACCTAAGCCAGGCATGATTACTTGGGAGGCCCTCAAGGAAGGACTCGGGGGGGCTACAGCAAAGAGGGGGTGATGGACCTTCACCCCCCCACCCAGCTTTGACGAAGCCCAAGTCCTCTGTCTGCTAGAAGTCTCTGAGAATTCCTTGGCTAACTGCCTCCTCCACCTGACTTAACCCTGAAAACAATGACGGGGGGTGGTGCGGTCCTGTGCTGGGAATGGTGGGCTCCCTGGGTAATTAGGCCTGAGAAAGGATATGTAAAATCCTGTGAAGCCTGCTTTGCTAAGAATGCTCTTAGCTAAATGATAAAGGCCTGGGCAGAAAATGAGTTTGTTTTCCCAAAGTTCTGTAGCCTTTTAGCAGATAGACCCTGACTCAGAAGAAGCCCTAACAGTTCTTTGTATGCTGTCTACTGTTTACTGCCTGAAATGATTAATAAGTTGTACCTGAACTCCTGCACAAAAACCCCAATAAAAGCCTGTCTAGGCAAGGGTTGGAGTGCTCTTCCCTTGAGAGGGTGGCCAGGCCATTCTGAGGATCTCTCCCTTGAGGGAGTAGTCCTGCCACCCCTTTTCCTCCACAGGACTTGGTAGTCCATGTGAACTTGTCTTGATTTTCCATCCATAACGCCACAGGCACTGCAGGCCAGTGCATGCGTCACTGCATCCCAATCTTCCTCTTTTCAATCAGACACCTCATCAACAAGCCAGCCATCTGTGGCCGCTCAAGTATCTGTGTATATGAAATCAGACCATATCTCCCTACATGTTGCTCACACCTATTCACACTGGGAGAATTTATTCTGACCACTGCCTTCAGGGGCATCTCTGATTAGGATGTAGTGTGGTGGAAGTTCAGTTTGGTTTGCAGCAATACATCCAGTTAGTTTTCTCAGTTAGGGAAACCCCCATGGAGCCATAGGTATGGACTAAAGGAGAAGCATTCCTTCCATGGAGTAAATGAAATACTTTAACTTCTTCATGTAAATTACTGTTCCTCCTGGATCAGCTAAGGTCCAAATCCAAATACACAATTTCAAATGTACACTAAATTATATTGCACGTGTTACATTTCATTGGCGGAGACCTGCTCTGGTTGCATAATTAACACATATACATATCTGCATTCAATTCTACTGGTCTCCATAGCTAGTAAGGACCTGGTTTTCAGAGAGCAGATAGTCCTCTTCTACAGAGGACATGACCTTGAGCTACATGCAACAACTATATCTAGTCTAGGTACTTCTGAAACCCTGAATTTAATAGTTATGTGGTGAAAGCAGCAGGTCAGTATGCAACACACTAGAACATTAGTCCCAAGTATGAAAGATTCACAGAGTCCTATGACTCTATCACAGTGGTGGCTGTGTGAGGAACAATAACTGGTCCTTTATTTCATAAAGTAAATCCTCATTAATGTGGCATGTCTTTAATCTAGGAGGTTTTTTTTTTTTACCATTTCCAGGATACATTCAACTTACTAGTTTGTCTAAAATACTTGTGGAACAACTAGAAACGGCTACCATAATGAAATCAATATGTGAACCACTGTGATGTCCCATGAAATCACAAGAGATGCCTGAGGCCTCAGATGAGTATAATGTGGTAAGAACAAGAGAATCACTGTGATTCTTAGTAGAAAACTGTGAATGAATATTGGTTCTCTTCCCTTAACAAAATGTGTTACTTTGATAATCTATCGATGGAAACTGAGAAGAATGTATCTTCCACAGTAATAGTGACATACATGTACCAGATTTTATGTTCTGTTACAGAAACACATCTAGTCCAAGTTTGGGGGTTCAATCTCTGGTTGGGGTACACACAAAAAACAACCAATGAATGCATTTTAAAAATAGAGTAATAAATCATTGTTTTTATCTCTCTCTCTCCCTCTCTGTCCTCTTCTCTCTCTTCCCCAAAAAATCAATAAAAAGGAAACATATTCAGAAAACAGTTGCATATATGGTATCACTATTTAGATTTATAGTAATTCACTATCCCCCACCATAGTTTGTTTACCTGTGCTTTGAATGGCCCTACAGGTGAACTGAATAGGTAAATCATAGAAAAAAATTACTTCTGACTCTTCAAAGACTTTGAGGGTGTCACTGACTTCTGCAGGTCTTCCTGACTTACCACCCAGGACTTGAGTGAGTGGAAGCACTCTGGGACATTTCTTTGGTCTTTCCTGCTATAAGGGCTTTCCCTCAGCTGGTCAGCCATGAACCAGATTCTAAATATGCCCATCCTTGTTTGCACATTTGAAAGAGTATTTTACAATCTTGATAAAATATATTATTTAATGTTACACATGAGCCTTAATCAAACATTTTGGTTCATTTATTTCATTTCTAAAACTGCTATATTGAAGTATAATTTACCTGCAATAAAAATTTACCCACTTTAAGTGTACAACTCAACGATTTTTTTGTAAATATACAGAAATTTCCATTTAATTAGAATTGTCATCACCAGGCCTACTTAAACACTATTCTCATTTCTGTCTCTAGATTTCACTTTTCTGGATAACGAATATAATTATTCATGTAATTTTATATTAAGGAGTTCTTATTCAGCGAAGATTTTCTAAATGTAGCTTCATAATTTAAACATTCATATAAGTCTCTGTAACTTTGTCCATCACATGTAGAACTGAGCATCAAGACTCCATAGAAACTTCAAAGGTGCAGGTAAGTGGGCCCTTGTTTACAAGGGCTCTTTATAAATGAATTAAACCCAGTAAAAATTCTCACAAAATAGTTCACAGCTTGAACACCTCAGGTCTGTGCTTCAGAGAGTTTACCATGTAGTTGTTTTTGTAACCAGTTATATGTACTATGTTGCTTTGAAAATGAGTGCTAAATTCAACCGTTATTCAGTACTCAACCGTTATTTTCTTCGCCATCGATTTTTTCATCTCAAGGTCACCCAGTCTGATGTATGCCTATACCTGTACCTGAAGTTCCCAATATATCCTAGCAGGCAATACTAAAGGTAATAAAAGTTGGAAGTCATCTATCTAAAACTACCTGGATACTAAAAGCTCATTTCAGGGAGCTGAATAGATAAGATATTGATTCTGGTGAAAGACAATGTATGTTCAACTCATGGTCTAGTAATAGAGGGAGTGGAATTAGAGAGGCTCCTGTCACCACAAATAATCTGAATCTCCTCATGAACCCAGATGGTTTCTAAATGTGTAAAACTTTCAACTTGCAGGAGCCTGAAAAATAGGGTGCTGCCAGGCAAAACAGAACAAATGCAGAACAGAATTCTGTTATTTAATTACAACCCACATACCTGATGTAGCACTTCAATTAAGATTAGGCCAAGTTGCTACTAGTCTGCTTCACGTACAAACTGAGGTAGCTTTTCTTTCTCCATTATTCTGTTAAAGAGAATTGGATTTTGTTTTGTTTGTTTTATTTTTAGGGCCTTATGTCCCCAGGCATTGTTCTAAGTTTTAGAGACCCAGTACTGAATAATGAATGAAACAGAAAAAGCACCTAAATTTATAGAACTTATATTCAAGTGGAAGGACAAAAAAAAAAGACCCTAACACAGGGTCTTTTCAGTAGTAAAGTGATTTTCAGTAGTAAAAAATAACAGCAAAAGAATAGAGTTTTAGGAAAGTATGAACACATCTTTAGATACAATTGTCAGGGAATACCTGTATAAAGATGATATTTGAGCAGAGAATTAAGAGAAAGCACAGCCATATGAATTATTCATGAATTAATCTATAAATACAAAAAGTCCAATTATAATGATAGACACTTTTGTGTGTATGCAAATTTAAAAGTTGACTTCAAATTCATATAGAGTGTGTTATATGCAAGAATACCCAAAATGCTCTGCAAAAGGAAAACAAGTAGTCACGCATCAATATTTCTTACATAATTCTAGCAATTAAAAACAATGGCATACTGATATTTTATGTTTGCCCCACCAAATCCACACTTCATCTCTTGCTATTTCTTAAATATGAGCTGGGCATGAGCTTTCTACCCTGACGATAAATTTAGTATAAGTCTCCAGAAGAAAATGCAATAGGTTAATTTTGTGGGGAAAAAGTCTGGAATGCTTGAACAAGAATATGAAAAGTTAGACATGAGGTCTAAGAGTTAGCCAGAGGGCAGGTCAAGGGCCATAGGTTAGCCATAGGGCCTTGCTAAGCACTATGGATGGTGATGTAAATGTGGTTGGGAAGCCACACAGAGACTCTGAGTGAAAGAACAACAGTTACATTTGAAAGAAATTGTCTCCCGTTTCTACCTCCCCACCTTGTTATTGTCTATGTGTACTTTTTAAAAAAATATTTTATTTCTTTATTTTTAGAGAGAGGGGAAGGGAAGGAGAAAGAATGGGAGAGAAATGTCAATGTGTGGTTGCCCCTCATGTGTCCCCTACTGGGGACCTGGCTTGCAACCCAGGCATGTGCCCTGACTGGGAATCGAACCAGTGACCCTTATGGTTCACAGGCCCATGCTCAATCCACTGAGTTACACCAGCCAGGGCGTCTATGTGTACTTTATACTTGAGGGAGGTGGGGAGAGCTGGGAGGTGGGCTGGGGTGGGGCTAAAAGGCAGAAACATGTACTTGAACAACAATTAAAATAAAAATAACAAGAGTCATAGAAAATAAATAAAAGAAATTGTTGAGAGGCACTGCAAAGGGGAGAATCATAGAGACTAGTTGGTAGAGTTTGGGACTTGGTCAGAGGTGAAAGTGGCTACAATAAGAATTGTAGTGAATACAATGGAAACAATATGTCAAATTCAGTAAAGAAATCAAAGACAAAGTGCACACATTTTCCTTATGTGTTGGATATAGTGTTTAAGAGAAGAGTCAAAGATTACAACATTTTGAGTTTGATGGACTGGCCATCTCATATATGTAAAAAAGTCTGGGCAATGAAAAATATTCATGGAGATGATGTGAGAATCAAGAGTTTAGACTTGAATATATTGTTTTACAAACATTTAAATATCATTTCAAAAGAAAAAATGGGTCAGGCAATTGAATAGTCACAAGGTAGTGAGAGAAAGAATGAGTTTCTAAATGTATATCTGTGTCATCAATAGAGAGAACTTTAAAAGTCATGGCTCTGTGTAAAATTAACAAATAAAAATAAAAGGTACATACAACCTTGGGACATTACATCATCTCAAAGGTATAAAGACAAAAGAGAAAGTATTTTAAAAGCATTGATTCCTACCAGAATCCAAGAAACAAAACTGTCTTAATGAGAAAGTGATCAACACTGTCAATCGTTTTGAAAGTTCAATTTAAAAAGAACTGAATTGTAAGAGAATTACTATAACACACAACCCCAAATCTCAGAGAGCTAACACAAATGTTTACTTCTCATCCACATAGGAATTAAATGTGCATTAGCAGAAAGCCAAAACTGTAGGGTTTTCTCCGTGTAGCCATTCTCATGACAGGCTTCTTCTGACTCCAGAAAGAATAATTTAGTTGTAGGAGTGGGTCACCCTTTGAGACACAAAGGCTATGTAGAGACACATAGCCAAGATTTTTGGCAATCTGTCAAGAAAGGAATCAGAAATAAGTATTCCTACCTTACTCTAATCCAAGCCTGTCATCTTTGCTGATTCTTCCATGGATTAAATAAAATAGGACAATAAGAGTCAAAGTTCATACATTTACAGATTTAAGAAATATGGAGACACAGTTCATAAATTTAAGAAATATGGAGGGAGGTGAATTGTTGATCTTGTGGGACAAACATAAAATATCAATACACCATGTTTTAATTGCTATAAATGTGTAAGAAATATTGATGCATGGCTATTTGTTTTCCTTTTGTATAGTGTTTTGGATATTGTTACACATATCATACACTATACAAATTTAAAGTCAGCTTTTAAATTTGCATACACACAAAAATGTGCCACCATTATAATTGGAGTTTTTTGTATTCATAGATTAATCCATGAATAATTCGCATTTATGATATTAAGCCCTAACATGCATGAAATTTATTTATATCATTTATTTAACTCTTCTTTTATAGCATTCAACAATATTTTGCAATTTCCTGCCTAAAAATACTGAACTGTATTTCTTAATTTCTATGTATGTTATAAATTTGTTTAGGTCTCAAGTGGACTGTTTTTCAAAATATATCTTCCAATTCACTATCACTGATGTTTAGGATCACGATGGTTTTCATACACATATTTCTCATAGAAATGGTACTGATAGAATGGTACTGTCATTAAGCTCTGGGAATTTCATTGCTTCTTCTAAAACTTTTTTAAAAAACAAACCTTTGCATTATTCATAAAATTACTTGCAAGAATGTCTAAGCTTGTTATATATTCATTTTTGTGAGGAAAGGGCAATTGATAAAATATTTATTTTCCTTTCATTTTTTAAAAATATTTTATTGTTTATACTACTTTATTTTATTTATTGTGCTATTACAGTTGTCCCAGTTTTCCACCCTTGTCCCCCTCCACTTGGCACCTCCCATTCTCTCTAACAATTCCTCCCTCAGTTCATGTCAATGGGTAATGCATATACATTTTTTGGCTTCTCCATTTCTTATATTGTTATTAACATACCTCTGTCTATTCTTTACTTACCAATTTGTACTTCTTAATCCTTGCAACTTTTTCCCACAATCCCCCCTTACCCTTCCAAATTGATAATGAACCAAATGATTCCCATATCTACAATTCTGTTTCTGTCCTGCTGGTTTGCTTAGGTTGTTTTCCAGATTCAATTCCTGATAGTTGTGAATTTATTACAATTTTAATGTTTATAGGCTTGATCTTCTTTTTCTTACATAGTTCCCTGTAACATTTCACATAATAAGGGTGTGGTGACGATGAACTCCTTCAGCTTTACCTTGTCTGTGAAGCACTTTATTTGCCCTTCTATACTAAATGGTAGCTTTGCTGGATAGAGTGATCTAGGTTGCAGGTCTTTGCTTTTTATCACTTTGAATACTTCTTGCCAGTCCCTTCTTCCCTGCAACACTTCTTTTGAGAAATCAGCTGACAGTCTTATGGAAACTCCATTATCGGTACCTAACATGCTTTTACCTTGCTGCTTTTAAGAGTCTCTCTTTATCTTTAACCTTTGGCATTTTAATTATGATGTGTCTTGGTGTGGTCCTCTTTGTGACCAACTTGTTTAGGACTCTCCTTGCTGGGCCTTGTATGTCTGTTTCCTTCACAAAATTATGGAAGTTTTCTTTCATTATTTTTTTCAAATAGCTTTTCAATTTCTTGCTCCATCTCTTCTCCATCCAGCACCCCCAAGACTCAAATGTCAGTATATTTGATGTTGTCCCAGAGGCTTTTTAGCCTATCCTTGTTTTTTAGGTTCTATTTTCTTCTTGCCATTCTGATCGAATATATTTTTCTTCCTTATGTTCCAAATTATTGATTTGATTCTTGGCTTCATCCACTCCATTGGTGGTTCTCTGTAAATTTTTCTTTATTTTACTTCATGTAAACTTCATTTCTCCCTGTATCTTTTCTATGTTGTTGAAGTACCCAACAAGTTCCTTCAGTATTCTGAAGGAATAATAACCAGTGTTCTGAACTCTGCACCTGATAGATTGCTTATCTCCATTTTGTTTTTGTTTTTTTCCTGGAGTTTTCTTCTGTTCTTTCATTTGGGCCATGTTTCTTTGTCTCCTCATTTTGGCAGCCTACCTGTATTTGTATCTGTGTATTAGGTAGGTCTGCTTTGACTCCGTCTTAGTAACGTGGCCTACTGTAGAAAAGTGCACTGGTACGTTGGATGGGGCTGAGCCTTAGCTGACCACCAGGGTAATCCATGTGAACCAGGTTAATGGTGTCTCTGACATGGTGTTGCCACTCTGTGGTTCTGTGTGAGGGAGGGCTCAGAAAGTGGACAATGCTGCTGCTTGGCATCTAGAGTTCTGTCCAGGCACCCTCACTCATGCCAGACAACTCAATTTCCACCTGTGTGCACTGGTGCCCTTCCAGATGCTGCCCCAGTGCTGAAGCCCAGAGGGAGCGAGTGTGCATAAGTACTAAGTCCATTATGGACCCTTTAAGAGGAGACTCCTGAGAATCCTGCAATTTCTTCTGCGGACTCAACCCCCATTGGTTTTTACAGCCAGAAGCTATGGGGACTTATCTTCCTGGCAGTGGAACTCTGGCCTGGGAGGTCTGGTATGGGGCCAGGATCCCTCACTTCCAAGGTACCCTTCCTGATTTTCATATACAACATGAAACAAACCATTCCATGTCTCTAGGCCTCTGCCTCTCCTATCCTTCTGGATGTGTGACTTCTTTAATTCTCTGGTTGTTAGATTTCCATACAGGTCAATTTTCTGATGCCTCTGGGTAGTACTTGTTTTCTAATTTAGTTATAATTTTTGCTGTTGCTGTGCAAGGTGTGAGCTGTGTTTACTCATACCTCTATATTGACTGGATATTTTATAATTGGTGACATATATATATATATATATTATAATTGGTGATTGAGATATATATATATCTTTAGAGGGGAAGGGAAGGAGAGAAATATCAATGTGTGGTTGCCTCTTATGTGTCCCCTGGTGGGAACTGACCTGCAACCCAGGCATGTGCCCTGACTGGGAGTCGAACAGCAATCCTTTGATTTGCAGGCCCATGCTCAATCCACTGAGCTATACCAGCCAGGGTGACATATTTAAATTTTTATTTTCACTAGTAGATATTATTTTACTCTAATTTTGATTAAAATGGAAAATGAGTAAAATTGGCAAATATATTTATCTCATTATTTCCATTATTTGAATTTGTAAAATTTTATATATCCTACTTTTCCTCACTGCACATTTTTCTTATTCATTTTTAAACTATAGATTTTATGTCCTGTTAATGATTAATCTTAAATATATATATGTCTATATCTATATAACATATACAATTAAATTAATATAATGTATTGAAGACTGACTTCTACTTTAAGAAAGAGGCATCAACATAAACTTGTATTGTGTGTTATTGGGACTATGAATATATATACAGATAGACAGATGCAAAAATAAATATAAATGTGTGTATATGCATGGGTAGTAGATCCATATTTCCTAGTTCTCTCTACTAAGAGGGTCTATTAACAATGTTATTCCTGTGACACACACATATCTTGGTGCCTGTACTCCATTTCCAGGAAAAGGAACCAAATCTCACTGAAGAAGTGGCTAGTTCCAGAACTTAGGCAGGGCTAATAGGGTATGAGCTTGAGCAATGTTTGGGTGCCAAAATAGAGCTTACAGTGTGTGTGTGTGTTCATATATGCTAAAATATTAAATAAAATTGTAATTAACATTACAATCAAACCAACAATTTAGAGGTATTTTATCAGTTATTAGATTTCTCCTATAAGTGAGATCATATGGTATTTGTCTTTCACCAACTGCTTATTTCATTTAGCATAATAATCTCCATTTCCATCTATGCTGTCACAAAAGGTAGGAAATCCAAGGGGCAAAATAAATGAATGAGCACAATGGAATCAAAGATATAGAATCATGGAATAGTCTGACAGTAGTAAGAGGGGAAAAGGAAGGTATGGACTATTTGAAAGAGGGTGAAGGGATTAGTCAAAGAACATATTTATGAAGGACTCAATGACATGGACAACAGTGTGGGGATTGATAATGGAAGTGGGGGGTGGGCTTGGCAGAGGGAGTTGCAGAAAAAAAAACTGGGACAATTTTAATAGCATAAAATAATAAAAAGTAAAAAAAGTTATTGAAAAGATAATATTGGGTTAACACCTATAGAAAAAATATAATCCATAGCTTATTATTTTGATACTTATTGACACTATTTAGACATTTATTTATTTATTTTATTTTTTAAATTTTAATTGTTGTTCAAGCACAGTTTTCTGTCTTTTACTCACATCCCAGCCCATTCACCCAGCCCTCCCCCACTCCCTCCCATTTCCACCTCCCTTAGTTATTGTCCATTTATCTTTTATACTTGTTCCTGTAAACCCTTCCCCTTTTCCCCTGAAATTCCCTACCCTCTCCCCTTTGGACACTGTCAATATTTATTTGTTTGTTTGTTTGTTTTAGATATTTATTTATTTTTAGAGAGAGGGCAAGGGAAGGATAAAGAGAGAGAAACATCAATGTGTGGTTGCCTCTCATGTGCCCCCCACTGGGGACCTGTCCTGCAATACAGGCATGTGCCCTGACTGGGAATGGAACCAGTAACCCTTTGATTCACAGGCCTATGCTCAATCCACTGAGCTATACCAGCCAGGGCTGACATTTATGTTAATTATTTCTCAATTTTAAATTATACTTAATGCTGTTAAAATGGTTTATACTTAGTTTTTTTCTTTAAGAGATTTTAGTATACAATTTTTATAATTAATATAAGTTAGACCTCTAAGCACAAAATAGCAATTTATACTTCTATAAAATGATGTATTTTTTTAAAAAGATGATGAAAAAATTAAAAAATAAAAAAGATGATGAATAGCTATTTTCAGGTATGCATCATCTCCCATATGCCCTCCTTCAAACAGAAATCACCCCCCTTTAATTGCTAAACATTTTATTAGCCTAATGCAGCTGATGGTGTGAAAAAATACAAAACCAATGATAATCATCCTAAACCAATGATAATTGGATTGGAGAAAAAGCACTTTTCATACAGAAAAGGAGGAGATGATATACAATACTGAATGGAGAGGCAGAACTTGTCAGTCAAAAACTCAACATTTCAGAAATACTTTTAAGTTAGAAAAATTTTCACATTTTTCATTGTTGTTCACATACAGTTGTCTCCATTTCCCCCTCACTACTCCTCCCTACCCCAGCCACCCCCATCTCCCACCCTCAATCCTACCCCCTTTGGCTCTGTCCATGTGTCCTTTATACATAGTTTCAGTCAGCCTTCTTGTGAGGAATTATGAAAGGGGTGAAATGAAAATAATTGATTCTAAAAAGTGTTTGTTAACCACTACCCCACCCACACACACTTGGAGGTTTCTTAAAGTTTGAAATAATTACTTTTAAATTATTTTTATTGACTTTAGAGAGAGGGGGAAGTGGAGGAAGAAAGAGAGGGAAAGAAGGAGAAGGAGGGAGAGAGAAAATAAAAACTACACAGATTTGTTGTCCCACTCATTTATATATTCACTAGTTGACTCCTGCATATGCCCTGACCAGAGACCAAACCCACAACCTTGGCAAATGGGGCAACACTCCAACCAACTGAGCTACCCAGCCAGGGATGAACTATTTACTTCAGACATAGTATTATTTCTTTAATTAGATGGGTTTTATTTAAAGTACCATACTTATATCACCCATAAATATTAGTTTTTAGTAGAATATAAGCTATGGCCTTAAATTAATGGATTTGTTGAGGTATTCCAAATTTATGGTTATATTTAGTTATTTTACGTGTGTGTGTGTGTGTGTGTGTGTACATATACATGGTTCAGAATTAGGTAGTCAGAGGAGTCTTACTGAGGAAGTGGGGTAAGTGATCCCATTAAGGTGTATTAGGATTTCGCTTTGCTTTTTTAACCTAGTAGTTAAGAAAGTCAAGATCCTTAACTTCATTAAGATTTATGCAGTCAGGAAGAGAGAATTTAGGGAACATAAAACTGTCCAGAACATTACAAAGCAGGTACATAACAGTCATGTTAACTAATTCTCTCCTGCTTACTTTCCACCCTTCTTGTTACCACTTTTGTCATCCCTTGGTTCCCTTAAGTCTAACATTAATGGTCCTCCAAATTCCTGAACACCTGAGTCCTCTTTTAGTTGACATAACCTTGTGCTCACCCGGTAGCCCCTCTCTCCACTCAATGTATGTTACACAGTGCTGAGAAGAGGGTTTTCGGCAACAGGTAATGTGTTGGGCATTTTCCTCCAGATCATTTGTAAATCACTACAATTATATTAAGTGAAATAAGCCAGCCAGAGAAAGACAAACACCATATCATTTCATTTATATGTGGAATCTAATGAAGACACTGAACAATAAAAATGGAGACAGATTCGTAGATGGAGAGAAGGATGGCAGCCAGTGGTGGGGGCAGAGGTTAGGGGACAGATGCACAGGGAGCAAAAACAGGGCTTGTGGATGGAATCCGACCCTCCACCTTGTTTTATCTGGCCTGGCACTTCGTTTCTACTGGCAGCAGCACCAAGCTCTCACTTAACTGGTAAGGTGCAGTTACAGTTATACAGCCCTAAAATTACATTTGGCCCTTTGAAGGCAACTGCGAGGCTGGTGTAGCCCCTGGTGAAAATGAGTTTGACACCCTTGGGATAGAAGGATAGAGCAAAAATAAAAAAGGACTTATTGGCATGGACAACAATGTGGTGATTGCTGGGGGAAGTGGGTCTAGGGGACTAAATAGTAATGGAAAAAAATACAATCAAGATTAAATAAAAAATAAAAATGAAATAAAATAAATCACTAACAGCCCCTTTTCATTTGTCATAATGCTCTAATAAGCTTCTTTGTTTTTGCAGTGGAGGTGGTGAAAGTTTGAATGACTTTCATGCCTAAATCTCATGTTATAAAAATATTAATAAAAGGAACAGTGAAATAGGTCAGGAGGGGAATTGGAATAAAATATTATGGGAAAACCCTACAGCAGTTGATAAGAAGCTAAGGGCCCCAGGAGACAGAACTTAATGAGACAAAGTGGTGGTACCTGGACTGTGTTTGTGAGTAAGTAGCCAAAGGAGACCACTTATGTAAAATAATTGCATAGAAATATCTCCACATTTATCCCCTAAAATAACTCCCTATTTGTCTAAGTTTCTAAAAGTTCACCACTGACTGTAAAATATTTCTTTGTCTTCTGCAATTAATTGGCTAAATAGAAGGTAACAACATAAGTTTTTAGAAGTATGTGGTTCAATGTGATTGAGAGTAAGCATACTGAAGAAAATATTTAAATTAATTCCTAATATGCACACAATAAAATATGATTACGATGTGGACCCCGGATTTGGAGATTTTAACTTTTATTAACAAAGTAGAAAGGAATATACACTTAGAAAGATATAAACAATCTATTTAAAAAGCAAAACAGTAGAACATATGCACCCCAATGTTCATAGCAGCACAATTTACAATAGCCAAGAGTTGGAAGCAACCTAGGTGCCCGTCAGTAAATGAATGGATCAAAAAACTATGGTACATATACACAATGGAATTCTATGCCGCAGAAAGAAAGAAGGAGCTCCTACCTTTTGCAACAACATGGATGGAACTGGAAAGCATTATGCTGAGTGAAATAAGCCAGGTGTTGAAGGACAAATACTATATGATCTCACCTTTAACAGGAAGCTAAACAACAAAACAAACAAGCAAGCAAAATATAACCAAAGACACTGAAATAGAGAACAGGCTGACAGTGACCAGAGGGAAGAGGGGAGAGAATTTCAGGGGAAATAGGGGAGGGATTTAGAGGAACATATATAAAGGATACATGGACAACAACTAAGAAGGGTGGAAATGGGAGGGAGGGGGGAGCATGGGGGATGGGATGGAATGGGAGTAATAGACAGAAAACTGTACTTGAAAAATAATTAAATAAATTTTAAAAAAGCAAAACACAATACTTGCTTAATACTTATTAAAGTATGCCATGGCTGGTATGGCTCAGTGGATTGAGTGCCAGGCTGCCAAACAAAGGGTGCTGGTTCTATTCCCAGTGAGGGTACATGTCTGGATTGTGGGCCAGGTCCCCAGTAGGGGGTGCGTGAGAGGCAACCACACATTGATGTTCCTCTCTCTCTTTTTCTCCCTCCTTTTCCCTCTCTAATAATATATAAATAATATATTTAAAAATGAAATATTAATAAGATATGAGGGAAGGATTCAAGGAGAGAAATACATTTAAAGTCACACTTTAAGGGTGAAGAAGAGCTTTATTAGGGGATAAATTAAATCCACAGATGAGAGAAATGGGTGGGGAGAGAGGGAGGAGGGAAAGGAAGGGAGAACAACTGACTGACTTGGTTGTAAAGAGTAACTGTTAGAAAGATGTAATGGGTCCTTGTCTGTGAGAAGATTTAGCAGAAATCCTAATGATTAATGCACAATTCGTTTGTAATGGCGCATTAAGAAAAATACATGTGGACCCATATACCTACCTGATCTTTATTCAAGACTAAAGAAGCCACACATTGGGAAATTTACTGTCATATTTCCCTAAGGTCTGGCTCTTCCTCCAGGGCAGAAGCTACCTTTCTCCTAGTGAAAAAACACTGGATCAGGTACAGTTCAAAAGGTGGTTGGCAAAACTTCAGTATGACTATGCTCCAAGCACAGCTTACTGATCCCTACGTGGGGGAGAGCAAAAAGCAAAGCAGTGATAGGGCTCTGCAACGAATGGAGGGGCTGGATCTGAGCCACTGTGCTTTAGGAATAGCCATTTCTAGCACTAGCAGTTATATGTAATGCCTTTACTATTGTAGTTTTATTCTTCCCAAGTCTTCAGGAAGGTTTTATTAAGAGTCACATCTTACCAAGTGGGATAAAATGATATCAACAGATAAATCTGAGTAAAAGGTACATGGATGTTTTTGTACTATTCATATTTTTTCAACTCTCTTATAAGGACACAATAACTTTCAAATAAAAAGCTGGAAAAAGAAAAATAAATATGTACCTCTAGCAAAAGCCCAATACTATTATGTACATTGAGGGTGAAATTCGTGTAAGGCACTTGGAATAAAACCAGCCACAGTTTAGCTGGTTTCCAGGTAAGCTTTCAGCTTCTATCATCTAACCAGAAAGGTCAGCAAATCCAAGTAGTTTGTGAAACTCAGATATTTTAATTTTGGTTCAACTCTAGAATTAAAGTTCAAGCTACCCAGAACATATGTGTTGGACACACATCATAACTTTTCCAGAAGCCCTATCTCAAAAAAAAAAAAAAAAAAGCTTTTAAATTCAAGTTTGGTGGCTGGAGCAAGCAGTGTTTAGATATTTTACAGATACTTTAACTGATTTATCTGTTTTCACTAGTATGTAGCTCCACTTACTGTGTTAAGAGTCTGTCTGACCTATATACATGACTTCTCAAGGTCTATTCCAAAACTGGAAATGTTTATAAGGTAATCCAGCAAAAATTAAATAATTCATCCCAGAATATTTGTGCAAACATCCTAAATAAAATTTGATAAACTATTAATAAATAAGAACTTTAATAATTCATTAAATTATTTCTACTATTAAAATAGTATAAAAACGAGGCAGTCTGTGATTTCATATATTCATTGATATCTTCTGCTGTCAAAAATTTAAGGCATTTTGCCCTGGCTGGTGTAGCTCAGTGGATTGAGTGTGGCCTGCAAACTACACGATCGTGGTTCGATTCCCAGTCAGGGCACATGCCTGGGTTGCAGGCCAGTTCCCATCAGGGGATGCACGAGAGGCAACCACACATTGATATTTCTCTCCCTCTCTCGTTCCCTTCCCCTCTAATGATAAATAAATTAAAAAATCTTTTAAAAAATTTAAGGCATTTTATGAAAAATATGTCAACATATTGACCTACTTTTGCATCTGAATTATAATATGAATAAATACTCATGGTCTACAGAGGAAAAATATACATTCATAAAAATAAATTACATATAAAATAGTAGAAACAAACAAATAATCTCTAAATGATTATTATTATTCTCCTAAGATTTTAGGGAATTAAAATTTTAGGGCATTTTAGATGTTCATAGGCTATAGATTTTATTGTGAAATTACTATATATCTGCATTGTCATATTAACATGTAAAAAATTCTCACTGTACTTTTAAATATTTCAAATTATTTGCTATAGAATTTCAATATGTCTTTGAGACATTAGAAAATTATTGTTAAATATTACAATGTCAGAGTACCACATTTTAAAATGAGTTACACTTACTAAAGTCATTATTTCTAAGTAAAGTATGTAAAATGGAGAGGGCCTTAGTTTTCCTACAAAATTTTTATATTTATATTTAAAAATAAATTGGATTATTGTGATAATATGGTATCTTTCATTGTTTCTGCAGTGTAGCAAACCCCTCATAAAGTTAAAAGGGAGAAATCATTTTTATCACTATTCTACGACTAGATATATTTATGGTTCATAGAATGCATATTTCTCTCAACTTTTATAGAGACTAGAATATATATCAACTTTTCATTTTGATGAGCACAATTATTTTCATCTATAATAGAATATATTTTATCTGAACTCAACATGGTAGATTTAAATTTAGAGCTAAATATTTAGCCACATTTAATAATCATGTACTATGGGATCTAAATTTCATTTTTATACTTTTATATATTAAAGACTGTTGGAAGTTGCCTAAAGAGTTTTTGAGAGAGAATTACATGCTATATATGTAGACATATAGATTTATACAGCTATGATTTTTTAAAATTTTTTATTTATTTATCTTTAGAGGGGAAGGGAAAGAGAGGAGAGAAATATCAATGTATGGTTGCCTCTCGTGAGTCCCCCCCTGGGAACCGGCCTGCAACCCAGGCATGTACCCCGACTGGGAATCGAACCATGATCGTGTGATTTGCAGGACCGCACTCAATCCACTGAGCCATGCCAGCCAGGGCACAGCTATGATTTTTTATATGAAAAGCACACATTTATCTGGACCCCATGGAATTAGCACCAATGAAAGGCTAGAAAACATCTGCCTCCCAGTCACTGGTTTACATCCTGCACTTTTGTCCCTCCACTCACTAACACACAGATCTCCTGAGTGAAGAGCAATGTGTTATTGCTCTTAGGAGGGATGTGTTATTTGATTGTATTTCAACTGCACAGTCTTTATAACAGTGTCTGCTGTGATAAAAAATGCTGAAAATAAGACAAATGAGGAAAAGCAGTAAGTAAGCAAGATTCAGTCTTGTGAAATACAATAAACAGAAGTGAATAAGAAAAATGAAGAAAGAAAATAACAAAGAGACAATGAGCAATTATGTGTTTCAGATAAACAAAATGCTCTGCTGAGACCAATACTATAATGTTATAAAGAATATAGAAACCAAACTTTACTCCTATTTTAAATTTGAAAAGAAAAAAACAACCCTGCAAAACTGAACAGCTTCCTAAGAACTGCTATGTTTTCATTTCCTTCTTGAATTTATTTTATCAAAAGCCATGTAAACTATATATAGTAATTGCCCTTTCTTAGAAAATATTGCCCCAATCCCATCATGCATTTCTTTTATTTCAGTTTGTTCACCACCAAAGTATAATCCTCCCAGGTGACTCAAATTTCCAGGGATGGCTATCCCCATACTGTCCTCATCACCCCCTCACACTATAATTGCAAAAATCTCTACATTTTTTTTGCTCTTTATCTCCTTATTCCAAGTACCACCTGACTGGACACTAAGATTATAACATTCCCATACAATCCACTCAAAGGTATATAAGTACATGATTATCATGGGAATTTTCAAACATATATAAAATATTCATTAACCTTATTTTTAAAAACATACAAATGCACAGTAACCAACACATGATGACTCTTGGGTCACTGAGGTCAGTGAGGATAATCACTGTTCTCCTCACACCCCAAGATGAACAATTTTATACCAGATATGTATCATTTCCCCTTTAAATAATCCAAAGGTTATTTTAAAAGCAAAGTCATAAAAATCTGTATTTATTTTTTCTTATATGTAGTCAGTATTAAAACCTCCCTCATTGTCTCATTTCAATAACTGCCTTTGTACATTTGTTTTGTTTATTTCTTTAAAGATTTTATTTACTTATTTTTAGAGAGAGGGGAAGGGAGGGGGAAAGAGAGAGAGAGGAACATCAATGTGTGGTTCCCTCTCATGCACCCCCTACTGGGGACCTGGCTCGCAACCCAGACATGTGCCCTGACTGGGAATAGAACCAGCCCCCATTTGGTTCATAGGCTAGCACTCAATCCACTAAGCCACACTAGTCAGGGTGATTTGCTTTGTTTAAATCAGGATCCTAATAAACTCCATAGATTGAATTTTTCATATTTTCCATTAATCTAGAACAGATCTCTCTCCTTCCCCAACCTGCCCCTCATCCCCAATTAACTTCTCCAGGAAATGAGTCCTTAGTCCGATAGTATTTCCAACATCCTCCACTTGGCTAATGGCATCACCATGGTGTCGACATGCTGTCAACCTCATTGCTTCCTATAAACTTAATCAGGCCTAGGGATATGATGAGACTCATGTTAAACACTTAGATGGATATTTCAGAAGTAGTGCCATTTAATTTCCATTGCAGTACATTTCTTTTATTATTTATTTTTTTTAATTTCTCAATTACAGTTGACATACAATATTGTGTTAGTTTTAGGTATCCAACAGAGTGATTAGACATTTATATACCTTACAAAGTGATCACCCTGACAAATCTAGTACCCATCTGGTACCATACATAGTCATTACCTTCTTATGAACTAATTTCCTAATCTGTACTTTACATGCGTAGGACTATTTTCTAATTTCCAATTTGTATTGCTCGATCCCCTTCCTATTTTTATCCCATTCCTCTAAACCCCCTTCCATCTGGCAACCAACAAAATCTTCCTTGTATCTCTGAGTTTGTTTCAGTTTTGTTTGTTTGGTTGTTTGTTTTGGTTTTTAGATTTCACATATAAGTGCCATCATATGGTATCTGTCTTTCATTGTCTGAAATATTTTATTTAGCATAATACCCTCTAGGTCCATCCACATTGTTGCAGATGGTGAGGTTTCATTCTTTTTTTTATGGCTCAGTCATTTTCCTTTGCAACTATGTATCAGTTCTTTGTCCATCTACTGATGAACACTTAGTTGCTTCCATATCTTGTTTATTGCAAATAATGCTGTAATTAACATAAAATGCATATGCCTTTTAAATTAGTGTTTTGAATTCCTTTGGATAATTACCCCAAAAAGAAATTGCTGAGTATTTCTTTGTCTTTGTTATAGCCTTTGTTTTAACGTTTATTTTGTTGGGTATAATTATTGCTACCCAAGTTTTATTTTTTTTCAGTTTCCATTTTCAGAAAATATATTTTTTATCCCTTTACTTTCAGTTCTGTGTGTCTTTCAATCTGAAGTGAGTCCTCTGGAGACTTTATATGTATGGGTCTTGTGTTCTTAACTATTCAGCTACCCTATTTTTTAAAATTAAAGCATTTACTCCATTTACATTTAAAGTAATTGCTGATGGCTATGTATTTATTGCTACTTTATTACTTGATCTTTTTCTTCTTCTTAAAGAACTCCTTTTAACATTTCTTATACTACTAGTTTGGTGTTAATGAATTTATATTGTCTCCCTTCCTGACCTGGAAGCTCTTTATCTGCCCTTCAATTCTAAATGATAGATTTGCTGGGTAGAGTAATCCTGATTGTAGGGCTTTACTTTTCATCACTTGGAATATTTTGTATCAGTCCTTTCTGGCCTGTGAAGTTTCTGTTAAGAAATCAGCTGACAGTCTTAAGGAAGCTCCCTTGAATGTAACTAATCTCTTTCTCTTGCTGCTTCTATAATTTTCTGTCTTTAACCTTTCCCATTTTAATTATGATGTGCCTTGGTGTGGACCTCTTTAGACTCATCTTGTTTGAGACTTTCTGCTTTCCCTGGGCTTGTGTGTCTATTTCCTTCACCGGGTTATGGAAGTTTTATGTCATCATTTCTTCAAATAGGCTTTCAATTTCTTTCTTTCTTCTCCTTCAGCCCTTCCTATATGAATTGATGTTGTCCCAGAGACCCCTTTAACTATCATCATTTTTAAATTCCTTTTTTTGCTGCTCAGATTCAATGATTTCCACCAACTTGTCTTCTAAATTGCTGGTTTGATCCTCTGCTTCATCTACTATGTGGACTAAGTCTAATTTATTCCTCATTTCTGTTACTGTATTTTTCATTTCTGACTGGTTATTTTTTATGTTTTCTATCTCTATTTTTATGTTTCCTATCTCCTCTTTTAAGTTCTCACTGAGATCAGTAGGCTTTCTTATAACCAGTGTTCTGAACTCTTCATCTGGTAGATTGCTTGTCTCCCTTTTGTTCAGTCCTTTTTTGTTTTGGAGTTTTGTGCTGTTACTTTATTTGAGACAAATTTTTTGTTTCCTCATTTTGGCTGCTTTCCTGTGTTTGTTTCTATTTAGTAAGTAGAGCTGTTATGTTTCCCAATTTTGGCAGAGTAACCTTATGTAATTGATGTCCTGTGTTGCCCAGTGGTGCAGTTTCCCTGGCAAACTGAGGCAGATGCTCCAGATGTGTCCCTTGAATGGGTTGTATATGCTTTCCTACTGTAGTTGAGCTTGATTGCTGTTGGCATATCAATGGAAAGAAATGACTCTCAGGCTAACTGGTTGTGAGGACTGGCTGTGACTCTAGTAGAGAAGCTATTATTGTGCAGGGGCTGACTCTAAGAAGCAGTATTCACAGATTGAGACTCAGATACCGTACTTATCTGTGCCAGCAGGAGGAGGGTTCAGCAAAGGAACAATAGCTTCTGCCAACACTTCTGTCTGGGAGAAAGGTACCTCTCCAACCCTCACTCTGATGCAAGACAACCCAGTTCTTCTCCATATGTCCCTGACACTTTTCAAGCTGTTTCCCAAGCACTGGAGCTCAGAGAAAACAAGTCTGTCACCAAGTAAGTCTGTGGGGGCCCTTTAAGAGGAATGCCTAGGATTCCAAAAGTCCTCCATCTCACTAGACCATAATCCCTGCTGGTTTTCACACCCAGAAATTATGGGGACATCTCTTCCCAGCACTGGAACCCTAGGCTCAGGAGTCTGGTGGAGTACTTGGACTCCTCACCTTTCAGGAAGAACTTTCATTGGTGAGATATTCCTCCCAATTTTAAAATACAACAGGTGGGTATCAGACTAGACAGTTCTGTATCATCTTCTCTCCTACCAGTCTCAATATGTCTTCTTCTGTATGTCTTTAGTTATATGACTTCTGTTCAGCTGGCTTTCAGGTGGTTCTCAATGACAGCTGTTTTAAGGTTTATCTGCAGAAGTGGTCATGAGAGGAGGTGAATACAATGTTTACCATTCTATCATCTTGACCAGAAGTCCAACTGCTGTGCGTGTCAAATCAAGAGATACACCATGTCTAAGCAGTTAAAAAATGACAAGGGGATTCAGATCTTACTCATCCATTATCAAGTTTCTCTACCAACTTTTCACATAATCATTTTAGCAGCCATTGAAGATCATTTCTTATCATTTATTCCCATTATGTACATATTTTCAGATTTAAAAAACTCTAAATATTTTAAATATAATTATATATATATAGACACCTTCATTTATATATGAGTATCTACAAACCATCTCTGCTTGGAAGTCTAACACATATACCCAAATTAACTTTGCCCAAGTTAATAAGAGACTACTGTCCTTAATCCATAGCCAAGTCATCTCAACTCAAAATGGAAATACCAGGCACTGAGTTTCTTTTCCTATAAAACTAGGAATAGTCCTTTGATTCTTCTTTGTCTCTTATTTTATATAATCTATTATTTTCTCATATTGGCTTTATTTTTCAATTATGTTCTGAATATTAAAAAAAAACAGGTTTGAATCCTGCTGTAATACTTAACCACTGTTCTCTTCTCCTGCATATCAGCCAAAGTGATCCTTTAAAAAATAAATCCCATATTCTACCTATAACCCCCCCTAAACTTTTTTAATTTCAATTAACATAAAATACAAACTCATTATTATGGCCAATCAACCATACTTTATCTAACCTGGCCTAGTCTTACAAAATTTTCCTTCTGTACATTCCTCTTACACTTGTTCTTACCTTGCTCATCAAACAAAATGACTATGTTCCCAATTCAAGGCTTTTTTACAGGAAGTTCTCACTTTATGTTATTAATTGATGTTGAAAATCTGGTAAAATGGCATATAACAAAACCAGTTATAAGAAAGACTAATTGATACACATTAGTTAAGTTCCTACAATGTCTTATCAACATTATAAAGAAATTATGTTGAATGAAACAACATTGAGAACCTGCCAAAGTTGCTAGTCTCTACATTTAGAATATTCTTCTCAATATCCTCACATGACCCCCCTCATATCATTTTAGTGTAAGTTCAACAGATCTTTTCTGAACCCCTCCCCCATTTAACACAGCAAACCTGCTCACTCATAATTTTTATCATATTATCATACTTTTGCAGAGCAATTATAATTATCTGAGTTTGTCTTATAAATGGATTCATTAATTAATTCATATATCTACTTGTTCCTAAACAAAATATATATTCCATGGGGTTAAAGAACTTAGTGCTTTTCATCCCTGAGTCTAAACAGTGCTAGACACATGGTTTGTAATAAGAACTCAATTAACAACTGAGTAATTAATTTGCAATAAAATATCCATTCCAATAATGTGCAAAGGGAATTTTCTAATGATCCAAAAAGTACAAGCTATAATAAATTTGATTAAAATTAAGCTGAGAACTATTTAAATTAAACCCAAATGAACTAAATAAAGATGGAGGGCTCAGCATTAGTTATGATAAAGTTTGATAAAGAAAATATCTCACACGTAACTAGTGCTCCAAAATAAGTGCTGCACACAGGATTATTTAAAAATCACAGGATTAAGCGAAGACTTTTGAGCACACCGAAATTTCTCCCAAGCATATTTCTCCAAGTAGTTTGTCTTATTTTGCAAGTCAAATATGACAAAATATATCTTAGTATGAAATATTTTTCATAAAAATTATGCCACATAGTGGACATCCAAATGAAGCTTATTTTATTAAATATATTTTGTTATACATAGTTTAATAAATATAAGGTAAAGGGTATAGTTATAACCTATGCTTTATTGTATATAGGATATCATTTTAAATTTTTAATATTAATGTTAAAAAGTCCCAATGCAAGCTTATGGTTGCTAGTTACTACTACATTCTATTCCTTTTTTTAGTTTTGCCTCTTTCTAATACAAATGATCTGAAAATAGTAAAAACTACCAGTATGTATTTTATATGTAGAATTTAATGAAAATTAAATCTACCTTACAGGCTTTCATTTTTCCAGATTAAATTTGATAGATAAAAACGTCAGGAATTATGGCAGACACACAGAATGTGTGACAGTCAATGTGTTTGTTTCCTTCACTCTTGAACAAATATATCCAAGTTGGGGATAGGGAAGGAAGAAGCAGACTGAATTTTTCTCAGTGACACTTATAATTAGGCTTCATACAAAACTCTGGTTTAACATTGTGTCACAGAACATAGTTTCTCTGACTCTTCCTCAAACAGATGAGCCCCTAATATAGGTCTTTCTACCACTGGGTTCATAGCAGGTAAACATTCGTCTTGAAAACAGCTCAAGTACTTTACTGCTTACAAGTTGTTGAACACTATTGCACTTTGGGGTAAATCCCTTACATTATTTTAATGTGTTTTATTATTTATAAAATAAAAACAATAGTCATCACCATGTCTCATAACTATTTGACAAGGTTGTTATGTGGCTCATATGAATTCACAGACATATGAATGGCTGTATAACTGTTCATATTGCTATTATTGATAGTAATAGTAACAAATAATCTACTAGAAGGCAATGGCCAGTTTCACAGTGTCTTGTCCCAGGTTCAGTTTTGAGGCACTCTGTAATACTGGAGATCATCTCTCTGTAGCAATAGGTTTAATTTTTCCTTAATTTACCTAAGTGCTTTTTATCCCTAATGATGATAAGGGTTTGTTTCCCCAAGGAAATACCTAGCTCATCTAGCTCATCTAGCTCATCTTGGTTCTGAATTATACAACACACCCAGCACATCAATGCTACTAGGTTAGACAAGGTGTATTATGAAATAGTAATTGTTTAAAACATCACTTTAAATGAGGGACCAAATACTAGAGAAGTTGGTTCTATGGTTGTTGAAGACACTGTGCCACCAGACAAGGATTGTGTCCCTGAAAAATTAATTGCTTCCAGGCCTGGTTGTCAGTTAACATAGTGAACCAATGATATATCAAGAAGTAAAATATTTCATTTTTATGGTAATGTTTTTCACAGCTTCTTTTCTGAACTGGTTTTGCATTGATAATATATCCATCAAGTAATTGCAGCTGGAATAAACATTTACCGACTAGCTCATAGCTTGACTGGCATACCCAAGGCATCCTTATGACATAAGACATATTCATTTTCAGATTAACTGAGACCAGTAACCAAACTACTGATAACATTGTCCCCTGGCAGATTCATGAAGTTTGTCTTACATTAATAGTGACTGTTAACTAATATGACAGTCTAAAACAAATAAAAAAGATTAAATTAGCATATAACTGATATGTATTTATTTGGCTAACATTCCATATGTTGCAGTTTGTTCAGCATTGGAGGTTGGATAATTGTGAATGCCTTCCTAATTTTTTAGAAACATTTCATTTAATTAGAATTAACTGAATTTAGAACAAGTCAAATAAAGGTTTCTTTGACTGCCATAAATATACCCAGTTTAAAAGGCCGACATCTAAAAAGATAACACAATGGCCTCCATTATCTTATTTTCAATCAATAATCAGCAATAAACCTGTAACTTATTTAAAAATATATAGCCATCTACTCCAGGAAGACAAAAAACCCAGTTAAAAAATGGGCAAAAGACTTGAACAGACTCTTCTCCAAGGAGGACATACAGAGGGCCCAGAGGCATATGAAAAGATGCTCAGCATCACTACCCATCAGAGAGATGCAAATTAAAACCACAATGAAATACCACCTCATACTAGTCAGAATGGCCATCATAAACAAATCAACAAACAAGTGTTGGAGAGGTTGTGGAGAAAAGGGAACCCTAGTGCACTGTTGGCAGTAATGTAGACTGGTGCAGCCACTGTGGAAAACAGTATGGAATTTCCTCACAAAACTAAAAGTGTAACTGCCTTTTGACCCAGCAATTCCACTGCTGGGATTATATTCTAAAAGAGTCTTGAATCACCGATCCAAAAGAACCTATACACCCAATGTTCATAGCAGCACAATTTACAATAGCCAAGTGCTGGAAGCAACCTGAGTGCCCATAAGCAAATGAGTGGATGAAAAAACTATGGTACATATATGCAATGGAATTCTACGCAGCAGAAAGGAAGAAGGAGCTCCTTCCCTTTGCAACAGCATGGATGGACCTGGAGAGCATTATGCTAAGTGAAATAAGCCAGGCAGTGAGGAATAAATATCATGTGATCTCACTTTTAACTGGAACATAATCAACAAAAGAAAAAAGCAGACAAAATATAACCCGAGAGGTTGAAATTAAGAACAATCTAACAGTAGCCAAAGTGAAGGTGGGAGAGTGGAAGCAAACAAAACCAAGGGGAAGGGTGAAAGCAAGGGAGGGAGGTGGGTTTGGCTTGGCGGGGGGGAGTGTGGGGAGAAAATGCAGACAACTGTAATTGAACAACAATAAAGTAATTTAAAAAATAAAATAAAAATATTTAACCATCCATAGGGAGCATACTTTCTTATGAACTTTGCACAAAAACAGATTGTACTAAAATTCAAAACAAAACACTTTTTTCCCCACAAGCATACATTAGTCAGTCATTGTGTGATGCTATTAAATTCAAATAACTTTAGATGTTCTTTATACGCAAACAGAGGACCGCCCTCTAGGTCTTTCACTGTTGCTGCTGTTCTAGGCCCCTTTACTCAGTGGGAAGAAGGCAGTGTCATAAGCAGTCAATAAGTCTCTGGGTGCCCTGGCAGCACTCGGAACAGTGCTGGACACAGAGCGACCGACCATCCAGTGATGCTGAGGGATCTCAGGCTCACAGGCCTCCACAGCTCACTCGTTGCCTAGTGTAGGCTTACAGCAAAATCATCAGAAGCCCATGATCCCTGTTCACAAGGGCCCCAGATACCTTCATTCATCTCAGGAATGAGCTCCCAATTTCACAAGTTAATTTTAACCCACTGTGACATCCAAAACACCCTCATTCATGAAACAGCACTGCTAGGATGTGGAGATACAGAGCCTGTATGCTGACCAAAATTCTGGGTACCAAGACTGCACTAAACCCAAGTTTACTAGAAAAACAAATCATTTTCTTTTCAGGGGTGCCCAACCTTTTGGGGCCACACTGGAAGAAGAGTTGTCTTAGGCTGCCCATTAAATACGCTGCAACACGTAATCACAAAAAAAACTTCAAAATGTTGTAAGTAAATTTATGATGTTGCATTGGGCTGCATTCACAGCCATCCTGAGCCACATGGGACCCCTGGGCTGAAGTTTGAACACCCCTGCTTTAGAGCCTAATGCAGGGCCTCAGAGACCTGGGATAGGAGCTAAACCAAAGGACCACAGGAGAAGTACTACCCCCCACAGGGGCAGCACTCAAGGCCTGGCCTCAGCCTGACACCCACCTTCCTCCTCTGCAGCTCCAGTTGCAAGGGTCTAGTGACCCCCGGGCCTCCGCTGCAGCTCCAAGGAAACCCAAATGTGGAGCGGAGTGGAATGGAGCAGGAGCTGGGTCTGACAAGGGCTGAAAGCCAGGTTCTGATGTTTCCCCACCGGCAGGGGCTGTGGAGGTTCCTCCTGAGCTCTTCCAGAAGCACTTGTATGTGCCAGTTACGTGATGGACGCTAAGCAGATCACGCAGATGTTTTAAATGTGAGCAGGTGGTTTCAGCTGTGGCCCCTTTAACCTTTCCCAGACCTTAGCTTGCTGGTGGTGTAGTTTCTGTTGCTGTGACCCCACTTTTCATTTTCTAGTTAGGTCCTCCCTTTCCGTCTTGACACTTTTCTCCACCCGGCAGTATTTGGAGTTGCAGGGTGTGGTTTGCTTTTTGGTGGAGCTCTGGGAAACGGAATGGGGTTCTGTCACTGCTTCCACTGTAGTTGCTCTCACCAGACTTAAACACCAGGGGGAGCTCACGCTGCTCTTTCCCCGTTTTCCCCTTCTGGAAACATTGAGACTGCCTCTGGTTTTCATGGTGTACCTAAAAACTGGAAAATGATTTTCATCCATCCATCCCCGGGGTCTCCTCACTCCTCAATCTTATCCTATCTGCATATAATTTCTGATGTCATAAACCCAATGTGGAAGTATTGGTTTTTTAACATTTTTTAAAGATTTTATTTATTTATCTTTAGAGGGAAAGGAAAGGAGAAAGGGAGAGAAATATCAATGTATGGTTGCCTGTTGTGCATTCCCTGCTAGGAACTAGCCTGCAACCCAGGCATGTGCACTGACTGGGAATCAAACCACAGTTGTTTGGTTTGCAGGTCCACACTTAATCCACTGAGCTACACCAGCCAGGAGAAGAAAGTATTGTTTAAGTGACCAAGTTGTTTATTAGGTACATGAGGTAAACTTGGGCACCTCCTTGAGGTACCCTGGATTCCTTGCCCAGGTTCCTCTAACACAGCCTCTCTGGGAGTTTGCATTTCCCCGCTATTAGGTAGTGTGGCTACCTAATTTTATAGGTGAGGAAATAAAGGTGCCATTGTTGCATGATTTACCAAAATGTATACTTCATTTAAAAATGAACGTCTGCCCTGACTGGTGTGGCTCTGTGGATTGAGCACTGGCCTGCTAGCCAAAGGGTTGCTGGTTTGATCCCCAGTCAGGGCACATGTCTGGGTTGTGGGCCAGGTCCCCAGTAGGGAACATGGGGGGCCACCACACATGGATGTTTCTCTCTCTTTCTCCCTCCCTTTCTCTCTATAAGTAAATAAAATCTTTTTAAAAAAAGTGTAAATGTTTCTGTTATTAAAAATGATTAATTTTTTAAATTTAAAATGAGTTTCTGTATAAAAGCCAAAACTCATGTTTAAGCTTAGTTTATGCAAACTATCCAAATAAAGAATAATTTAATAAAAAAGCCATAATGGTATGGAATGGAATAGATTGGAATTTGTAAGTCAGCCTCCTGTGTGTTCGCCTATGTCCCCATTGTTTGCTAAGAAATATCTTGTTAGACTTACTAAACATAATATTAGGCTCTGTTCATGTTTCAGAGCTCATGTAAGTTAATATCTATTTTCCATGAGTCAGCATGGTGCAAGGAAGCTAGAACATCCACTTGACGCTGAAAATTGACAAGTATTTTTCAAAGTCAGGATTCATTTACCTAACCAAACTGATTTCTTGTCTGCATTTTGAAATAGAATGTGGATAAACAGATGTATTACTCTTGTGGATATTTCCCAACACTCCAAAAAATGTATCTCTATAGCAGATGTGTAGATGAATAGGGTGTTTGGCAGAAAACATGTGGCTGGAAATAAGCCGGGAGCACACTGGGCCACATGGGAATGGGGAAACTGTACCTTTTATAAGATACTTCAAAAATCCATTTTTGAAGATAGAGGAGGACTCTAGTTGGAGCCACATAAATTGTAGGACAAATCAGAAAAGGGATAGAAATCCAAAAACATCAGTACATTTTTTAAAGAATCGATAGCTAAATTGAAGCCAGTTTGAACTGAATCCTCTCCAGGTACATGGTGTGACTACATTTCATGCATTGTTGAGACTGTGGATTCCTATTACATTGAGTTGGTATTTGAAAACACTAATTGTGCCACTTGTTATTTATAAACTTCTTTTATTTGATAAATTTACGAAATAGGTAACCAATTTTAATTTTGGTGTCTAAAGAAGATCAAATATTTCTGTAAAAAAAGCTTCTAATACAACTTTTTTCTCAGAATACCAATAATCTGTATTATAAATTCAGAATTATTTCTATAGATGACTCTATTTGGTCTTTTTTGGTAACTAACTCAAGGAGCAAATGCCTAAGACAATGTAACGAGTCCAGTTTAAAATGTTGAGTTCAAATGCTACAGAATTCCTTGCTATCCATTTTTTTTAAATTGCTTGTTCTAATGACTAATGGTTAGAATAAGAGGGCATCAGTGTGTCATGTTTACTCCCAATTCTCTTTACTTAGTCAATATGCTTTATTCAGTGATTCCAAGTAGGTCAACTTGGTATTCACGGCTCATACCTAAACAGAAGCCTGTGAAAGATAATTGGTAAACAGTAACACTCCAAAATTCTAATCCATGGGGTCATCAGACGATTACTCTTGCTTGTTTATATTTATCTTGCCAATCAACTATTTCTCTTTTTTCATCTGTAAAATCATAGTATCTGAGATAAACATAGTGTGACTTCATAAGCTATTTTTCTATTGCATAAATGACATAATGCAATTTCAATTAAATCATGTGTAAAACTATATTTTTATATTTCCACTTGAAAAGAGACTACAATAATTAAAACTAAAGCAAAAATAAATGAACCATGATGACTCGTTAAGGACCTTATCGTATGCCATGAATCATTTTGAGTATAAAATAAAAATTCCAAATCATTAAGTAACTTAAAACTTTCTTATAAATTCTATTTTTATGGAGACACATCAAAAACAGTTATATTAATACTCGCACTGCATTCACATATTTGAATTTCAGGATTCTCCCAAAATGAATCCCTTAAAATACAAGCCAAGTCACTGACATAGAGATAGAAGTCTCCGATAAATGAAACAAAAAGATGTGCCTTGAAAACAGTATAATCTTCTCATCTCTGTGCCACAGTAATCCTGTGTAGTCTGCAATCATTGGCAACTATGGCATTTTTATCCTTGGAGAAATGGGACTTACATGTGCTGAATGCCAACCAAACTATGTCTGCTATTTGTGTTTCAACTGGTTTTAAATTTAAGATACACCTTTACTTTTAAATTTTTCATGATCTTCCTTTTCAGTGACAAAGATGCATTTCCTTATATTGGTCTTCATGGAAGATAATAACTATATTAATCAAACCTAAGTATTAATTAATATCATAATATATCATGGGCGTAGAGTGTGTCAAAACTGTATGTGTGATACAGTTTTAAATACGTCATCTCAGTTACTCCCTAACTCGTGCCCATTAACACTGTTTTGCAGTAGAAGATACTGAGGCTCAGAGACAGTAAATGACTAACAAAAGTTTACAAAGACCAGTAAGTGACAGAGTTGGGGATCAAGTTTCATTCTTTTTCTAGTATACTACACTGAAACAATTCCTCTTATATGGCCATAATTAAACAGAATAAATATTTTTATAGTAGGAGATATTTAAAAATGGTCTTAACAGGTAAGTATGCTTTTTTTCTCAGAGTAAATTTGTTTAAGGTCATTTGATATAAGAATAGCAAACAGATAAATTACTTGGAGTGGTAACTGATTAAGGCATGTTTAAAGAATGACAAATAAAATGGAGAGGGCTTGGTGCAAAGAACATAGCATGCATTTTCAACTAAAAAATAAGAAAGTGCAGTTTAGGAAAGATTGGGTTGAGCCTTATATGTTGTAGTAGGAAATAAGATACAAACCTCTGGAAAGTAAGGAAACACAAACTATTGCTTCCTCCTCAAAATCCACATAACTCCTTCTGCAGTGGTTATGTTAGATTGTTTAGAGATGGGAGGCAAGGAAAAATTACTTTAAGTAGCAGAATAAAATTTGCATAATTCAGATTTAAGGAGTTATTCATTTGAAAGCTGTGTAGTACCTGAAGTGCCACAACAATAGGTAGGCACCTCCATTATTAGCAGGGAAGTGACTGAATTCCCACAGGGAATTTCAGGCTACATTGTAAAATAAAACATATGTCAACTTCAATATCGAAATACTTATACATCCTCAATTTCTGACAGGTATTTTAACATAGAGTCTGATGAAAGATTTGAGGTGAGGATTTCAAAAACTAGAGGAAAATCATGGAAGAAGTTTAATAAAGTCTCCTGCAAGTTATGAGCACATTAAACAAATTAATAGTTGATGGAGACATTACATGAAGTATTATAAATATAAATTAACATCTGAAAATGGGAAGACACTTTTCCAGTTGATGGCTCTATGTCAAATTTTGGATCAGAAATGAGTAGAATTGAGTCATTGTTGAAAAATAATTAAGAAACAATAGCAACAATAACAGTGCATGAAACTCCAGAAATTCAAGAGTAAATATACTTGAAGATGACACCAATTACCCCTTTCCGACAAACAAGAAAAAAATCAATAGTTTATGTTTGGCTTTAGAATAATCTAGACTATCTGATTCAGNTCAAAAACTAGAGGAAAATCATGGAAGAAGTTTAATAAAGTCTCCTGCAAGTTATGAGCACATTAAACAAATTAATAGTTGATGGAGACATTACATGAAGTATTATAAATATAAATTAACATCTGAAAATGGGAAGACACTTTTCCAATTGATGGCTCTATGTCAAATTTTGGATCAGAAATGAGTAGAATTGAGTCATTGTTGAAAAATAATTAAGAAACAATAGCAATAATAACAGTGCATGAAACTCCAGAAATTCAAGAGTAAATATACTTGAAGATGACACCAATTACCCCTTTCTGACAAACAAGAAAAAAATCAATAGTTTATGTTTGGCTTTAGAATAATCTAGACTATCTGATTCAGTGTCCACTGAGGTCAGGACTGTCAAAGTATTAACCAGTCAACCAAGAAAAAAACTCAGAACCTTCACATCCTCTTACTTTCTATGTATTAATTTCTTCTGTTGACTGAAGATGGGGAATAAGAAGAAGGAGAACTGTAAAGAAGTAGGGATTGTTAGCATAAAAAATGTCAAAATTCACTTTTTTTATACTTGATTTTTCACAAAAAAGCCATATATAATTATGGCTCCATATATGAAAAACCACCCATCTTTAGCCAATGCATCTATTTACAGCTAATTCTAGGTTTGCTATTTTAATTATTTAAAACAAACTATTTTTTACTTAAAAAAATAACTTTTATAAAAGTCTTAATATTGAACAGAAGCTGTTAATAAAAAAATGTTTAACAGCCCTGACTGGTGTGGGTCAGTGGATTGCATCCTGGCCTGAGAATGAAACGGTTGCCAGTTCAATTCCTAGTCAGGGCACATGTCTGGGTTGGAGGCCAGGTCCCTGTTAGGGGGTGCATGAAAGGCAACCACACATTGATGTTTCTCTCCCTTGCTTTCTCTCTCCCTACAAATAAATAAATAACATCTTTGAAAAAGCTTCAACAGTAAACAATATCACATCTACCACATGCATGTTAAAAGAGACTTATAGATGGAGACAAGGATGAGAGCTAGTGGTGGGGGGGGTGAAAGGATGGGGGGATTTCGGAAAAAGAGTCATGGACATGGAAAGCAGTGTGGTGATTACTGGGGGAAGGGGAATGTAAAGGGAAAATGGTAATGGAAAAATAAAATAAAGGTTAAATAAAAAGCAAATATTAGGATAAATTAGGAGTTGTGAAGTTACTTGAACAATTAAACGCAACCTTCCTTTACACCCACAGTTTTCAAGATTCCATATGACTATGATTATATTTTATTTTTTATTTACTTATTTTAATTTAATTATTGTTCAAGTCCAGTTCTCTGTCTTATATTCCCAGTCCTGCCCCCCGCAGTGCTCCCCACCTCCCTCCCATCTCTGCCCCCCACCTTAGTTATTGTCCACGTGTCCTCCATACTTGTTCATGTGAGTCCTTCCCCTTTCCCCCTGTGATTCTCTCCCCTCTGGTCCCTGTCAGCCTGTTCAATATTTCAGCGTCTTTGGTCATATTTTGCTTGCTGGTTTGTTTTGTTGTTTAGATTTGTGTTAAAGGTGAGATCATATGGTATTTGTCTTTCACTACCTGGCTTATTTCATGCAGCATAATCCTTTCCAGTTCCATCCATGATGCTGCAAAGGGTAGGAGCTCCTTCTTTCTGCTGCATAGGATTCCATTGAGTACATACACCATAGTTTTTTGATCCAGTTATTTACCGATGGGCATCTAGGTTAGCTATCGTAAATTGTGCTGCTATGAACATCGGGGTGCATAGGTTCTTTTGGATTGGTGCTTCAGGGTTCTTAGGATATACTCCTAACACTGGAATTGCTGAGTCAAAAGGCACATTCATTTTTAGTTTTCTTAGAAAAATTCCATACTGTTTTCCATAGTATGGAAAACATACTGACTGGTTGTACCAGTCTGCAATCTCACTAACAGTGAACTAGGGTCCCCTTTTCCCCACAACCTCTCCAGCACTTGTTGTTTGCTTCTTTGTTTATGATAGCCATTCTGACTGGTGTAAAGTGGTGTCTCATTGTGGTTTTAATTTGCATCTCTCTGATAGCTAGCGATATCAAGCAACTTCTCATGTGTCTCTGGATCCTCTGTATGTCATCCTTGGAGAAGTGTCTGTTCAAGTCCTTTGCCCATTTGTTAATTGGGTTGCTCATCTTCTTTGAGTGGAGTCCTGTGAGTTCTTTTTATGTTTCGGAGGTTAAACCTTTGTCGGAGGTATCATTGGAAAATATGTTTTCCCAAACAGTTGCTTCTCTTTGTATCTTGATACTGTTTTCCTTAGCCATGCAGAAGCTTTTCATTTTGATGAGATCCCATTTCTTTATTCTTTCCTTTATTTCCCTTGATCTAGGGGACATATCAGTAAAAATATTGCTGGGTGGAATATCTGAGATTTTCCTGCCAATGTTCTCCTCTAGGACTTTAATGGTTTCACGGCTTATATTTAAGTCTTTTATCCACCTTGAATTTATTTTGGTGTATGGTGTAAGTTGGTGCAACAGTTTCATTTTTTTTGCATGTAGCTGTCCAGTTCTCCCAACACCATTTGTGGAAAAGGCTATCTTTACTCCATTTTATGTTACTGCCTCCTTTGTCGAATATTAATTGACTATAGAGAGTTGGGTTTATTTCTGGGCTCTCTTTTCTGTTTCATTGGTCCATGTGCCTATTTTTATGCTAGTACCAGGCTGTCTTGATTACAGTGGCCTTGTAATACAGTTTGATATCAGGTATTGTGATCCCTCCTACTTTGTTCTTCTTTCTCAAAATTGCAGCTACTCTTTGGGGTCTTTTATGGTTCCACATAAATCTTAGAAGTGTTTGTTCTATGTCTGTGAAATATGCTATTGGCACTTTAATAGGTATTGCATTGAATCTGTAAATTGCTTTGGGTACTATGGACATTTTGATGATGTTAATTCTTCCAATCCATGAACACAGTATATGTTTCCATTTGTTTGTGTCTTCCTTGATTTCTTTCTTCAGTGTTGTGTAGTTTTCTGCATATAGGTCTTTTACCTCCTTGGTTAGGTTTATTCCCAGATATTTTATTTTTGTTTTTGTTATACCGAATGGATTTTTTCTTGATTTCTGCTTCTGCTGATTCACTGTTAGTATACAAAAATGCCTTTGATTTCTGGATATTGACTTTGTATCCCGCTGTTATGCCAAATTTCTTTATTAGTTTGAGCAGGTTTTTGGTAGGGCCTATAGGATTTTCCATGTACACCATCATGCCATCTGCAAACAATGCCAGATTTGTTTCCTCCTTTCTGATTTGGATGTCTTTTATTTCCTTTTCTTGTCTGATCGCTGTGGCTAGAACTTCCAATACTATATTGAATAGAAGTGGTGAAAGTGAGCAACCTTGTCTTGTTCCTGATCTTAGTGGAAAAGCTTTTAGTTTTTGCCTATTGAGTATGACGTTGGCTGTAGGTCTTTCATATATGGCCTTTATTATATTGAGGAATGCTCCCTCTATTCCCATTTTTCTGAGTGCTTTATCATAAATGAATGTTGTACCTTATCAAAAGCTTTTTCTGCGTCTATTGATATGACCATGTGGTTTTTGTCTTTGCTTTTGTTTATGTTGATGTATTACATTTACTGATTTACAAATATTGAACCATCCCTGCATCCCTGGGATGAATCCCACTTGGTTATGGTGTATGATCTTTTTTATGTGTTGTTGGATGGGATTTGCCAATAATTTATTGAGAATCTTAGCGTCTATGTTCATCAGGGATATTGGCCTGAAGTTCTCTTTCTTTGTTGTGTCTCTGTCTGGCTTTGGAATTAGGATGATGTTGGCTTCATAAGAAGAGTTGGGGAGTTTTCCCTCCTTTTGGATTTTTTGGAATAGTCTGTGAAGAATAGGTGTTAGCTCTTCCTTAAAAGCTTTGTAGAATTCTCCTGTGAAACCGTCTGGTCCAGGGCTTTTGGTGATGGGAGTTTTTTTATTACTTCTTCAATTTCATCTGCTGTTATTGGCCTGTTCAGGTTTTCTGCTTCTTTTGCATTGAGCTTTGGAAGATTATATTTTTCTAGAAATTTGTCCATTTCACCTAGGTTTTCAAATTTCTTGGCATACAGCTCTGCATAGTAATTTCCTAAAATCCCTTCTATTTCTGTGGTATCAGTTGTAACCTCCCCTTTTTCATTTCTGATTGTGTTTATTTGGGTCCTCTCTCTTCTTTTCTTGATGAGCCTACTTAAAGGATTGTCTATTTTGTTTATCTTTTCACAAAACCAACTCCTGGATTCATTGATCCTTAGAATTGTGCTTTTAGTCTCTGTGTCATTTAATTCTGCTCTGATCTTGGTTATTCACTTCCTTCTACTTGCTCTGGGCTGTCTTTGTTGTTGTTCCTCGAGTTCTTGCAGGCATCGGATTAGGTTGTTTGTTTGAAATGTTTCTATCTTCTTTAGGTAGGCCTGTATGCTATGAACTTCTCTCTCAGGACTGCCTTCACTGTGTCCCATAAGTTTTGGGTTGTTGTGAGTTCATTTTCATTTGTTTCCAGAAACTTTTTGATTTCTTCACTAATT